>NC_136902.1:74102627-74270420 GCF_949606895.1 Notothenia rossii
CTGTTGAAGGATGTTTGCAGACATGGTGGCTTAAACTGGAGGCTTGTGGTTGAAGGACGGTCCGTAAATTCAACGAGTGGCCAAACGCTGCCTGAGGTCTATTGTTTCCATTTCAGCATGTTTAAACTAAGAGCATGTTGCTATTTTGACTGCTGGATGTATGCCTTTGCCATCATTCTTGTTAGTTATGATCATATTTTATTTACCACCTTAGTTGTTAAAGTAAAAGTACAATTGTGAAAAAGGTCTACATGGCCAGAGGCAGCCCTTTTTGATTTTGCAAACAGATTCCTGATTTAGGTAAAGGTTAGGCTTCAATTACAAGGAGGTGCCTTAGATCAGGGGATTCATAACCAAAAAGTGTGTATATTATGTTAATCAAATGTTATCTTCCATTGCATCTCCTGAATTAAATCTCAAACTGTCTTTCTGACAGGTCAACTATAGCAAGCTATATCTAATCGAGCAAACACGACTTAAAGTGGATGAAAATTGACCTTTCCTATGAATTACTTTCTTTACTTTAGTCATGAGTAAAGATACTGTATAGCACTGACAGATTGCACCTCATCTTAAGGTAAAACTGCGAGCTGGATATCCTGTGCAGACAAACAATTCAGTGTTCTCACAGCTCATGGCTCACGGATTATATCTAAAGCAAAACAAATAATTAAAGATGTAAAAAAAAAACATTTCCTTTAAATTGACAGCAGACTGAAGAGCAGATTGGTCTGACAGAGCGATTAGCAGAGAGTGAGAAAGAGGCCGATTGCGCGATTAACTTGATTTTTCTTTTACAACCACTGACAGATTCCCAATAAACACCAAATGGATTCCTAAACATGCAATCAAGATGAATTGTTGCAACGTGATGGTTCCTATAATTTGTTTGTATAGACTCTAATATTTCTCACATTCTTTTTCCAAGAAGTTAAATATAAATGATCCCTGATATACATATGTACACACAGTTAAAGATTTATAGACATGACACACAGAGAAGACAAGTTAATTTGCTGTCAACACCATTAAGCAGCTGTAACGCAGGAGAGGTGAGAGGATTGTAGTCAACATGGATTATATCAAAGTGTAAAAAGGATTCGTTGCCTCCCCCCGACATGATGGATTAAGCAGGAGAGGTTATTAAGGCCTCTCGAGGGTCTGCCTGCGAATGCATTATAAACCGTGCTTTTGTAAAAGTGCTCCCTTCAGTGTTTAGAGGGAGAACAGTTGCTCCCCTGAGACTTAAGAAAGAGATTTATTTTGTGCAATCCTCTTGAGCTACTTTACTTTTCTCCACATTAAGAAAAAAAGCTGGTGTCTTAATGACTTTAGGTTTATGCTCAAGACTTAATCGGAGAAATGCAGGAAATTAGTGTACTTCAGTTTGATTATCGTTAAACAAAAGAGAAAATCTGATTTAGCATTTACAGTACAGATGAGAATCAAACTTTTAACGTGTAAGTACCACAGAGTATGAAATACTGGTGGAAGGTAATGATCTTAAACTAATGATCATTTCCATATCAATTCATTGGCTAATTATTTTCTCCTTCAATTAATTTATTATTATGTCTTTTAAAAAAGTCTTATATTTTCTTGAGCCCTGATGATGTTGAAATTGGTCTTTTTTATTTTGTCCAAATTATGATATTCAGTTTACAAACAAAAAGAAAACTGCAAATCATCACATTAACCAAAAGCATGAACTAGGGACCTCTGGCAAGGCCCAATTAATGCTAACAAAAACAAAAAAATAACTAATGTATCTGCCACTTGATTTGTAATTTAATTAGCTCTTTAAACCTTAAACCACATTTTCGGAGAGTTGGTCCAGTAGTTATTCCATAATCCTGCTCAAAAACAAACCGGACCGAAGACATAACATAATGAAGTGCAGAAACATCTTGGGGCTATTTTGGGTATTATCTTATCTTATTAATCCTGAGTTGTTATTATTATTTTTTTTTAAACTCATGAATGATAAGCTTTTTTAATGAAACATGACAGAGTCATAGTCTAAACCCCAGAGGCTCAATGATCCCAGTGTTTTAATGCTGCCGAGTGTGGCTGATGCTCCAAAAAACGCATTGAATCTCGGTTTCTGTCAAGATCCGTGCGGACAGTTGGTAATAAGGGGTTAAGCCAATAAGTCGGCCACAGTTCAACAGAGCATTGATTCGCTTGGATGGATGAGTCCACTGATGGCTACGAAAGTTGGGTTTGTGGTAGAGGAGGTGATTATGGATGGACAGGTAAACAAATGCTTTTTGTGCGAAAAAACACTTTAATTTGTGCATCTTATGTTATGTGCATTTGTGTGCTGTGAGGATTAATATCATCATGAGTGTTTTCTGCAGAGGCAATTAGAGCGAGGCACAAAGGGAATTTACAGGCACATTCGTGCTGAGACTAAATGGCGCATGCCGCCCTTTCACCTCAGCAGCCTCACACCCACTCTTCGCTC
Organism: Notothenia rossii; assembly: GCF_949606895.1. Classification (NCBI taxonomy): domain Eukaryota; kingdom Metazoa; phylum Chordata; class Actinopteri; order Perciformes; family Nototheniidae; genus Notothenia; species Notothenia rossii. The sequence continues at coordinate 74,105,095 of NC_136902.1, forward strand.
TGAAACTCGTTTCCTCCGTCATGTTCTTCTGCAGCAGCCTCGCAGATAACCGAATACTGTTTCTTAGGTCAGGTGGCTGAGCTGCCTCTCTGCACTCTAATCTCATTATCAGCCCAAGCTGGCTTTGGCAGGAAGGAAGACAGAATATAAAGAAGTTGCACACAACAACACATCATGACCACTGTCCTTTGAGTCCGGAGACTATCGCAATATAGAACAGAGACAAACCTGGTATAAGAAGAGCGGTGAGTCTGTGACTAAAGAAGAGGAAAACAATCTGTACTGTATTAAATCACAGCGTTCCCCTGTATAATTATTGCTCTGCAAACACAAATCAATACATTTCTGTATAAATCGATTGTTTTCTTTCAAATTGACAGCTTTATATTTTTTACATAAAAGTTGTAGGTGTGGCTTTATTTTCATTGGAATACATAATGTATAATTTATTTCTGCTTTTAAGTTAGAAAGTTATTGAAATGAATGTGAAGGATATAAGAATTAATGAGATTGTTGTATTGTATAACTATTATTTTAGATTTTCATTTCAGCTTAGGTTACCTATCTTTATCTGTACACAAAAGCATGATGAGCGTAAATGGAAAGAAACTTTTGGAACGACTAGTATATAAAGTTTCTACTAATAGTTAATTTAAAGAGGAATCAAAAAGTACAAAGAAACTTCATCTCCCAGTAAAAAAACAAAATGATTTCAGTCCCTGCACAGCATGCAAACCACCCATTAATTCTCAAATAAATTATATTTGACTGTCAACCAACACTTTGTTGTCCCTTTAAGGCCCTGACACACCAAATTGACACCAAAGAACGCGTACCGAAGGCGTCCTGACTTTTACGTCCGCTACATCGGCTACGCCTAGGAACACACCGCAAAGACTTCAGTCGACGAGTGGCAATAACTGTCCTTACCAGCAGGCAGCTGTGTATTTGTCATTCAAAAGAGGCAACACCCGGAAGACAGACTGCGTTATACACCGAGAGAAGAAGAACAGACTGCGTGATATAAACAAACAACAAATAGCGTCTGGGTTCCATTTTCACTCTCTCTCGTCGATCGAAAACATGTATCGTACGCTACTGGCATTATCAGCAATTGGAGTGTTGCTTGCGGCTGCAGAGATTAAGAAGCGGAAGCGAAAAATCAGGAGAAACCGCACTAAATGGGTGAAAACATGGACACTACAGCGAGAAGCTCAGGGGGCTTTCCCGAACCTGTGTCGAGAGCTGTCCCAGGAAGATGGAGACAAGTCCCTGAACTACGGCAGGCCACCCTGCCACACGGCACCAATATTCCAGCTCGAGCCAAGCAGCACAGGGATGAACTATGCCAATATTTTAACGGTGTTGTTGCAGTGCCTTTTCAGTGGGATAAGATATAGCAAATATGTCTGTACAATGTAAACAATCGACAAAAATACAATACGATAAAAATAGTGTGTAACAAAAAAGAGTTTGCCAAATATGTCTAATGCTGTGTTATCAATGGCTGTAGTATCAAGGTACGAAATAAAGTTTTGTATTGCCTATCCTGCTATTTGTGTTTATTCTTTTAATCAAACAGCGTTAATAAAAAAAAAAATGTGCCTACATAACTGTCAGTTGCAGCCGTACATTATTATTGGTTTAACTACTAACAGTATATTTTTGGAGGACAATGGGAGAAAGAATAGAGGGGCAGACAGAAACACCCATCTGAATAATGGCCACTTCTTGCAAAATGTACATTTCCATGTGATGCTCACAATAGGTAAATGAACAATGGTAGACAGTAGCTCTGTCTGTGCGTGCCTTTTTAAATCATTTGTTTTGGTCCCTCACTTCCGCTTCGCTTCTCATGCACTGATTCGCTAAGCTGAACAGCCAATCAGAGGGATTTCTTTGGCCGACTTTCTTTGGCTGACTTTCTTTGGCCGACTTTCTTTGGCCAACTGTTTACCCTTGTTGAATTGGCCGCGGGAGGTGTGAAAATTTGCCGCAAGGAGACGACGGTGCGGGACACACCAACCTGAGTAGGGCGCCGCGAATGCCCGACTGCCTCTGACTCCCAAAATCGGGTTGGTGTGTCAGGGCCTTTAGATGTGAAACATAAAGCGGCCACCCGACTCTGGCTTTGTGCCAGAAAACACTAACCTGGTGGAAATTTCCCATCTAACCTTTGTTTTAAAGCCATTTCAAAGAAAACAGTCTTCTGGGAAGAGAGGCAGGATCCTGAGGGCACAAACCATTGTCTCGGCCTTCAGCTAAACCAATTAAGCCCGAGTGTTGTTAAACTGCTGCTGTTCCAAAACCACAACCGACTCTCTCAGGAAACACATGCCTGAAACTGGGTAAAAGCATTAATTGTTATGTATACATTTTAAAAACGTATGTGTAAAGAACAAATATTAATATTATCACTTAATATAATTTTTTTAATGGACAGTCTTCTATTCAGATTATACAACAACTGCCTCAGGTTTCTTACTCTAAATCAGGGGTTCTCAACCTTTTTTGGGCCAGCGCCCCCCTGTCCATTATCCAGGTCTCTTACCGCCCCCCATCAAAATAAGTAGACTTATTTTCTTCCCTGAATATTAATGTTGACTAAAATTCTGTGTTATATCATTTAAAAAGAATGTCACTGAATGCCAAATAATAGATTTGATTTAACTGGGCAGTTGGAATATCATGATCATTAGTTTACCAGAGAGCAGAAAAGCCATGTGAATGTGAATTAAAATGATATTTATGAGTGTTAAACAAACTCAGACAAGAGCAGAGAATACAAACAGACTGCTACGGAACAGCAGCAATTTCACACATGTCCAGTGCAGAACAAACAGTAGGCTACAAAACTGTACATTAGGCCTACAGAACTAACAGGTCGGAAAGGTGTTGCATTTCGCCGAATTGCGGGGGGGGGAAGGTTAGTGTGAGCCCTGCGCTTGGTGGTTCTCCGCCAGTTTCTTCACTGCGGGTTGCAGAGAACTTAGTTTCAGTCGCAGTGCACCTGAGGCCGTCAAGTTCAAGCGATTGCGGTACTTGGACTGCATGTGAAGGACCTGGCTGAATCCCTGCTCCACGAGGTATGTGGTTGGGAAAGCCAGAAGAAGCAGCCTCGCTTTCTCCCAGAGAGCCGGGTAACGCTGAGAGTATTTGACCCACATGTTGCCCCAGCCAGAGGTGCGGAAAATAGCCTGGGCCTCATCGTCACTCTGGATGTCGATGAGATGCTCCTGTATTGCTGGCTCGCATTCCGCCACGTCCGCCTGAAAGGGCTGCACCACCCAGGTGGGAACATCGAGGTCCAAAAGATCTCTGAAGCGGATCTTCAAATCGGCATTCACCATCCTCAGGTGGTCTGTGTAAATGAGAAGGCGCTCATCGGTAAGAGCCTCAGACACCTGCAATGAGTATAACCAGGACATTGTTATCGGTGCAGAATGTTACCATCCGATTTTAAACTGGTTATTTTATTGCTAATTAGTTTACTAATTGATGTTTCTTTATTCTCATAATACATTCAGAACATAAGTTATTTATACTAACCAGGAACACAAATATAGTGTTGCATAGAGTAGCCTACATTTATTACATGTATCATTTATTATTATCATTATTTAGTAGCCTAGGCTAGATCACCTTGGTCAACAGCGGGAAATGAGCAAACTGCCTCCTGCCTATGCTCTGCCGGTATAGATCCAGCCTGGAGGTGAGACTGTGGATGACCGCCTTGCTCTGGATCAGAGTAACTCCTTTTCCTTGGAGCTTCAGCGTTACTTCATTCATTTTGCCAAAGAAGTCTGTGAGGTACATGATGTCGCAGCGGCTGGATGACACCTGTTCCCCGAGAGCTGCATCCACCTCCTCCAGGAACTCCACGATGCTGTCAAACAGCTCACAAAAACGAGCAAGGCAGTTTCCTTTTGAGAGCCAGCGGACATCAGTGTGGAAAAGAAGACGCTCAAAGGTCTCATCATTTTCCTGACACAGCTGTCGGAACAATCTGTTATTCAGGGCGTGGGCTTTTATTTTGTTTATTGCCTTTACTGCAACATTGAGAGACTTGTGGAGAGGTGGACTTTTAGATTTGGCCACAAGGTTGTGGCGGTGCAAGACACAGTGGACTGTGAGGACATGCGGGACCTGCTCCTTCAGCAGAGTGGTGAAGCCACGGTACCTGCCAACCATGGAAGGGGCGCCGTCAGTAGCACATGCGAGGATGTTGTTGATCGGGATTGACTTATCCTGTAGATAAGCATCCAGTGCATTAAAAATGGTCTGGCCCTTGGTGTCTGTGACCAGATATTTGGAAAATAAAAATTCCTCAGCCATCTCCTGACTGTTGGAGGTGCTATAGCGGACATAGGCCATCAACAGAACATTGTTGTCAGAAGTGGTTGTCTCATCCAGCTGAAGGCTGAATGGAGTTTCCCGCAGGATGGCACACAGCTGCTCCTCTGTATCAGCACCCATTTCATCAATCCTGCGTGCTACGGTGTCATTATTGAGTGGGATGGATTTCAGCACCTGTGTGGGATCACGCTCCATCACAGTAGATATGACCTCTTTGATGGCAGGGAGTACCAACTTCTCTCCGATTGTGAACGGCTGCCCACATTTGGCTATCAGCAAGGAGATGTTATATGACGCTATTAGCCCGCTGACAGTCTCGGTGGTCTTCCAAGCGAAGAGACTGCTGATGGTGCTCCTACCATGTTTCTCTTTGAGGGCCTGGAAGAACGGACGCTCCTTATCTGCCTTATCCGGGTGGATCTTGGTAAGGTGCTCCTTTAAACGTGAGGGTTTCATTCCCTCATTGGAAAATACATGTTCGCAAAGTAAACACATTGGGAGTTGTGCATTGGTAGGAGACGGTATGAAGCCATAGCTAAGATATTCAATAGAGTACTGTCTGCATTTTATCTTTTTCGCGGCCATTTTGCTGATGTGATATGATTTTTGTTGTTTGATGATGCTAATATTTAGGGGGGGGTAGTGTCACGATAACGCTAGAGGGCTAGCTGGTGACATGACAAGACATCGTGCCGGGAGCGGACCGGAAGTCGTTGTAATTTTGAACAAACATAGCTCTGTGTGGAGCAGCCTGGCTAGCCAGCTCTTCCATGTCGTAGCAGACATAGAAACGGGTATTATTTTCATAAACTGACCACTTAGTTCGAATCTGTTAGTGGAATTTGTCATATCAAAACATATCAAAATTTAACAAAGTGACACAGATTATTAACAGTCGCGATCCCAAAATTACAACGACTTCCGGTCCGCTCCCGGCTGCTTTTTGTAGGGTACGTTCGTAAATGCGCTCAGAGCGCTCCGAGCGTCCCCGTTCCACAGTCCAGAGCGCTGCGCTCTGAGCGCTCACAGCTGGGTGCTCTGGCGGAACAGACGGGTTGTCCGAGCGGACTGACCGTTCGTGCATTTACGAACGTACCCGTAATAACACTGCTGACAGCTGACCAATCGCAAGCAGAGTTGTGGTTTCCTATAGCAACAAAAGATGCTGACAGCTGCTTTTTGTACAGGAAAAGACGCTGTGGCCAGCGTTTTTCATGACAAAAAGACATTATTCGTGAACGCCCCCCAAGAACACCTCAACGCCCCCCTTTCAAAAATATTGCTTCCAGCGCCCCCCGACGTTCTCTGAACGCCCCCTGGGGGGCGGTACCGCCCCCGTTGAGAACCAGTGCTCTAAATGAACAAAAGCATACACTGCTCTCTGTTACCTCATTCACATCAACGGTGTTTCAGGGCCGGTTCGGAGCTGGAGCTTGAAAAGCACTGGGTTTTCCTGTTCACACCGCAGCGGAGCAGCCTCTTAGCTCCGGAATCCGGTTCATTTCGAGCACCAAAAAATTGTCCGGCCAGAGCAAAAGCACCACATACGTCACGCTTACGTTGAGGCGGGGGCAGGTGCAGGGGCGGGATCAACTCCTGAACAACAACAAAAAGCCGGCGTTTTATCCAGTTTGTACACAACGATGGAGAAACTTAACAAGCAGCAGTGGTCCACTGAAGAGACCAGCTACCTACTGGGAATCTGGTCTTCCGAAGAGGTACAGAGGAAGCTGGAGCACAATCGGCCATTGTTGTTGTTGTCAGCTGTGAGGGGTTTCCGCGCGGTTTGGCTTTATGAAGCAGGCACGCAAACGGTTACGTCATGACGCAAACGATGACGCAGCACCAGTCGGACTCAGGGTAGTGTGAAAAGAGCGGGAGCTAAACCGAAGAACCAGTTCTGAACCTGAAAAGCTCTAGCACGGAGCTTGAACCGGAGTTGCGTTGGTGTGAATGAGGTATATAAGATAAACGTGTTTTCTTGCGGTTGAAGGAAGGTCACCATGTGTTTGCCATGTTAGTAAGAACAAAAGGCAGGAAACTGGTGGGCACCAAAGCAATGACAGACAAAGTGATAGAAGTGTGAAAATAGAATCACCTCTAGTATTGCAATTAAGCTTTACATCCTTTACCATTGCAGATTCATGCTGTCTGTGACTCAGCAGTTACAGTAATTATCTCATTTGAAATCAGTGAGGAAATATGAATTCTCTGATTAGCACCACAGTCATCTCCACTCAAGGATTTTACAGAAATCTCCAGCACAATATATGTCCAGACTTTGAAACCAACTAATTACACAAAAAGAAGGACAGTTAGGAGAACAGGAATAATGAGGTCTTAAATGCTACGTTTTGGGCTGAATCAATAATTAATCATCAACTGACTTGCTACATAAAAATGAAGCATTGGTAAATGTAATGGCATAAAGAGCTATGTTTTGCCTTAGCGATGAATAATAATATATCTCAGTAGTTATTTGTAGCAACTTTATTCTTTAAAAGCACTTTAAAGCTGCGTTTAACCTCTGCTTTGTTGTAGGTCAATATTTTAGATGTGACACTCATTTTTAAACAGAGGGTGTTAAAAATGTTTCACTCTTATCTTCTCTCGTCTGCAGGCCTTTTTTATATCAACTGTTAGAACGACAAGCATGCAATCTATATTTACAACAATATTGCTTATATCTATAGTTCCATATTTCACACTGTACCATCAGAAATCCCTAAATTATGAGCTAATCATACAATAAACAGGATACCACTCACAACAACTAAGGTCTAAAAAAAACAAAATCATAAGACTGTGAAAACAGGGGTACATAATCAGATTGATTAAAAGTGATGTTTTGTTCAATTACATTGAAAGCAGGGCTTAGAAAATGTCTGAAAAATCTAATTTGCCACCTTTTATGTGGATGTCTAATCAGTGTGGATGGTAAATGCACTCGATTGAAGTATTACAATTCTCAGTGTGTGCCATTGACCCAGAAAGCAATGCAAATAGAAAAGCAATCATTCTGCTGCATTTCAGCGTGGGCAGTTTTTGCTCACAGAAGTCTGCTGGAGACCGACTTAGTCCACAAGATGAACTGTAAGAGACAACCAAGACCAGCAAGGATGACAGGGCTGTTGAACACAAGAGAAGGTTATTGTCATTCTCCGTGAAACCATGTATGGCCGACAAAGTAAACGCTACAGCTTGGGTGGCTATACACGGCGATGTTGGACTAGTGGTATTGTACTCATTGAATGGCAACCTTTTCTTAACTATAAATTCAATTTTTCGAAGTCCCACTTTATTTGAATGATACTTGCCAAAAGTGACCACCCTGACGTTATTTGTTATGTTCACTGACGTACGACTATGAGTGGGACTGCACTATATAAGCTTGATGTGATTTCCTGTTCCTTGGAGCAGCAAACCTCACGTGTGTGAGTTGAACCATATTCCTGTATGCGAGTTAACTCTGCTCCTTCTTGCAAAGATTAGTACCCGACTATTGATTCTCAAACCGGTGTTGAGTGATATTTTTCTAACAAAATAAAACATTGGTAGTTTTCATTACACTGATGCAATTCCCCCGTCTCTCACAGAGTTTAACCAATAGTAGTAGCGACAGGGGGCTGATTGGTCAGCTCTCTGGTTGGCCACTTGAGCACCAATGTATCCTCGCCTGGCTCTGCGAGAGGAGAACGAAGGAAAGAAAGCAGCTTGCGGAATTGATTGCTTCAATCGACTGAAGTTCCCATCAATACTAGAGCTGAACGATTAATCGATTTTAATTCGAAATCGCGATTTTAAAAGATGCAATTATAATTTTGTTTTACTTGTTGTGTGTCAGTCATCCACACCAATCAGAAGTGCTGTGCTCCACATGTACCTGTCATTGTTAACCAATCCGAAATGGCCCATGATAGTAGGTGATACACAGATTGATCCAATCACCTGCCAAGTATTTTTGAAATACTTTTCCAAATGGCTTCCAATGGAGCTTTCCTCGATGGTTTGGTGAAACAAACCATCTGAGTCAGGTTAGTAAATCTCCATCACATGTTTTACATCTATTACAGGGTGAATCTTAAACTGAAGCTTGACTTTAAAGCAACCCAACGGAAGTTTCATATAAGTTTAGTTATTTCACTGATAGCTCGGACTGCGGGGGTGCTAGAGACGGGAGCACGTTGATACGACCTTCCTAGCCGGAGATATGGCCACATTTTACAATAAACTTCAGTTGGGTAGCTTAAAAACAAATATCGCAAATCAAATCGCAATATCTGTCAGAAATATCGCAATTAGATTATTTCCCCAAATCGTGCAGCCCAAATCAATACCGATCCAGATCAAAAGGTGCAAAATTAGATTCTGATCTAGTTGAGTTACATCTTATACAAACGTTACATGCATAGCGTTTGCAGGTTCATTTCAAGCCGTCAAAGTCTGTGGTTTTCCACAAGAATCAAACATTTGTTGGAGTAGATTTTATCAAAAATGTCTGAGGGCGCTTAGCAAACATCTAGTACATGGTCAGAATATAACTTGGTACACATAATCAGTAAACCATCTAGGTCTATTTCACCTTGAAAACCTCAGTAGCTCTGCCATGTAATAAAGTCTGTGAGAGAACTTGTTTTTTAAAGTTTGTTTTAGAGACTTTCTCATTCACCCTCTCATGCCTGAGACCTCATTCACTTATCACCTGAAAATATCCTTACATGGAGTGTACTTTACATTTATAATTTGAAACAGGAATGTTGTTGTGGGGACGGACACTTTGCCTAGTAATGCTTATTTTCCCTTTTAACTGTATGGTAATGTGTGTATATATATATATATATATATATATATATATATTCAGAGTAAAGAAAGGCTGAATTCAACATATTATGTTCATGCCGTTTTCAGGGCTGAATCAGTTGTCATACAACTCAACCGTTTCAGAATAGATTCAGTAGACTTGATGCAAGAGAAACTTTATGACTTCCACCTGAAATGAAGCATATTTGATGTCTAAGCCATGCAGGTAAAGGTGCCATGGTTACTGGGCTTATCAGGGGTGAGCAGGTTTCTTAGAAGCAGCTGTGTTCACCAGATCAATTTAGAGGACCAACCAACCTCTGGGCTTGAAATAGAAATAGCAAATTCCCCTCCTGAAAAAAACCATGTGAAGGTAATTCTCGCTCTATAGATCGTAATTTGACCAAATGCATGACTGGCTGCTGGCATGTAGCTGACAGAGATACAGGAGAGTGCTTCAAAAGCAGTTCATGTTTTTTGGCTAATTACATTTCAGGATATCTATATGTGTTTCTTAAAAAGCAATTTGTCAGCACTCGCGTGATATTTTTTTTTTTTAAGAGTGGTTTATAAAATGACAGCTTTGCCATCCAGTGACTGTCTAAGAAAATCTGTCTGTTAATACACTTTCTTTACATTATTCTTTACTTTCAAATGATTCTTTGTGAGTTTAAAATGGAGCCGTGCTTGTTAAACCTAAATATTTATGTTCTTAGTTATACACAATGGTACAGATTTTTATGTAAGACATTATGAAATACAAAAATACTTTAGAAAAAGCATTGTCAAACAACAATATCTATAGTATTTATGCTGATTGTAGATATATTGGCCTGCATATATGTTAAATTATTTGAATAAATCTCGTTAATGGTTAATCAAGTCAATGACAAACTAATTAAGAATCGAACAATTGTTGCAGAAAGTAGGAAAGCTGCTGGACTAATCTTTGTAAATGCCACACCACAAACAATTAAGAAACAACCGATAATTTCAGTAGAAATAAAAAGTGTCCTTAAAAGGAGCCTGCTTTGAACAAAGCAGTTCTTGAGCTGAATATTATGGTTTATGTTAAAATTACAATAAACATGTTTTACCAAACCTGTAATTACTAATCCTATTAAAATGTTTGCATCTTGACCTATGCATTTCTGGGCAATTACTAAATGGAAGTAAGCCCCAGACTGAGTAATATTTCAGAGTCAGAGTCAATATGAGTAACAGTCGCAGGATAATAACGAAATACGGTATATTTCATTGAATTTCTACATAATCTGTAAACTGGAGTTTCATTTAGAAAAACTGCAAATCCTCTTTTATTTGACCTATATAGTTCTTATTTCAACTCTTGGAGAGCAGCCTCTTTTTGGATTTGTGTGTTTTGAACTAATTTCTGCTTGAAAATATTTGTGTGTGGTAGAGTTCTGTTCCTCACGAACTGGGGAATCATTATACAGTAAATGTTGTTGGTTTGCAGAGTCAAAATAATAATAAGAATCTCAAGACTAAAGTCAATTCTCGAAGGCTAACATTGGGGGGGATGCTGAGGAGCTTATCAAACCCTGCATGGTCGTACTAATGACATCTAGAGAGGCTTAGCGACACCTCAAGTGACGGTAAGGTAATTACTCTGCCCGGCTTCAATTCAGTCATCCCAAAGAGCCAATTATTACAGGATTTGACAGATCACTGAGATTATAAAATACTGTTGGGCCATATATTCTGCTTGGTATGTTGTTTCTATTTTGAGCGTCAACACTCCCAGAGGTATTAGTTCTAATGGCCATTGCCTTACCACCAGCAGGGCCAAATACCGTCAGAATTTGATCCACAAAGTAAATTGATGTTACAGCTGCAATAAACACTTGAGGGCTGGAGAATGAAGTAAGGGGATTTAGAGAAACCACAAAGGGCTCTGGAGCTTTTACAGTAACATACATGGTGAGCAGAAAGATAGAGCAGAGAAAATTGTGACCTTAAATTATAATCTGACCGTTTACATCTTAAATGTGAAAAAAAAGAGCAATAATTGTTTAGACAGTAATATATGCCAACACCCTTTGCGCTCTGCAACATTACTACAAATCGTATTGTTTATTTTCCATATGTTTAATTCTGTGTATGACATGTACATTGTTTGTCCGAACCAATTAACTAATGGACATGGCCATAGATACCAATGTTTAGTATACAGATATTTTGTACTAAGGATGTAATATACAAGCCACTAAAAAAGAACTATCCTATGAAAGATGTGTTAACCTTAATATCTCAAAACCTCTCATCGATACAGCCTTATAGTAACAATGTCAAGAATCAATTAGTTATGTTTTTAGCTAAAGTCAATTAAAAGATTTGTATTAATAGTGCAATAAATAAGAGGGAGTAACATTCCAGAGCTACAGTGAAACACAGTTTAATCTGTAGTGGTGAATCACTGCAGCCTGTGTGGGTGAGTTACCACCATACTATGGTTAAGTATGGTAAAGAAGGTCCCTCAGGTCAATCCTATGGTGGCACCATAGGATTGACCTGAGGGACCTTCTTTAGCTTTGCATGCCCAGGCCTGAAGATTGTAAGGCTAGGTTACACCTCAAACCAGATGACAGGATTAATCTGGCCTCAGCAACCCTCCCCTCCATCTGGCGCGACAGCCGAGCAACAGCAGAAAGGAGCAAGGATGCCTCTCACTCCTCAATGAATACTAATCTCTCATCTCCGATTCCGATCCATTTCTGTCCTTTTACACGTTAAAAGAAAAATAATAATAATCACCTGTATCCCAGGGCTATCACCTACCATTTTAGAACTAACCTATCACCAATTAGGCATGGAAGAAAACTCATCCAACAGGATGACACTACAGAGCAAAAGCCATCTTCTCCTATTGCTTCACCATAACAGGACTATAATCTTCTAGCGTCTAAGTGCAAAACTCATCTGCCGCCACCAGACAGCTCAGTTTGTACCTGCACTCAAAAAAAAAACCCATACATTTTGTACAGACTAGCAGTTTTCACAAATTTTAAACTGAAAATCAATCTTCCTCTTTGGATAAAAGCAAACACTTGCCAATGAAACAGTGTTTTGCATTCATAGTGCTTTAAAAAAATAAAAAGCCTCCGTAAGAGTAGCATCCTCTTGCAATTAAAGTTTTGATGCCGAAGAACAGCACAAATGTCCGAAATATATTTAAGCATTAATAGCATTTATTTGTCTCAAACCATAAGATAAACTCCTCGTAAATCGTTTGTTGCTGGAGACAATAGTATGCCCATTGCAGAGTGTGTGAGTGTGAGTGCGTGTGTGTGTGTGCCTTGTCTCTGAAGTTCACACACTGGTTTTCTACCCACAGCTATGGTCTCATTTAAAGAGCGAATGTACCTCATTACTGTGTGCCATTTCCCTGGGTGCACCTGGTCTAAATCATCAAGACCCTCGCCCACGCCTGGGGTGTCAATGACACATTGCTCGTGGATGCCTCGTTTACATACCACAATCAACGGGGATATCCTACAGGTAGTACAAACGTAAACACATTTGATTTGAATGCTTCTTCCTTTCGTATTTTTCAGACAGAGCTAAGATGAGGCTAAACTGCAACATGACAATCTAATTGGGCGAGTGGGAAGATTTTTTTAAAGTGTCTGGATATTCTCATCTCCCCAGTGAACAAACCGGACTGGTCACCAGTAGCCACATCATTAGCTACATGAAGATGGAACGTAGGTGGAGAGGTGAAAGTGGGTCACAAGGTGTCACAAAGTCTGCTTGATATTCATACATGCATACCACCAATGAAGCACATTGTGGTTGCAGCTTTAGGTTTACTAATGATTCATGCTGAGATTATCTGTCTCTTGTGTTTCAGTGAATATATTTTCCCCTTGGACTACAAAGGATACATATAATTACATGCATTTCAACAGATTTGCCAGAATACACAAAAAGTTGATCTGAGGGTTTATGAACTTTTCATTTATTGTGTTTCCTCATTTACATTTCTTGTTCAATTTTAAAAAGAGAGGAAGAATGCAAACCAGATGAACAGTAACACTTCTAATATAAACTACATACACTGTACGTCTGATCAACTTGCATGTCTCAATACAGTATTTCAAAAAGGCGTGTGTTTTGGCAAACAATATATTTTTTACAACCTGTCAAGATCTTCATACATTTGAAGAGACATGGCAATCTTCATGTTACAGCTGAATAAAGACAGGGAAATTCATCCTCTAAGTGTATACGCCAGTGTTTCCTCTAAATACAAATAGTGGCGGCGCAGTGCAGCTGCTGAAATATGCGCGCCGCTACTAGGGGGCGCCAGCCAGGTACCCAAAAAAATAAATATATTTTTACTTTTTTTATTTTTATTAAAATAATAATAAGTGGCGACCCTTTTTAATTTTTGATTGTTTGTTATGTGGATTTGTGTTACTGTATGTTCAATAAAAGGTGTAATTTTGCTAAATCTTGAGACATTGCCACTGTATGTACTAGGCAGGGCCGATTTTTGGCATAGGGCGCCAGATCTGGGGGGGCGCTGCGCTGGTAGCTCTGGGAGGGAAAAAACATTTTTGACCGTTAGCGCTCATCCAAATTTTCGGCCTTGATGTAACAACATTCATAATTAAGTAAATGTAACACCCTTTTCACACCGGATACACTTTTCATTTGCCCTGTACGATGGGCGCTGTAAGTGAGGAAAGTGGGGGATGTTGGCTTATCTGGCGCACGCAGCCAAAGTGCGAGCGTGGGAGCGAGCGAGGGAGATGGCGCACCGGTACCGGCGCTGTTGTTATTAGAATCTGGTGCTAGCTGCGCTAACGGATATAAGAAGTAGATGTTTCTACAACTAGGGTGGAGGAGAACTCTCCGGTCAGACTGAGAGGCTCAGTGAGGTTAAGGACTCTGAGTGTTTAGATAAGTTAATTTTAGTCTAAGTTATCTCAGAAGGCCTCAAACGTTTTGACCACAAATGATGTAAACACATATTTCCAAGGCACTCCTTTATAATTATTAGGATAAATATAAACAGGTTTGAAATCATTCCAATGTATACTATAGGACAGTAAACCAAAAATATCGTTTAAAGTTGGAGAGATACAAAATATGCATAAATAAACAAATGTTAACTAGGTAACATAAGATATGAATGAACAACAAAAATAAAACAAGCTACATTTATTTGTTATTGGCTCTGGCAAGTTATTGGTTATGTCCATATACTTATTTGATTATTGAAATGTAAACCGATCTTTTTCATATGGGTGTTTTAGAGTTGTACCCCCGAGATCAGGTCTCTAGTAATTGTGTGCTCAAAGTGCACCAGATTGAAGCATTTTACAAAAAAATCTGCATGTCGTCGTTTAGGTGCCCTAGGGATAAAACATTTTTGACCGTTTCTGTCCAATGGGAGGGCCAGGGCCTCTCTCATTTCTGTTTGAATTACACAATGGACATCAGAAATTGGTTTAAAAAGTCTAAGGATTTATTAAAACGAAATAGCAATGAAAGAACTGCAGCCGATGCAGCTGCTGGCGAACCTGCACCTGCCGTTGCAGCAGCACGCCTTAAAGAGCAACTTGCAGGTTTTTTTTTTTTACTACATTTATGCTTAACCTTGCCTGAAAATTACAATTAAAAATGTTAATTAGACCCTCCAGAAAAACGCGATTCTGCGATCGCAGAATTTCCCGCATAATCAGCAAAATGCCGCAGATTTTTAAAAGTCCGCATATTTATCAAAAGGCCGCATAATCCCCGCATTTTTCCACACAAAGTTGAGAAAAAAAATAAAAAAGTTAACTCGTCTTGACGAGTAGTGATGATGAAGCAACGTCATCAGCCCGCGCATCACAGAAGGCAAACACCGTCGTGTGAAGGTGTGGAATTCACACACCAAGATGAACAAATCGAATCCATCACATTTACCCACGAACATTTCAGCTAAAGACCGGGCAAAGCAGTACCCCAATGTCTTGCACGAAAGTGGGGGGAAACTGTTCTGTACCCCGTGCAACTGTGTGTTGGAGCATAAAAGGAAATCGACTGTGAATACCCACTTCGATTCGCTCAAACATTCAAAAATGGTTTCTGCTGCGGACAAGAAAGCCAAGCAACTCACGCTCACAGAGGCTTCAACCTCCAAAACCCTTTCGAGGGTTGCAAGAAACGAGGTGAGTAGCCTACAATATTGAAGCTGGTCAGATAACGAACGAGTAAATGAAAACAGAATGAGGAGGAGGTAGGTGTGTGTGTGTGTGTGTGTGTGTGTGTGTGTGTGTGATGTAGCTTGCTTCTAGTATGCTTGTTTATCATAGCAACTCTTTAAAAGTGCTCCCTTTCATTCAGTAGTAGCCTAGTAACAGGGTGCGGGAGAATAATCACCTTTTTTCCGCTTCACGCATATTTCACAACTGTTCGCATATTTCGCAACTTTCCGCATATTTCGCAACTTTCTGCATATTACGCAACTTCCCGCAATTTTCCCGCATAAAATCACATAAAAACCCCGCATTTTTATCGCATAATCAAGGATTTTAGCCCGCATAATCAATGATTTTAGCCCGCATAATTAAGGATTTTGGCCCGCGTTTTTCTGGAGGGTCTAGTTAATGCAGGATTTGATATGTTTTACAAGACATAAGGGCAGGAATTCAGAGGAAAAGGAGCCGTTTTGAGCTCTGCTACTAAAAACTGCTTTTTTTTAACGTCATACGTCAAACGCGTCATATTACGTCACATGGGGGAGTTGACTTTCTCGGACTCGTTCTCTGTCCAATCCGCGGTAGTAGTTTGTAGTTGGTTTGAGCGGTTGTGATTTAGTGAGCTGGTATTTTTTCGGTAATTTTACATTGCATTTACAAGCATTCACCATTTGTAATCATGGTGAGCTTGTGTTTGTGCAGGTTGCACAAACTCAAGCCTGTCAGGGCATCGAGTCCACAGTTTCCCTAACAGGAAAAGGACCGGAGCTAGCGTTCGTTCCTGGGTGCGTTGTGCATCCACCTCCCTGCAGCATATACTCCGTCTCCACAGCTTTATCAAGAAACCGTATTACTTCTCTCTCCCCCCCTTCGCTGCTCTCTCTCTCCCTCCTTCGGTACACGGCACCGTAAGACGTAGTGTGGAGTTGCATTAGGTAACGCTGTGGTGGCTGTACTGCTCCAGCCGTCTCCTTTGTGTTTGTTTGTTTGTTTGTTTGTTTCCCCCTGTCTGTGTTGTTTTTGTGTGTGTGGTGGCTGTCACTTCTGGCTCCCGGCTCAACCTCCACTCACCTGCTGCAATCAGCTGTGCACCCTCCCCGACTACACACCTGCTTTCCATCAAGCCATTTACAACGGTAGTATTTCCCCTACCATTGTCTTTGCGGGGCGCTGCGCCCTGCCAACGGAGCCCCGCGCCCTGCCTGAAATTCAAGGTGTTTTTTTGTTTTGTTTTTTATTTAAAACATTTTTTAATTATTATTTTAAAAAATAATATATATATATATATATATAGCACCAAATTGGAACTGAAGTAATCTATCTACGGTCACGTTTCACATTGAACATGTGCTCTTTTATTAAATAAACTAAACGCCTATGTTATTTATCCAATGTGCATGTTTCAGTGTCCACTGCCTTGCGTATTCACATTCTCCCTCCGCTCCCCCCCCCCCCCCCCGGAGCTACCTCCAGCCATAGAGGATGAGGCAGAGAGAAGCAGCAGCAGCACAGGGTTGCAGCAGGTATGTTATATGCTGTAGTCAGGTGATTTAAATGTATCAATGAAAGGAAGAAGTGTAGGCTACATGATAAGGGAATACAGTTTGAATTAAAGTAATAAAGTACAGTGTAACACTGTACTTTATTACTTTTTAATGTACAAATACTTTGTTACTGTACGATGTCAATAACAATAATCCACAGCTCCTCTCTCTGCTCCAGAGGATAAAAAAAATGTGGGTGCCCCAAACATTTTTTTCGGGATACCCGAGCAGCACCCTGCCAAGGCAGTAAACCTAGGGGAAACACTGTACGGCATATCAACGGAGGCTCCACAACCTTTCTCCGCCAGATCGTCAAGTATCAGCCGTATCTCGCGTCTCCCCTCCGGTACACAGCACCGTAGTGTGGAGTTGCATTAGGTAACGCGAGATACGGCTGATACTTGCGCATTAGTTTCTGTTATGGATCAGTATCAACAGTCCTGCCAGTAACGTTACTATATTATCAATGCTACTTTAGTTATAGCCTGATATATGATTGCTAACTTCACAATGTTGTGATGTGACTGACGTTAGCTAACATGCTAACGCCGGTCACTGACCAAGACAGCTGCTCTGTTCTCCACTGATTCTCCACACACCAAAGCTCCATTTCTCTCCGATGGCCGTTATTTTTTCTAATCCTTGGCTGCTCCTGGTCTCTTGGACGCCTAGCAGGCTCATAATTATAAATCATATGCATTTGAATATATATTTTCAACCTCTTCTGTGTCAAAACTAGCATTGTGACCCATGTTTATTCATACTTTAGACCGGCCGCTCTCCCCCTTGTTTCTCCCATGTTAGGTCACACGTGGGAGGTCACGTGCGTAGGCTTTTTTATGCGGAAGTGAAAATGTCTTACTAAAACGACGCCAGATGTCACTGTAGTGTATATTTCTGTATATTTTTGGGAAAATCGAGTGTATTCATCATTTTCCTACACATTTATTCACTGGTGTTTCTAACCTGCAAGTTGCTCTTTAATGTCACAAGCTTGACCTCGGCAAACCCCGGGGCTGAGTTAGCGAGCCCAAGCCTTGACTCATCAAGGCGGCCGCCGCCAACGCTGTCCTCCGAGGCACAGCTCCTTGTGCCCCTACCATCACCACCTGCGTTGCCACACCCTGTACCACACCTGCCAGCATCCTCCCCCTCCTCCGTGCGCCTCCACTACAGACGCTACCTTGCACCACATCAACAGGTACTATTGGGCCAGCAACCGCTCAAAGACCAACAACAGCCCCAGATGATCTTGGGGTTAATAAACCCAACCAGGTGAAACTGGATCGTTATCCAGGGAGATTGTTTTCAGGAAAGAAGCGCACTTTTGCCACTGCATGGTACAACAACAGACCATGGCTTGAATATTCGTTAAAAGCAGACGCAGCCTTTTGTTTCCCCTGTAGACAGTTTAAAGTAAATACGTCTTCATCTGATGCGGCTTTTACTGTCAAAGGTTTTTGCGACTGGAAACACGAATTACAGACTGATAAAGGACTGCTAAGGCATGCCACATCAAAAGAACACATTTCATGTGAGAGTTTGTGGAGAGAGACAGATACGCGAAGAAACAAATAAGGAAATTAGGGTGCACCGAATGGGAAATTCTTGGCCGAAACCGATACCGAAAATAGGAAACAGTTGGCCGAAAACCGAATGCCGAAAGGCCGAAAATGATTAATAGAAATATCTATATATATAATGTATACATTTTTTACCAATGTTGTTCAGCTACCTGATTATGGAAAAAGACATGATTATGGCAAAACTTAACTTAAATAATAATCACTATTATGGGTCCATAAAACATTTATTCAGCACTTTTGAATGCATACAGTACATTAATTCCAAGTCAAGTGCATTTTCTTTTCTCTGTAGGATAACTACAACAAAGTGCATTCAGAACAAACCCAAGGTGCTTTAAAACTACATAAACATCTAGGCCAGTAGGCCTACAACAAAATAGTGTAAATAAAGACTGTAACAGCCAGGCCTTCAACAACAACAAATGCACCTATAAGTGCATGCATACAAATGTGCAAACTGGATAAATCCACATGAATGCAACTATTTACAAATGAAATTACAATTCAATTTCAAGAATCTGTAAATAAGGCTGTCTGTCCTCATAAGCAAAGTAGTAAACATTGTATAAAGATACATAAAGTGAAAACTGGATACAAAATCCACAATCAATTACAAATTAAATTGCAATTTCATGAGCAATGTAAACAACATTGTATCATTTAGATACCGAAAGTACAATATATTGAACACTGTGCTGCTGTCATTTCCCCCTAATGATAACCTGAGATGGTGAATTATAACTCACAATGAAAATTGTTCAGGAAAGTGGGTATAGAGTAGACATGTAGAACTAGATAAGCTTATGATAAGCCAGCCTTGTCTACTTATTAAGGAAAAGTGGGAGGTTCTTTTTAATGAACATTAGCTTCTCTGCTTTATCAGCCATAAGTCTGTTCCTCTTCTCATCAAGCACATGAGAGGCAGCGCTGAACAGTCTCTCGCTGTCAGTGCTTGTGATTTGATCTTACTCCGCATATTTGTCCGGGTGTTTTGATTTCAAGTGGTGGAGTAATCCCGAAGTGGTGAAAGTCTTTGCAGTTACACCCCCTCGAGAAATGTCAGCTGAACACGTTTTACAAATCGCAATCCGCGCCTCTTTCTCTGATATTTTTAAATATCTCCAAGCGCCAGACATGTTGGCTGTGAGCCAGCCGCGAGCATGGTCGCGCTCCGTGTTTGTCGCCGCGTTTTGATTACGTCATCACAACAACACGTTAGCTTACCAACGTAACCCTGTTCTCTGACATTCGGTGATATTCGGCCAAAAGCCGAAAGGGCCTTTTTAACCATTTTCGGCCGATAATTTTCGGCGGCCGAATATTCGGTGCATCCCTATTAGTACTTTGGTACAGATCAGCTGGCACGGAACCGTTATTACGTGTCAGCTGTCTTTGATAGCTTTTTTAGCTGTCAACCAACTCCCTCTCAGAGGTGAACACGATTCACTCCACAGCATGTCCGAGTCAGGCAGTGGGCTCTTCCTATCGCTGTTTGAGTATACGCTGCACAAAGATGCAGAGTTGGCCAAAATAATGTTCTAAGTTAGCTCGGCTGAGCGAAAGGATGCACCTGCAGTGCATAGGGAAATAAACCATGCCCATGGCCGGCGAAACAGTTCATCGTCTCTGTCTCTACTATTTCTCTCCGAGTGTAACGATGAGTTAGCTGCCATCCTTAACCAGTGTGCCTTGCTCATGATTTAACAGTGTTTGGGCTGCCACGCACACAATGTTTCAAAAGTGGTTTCTATGTTGCCCTTTATTTGTGTATGTATTTGCGATAAGTGTGCGTCTTTACGCAATGCTGTTGGCCTTGCTGTTTGATATTGTGCCGCAGGCCCGCAGCACATGACGGTTTTGTGTGCCCTCCCATGAAATTCATTATGCCCTCCCTTTAGATTTGTTCTGGCGCCGGGTCAGCAAATTCAAACATGTTCATACAATAATGAATACATTTGAAGCCATTTTTACGTATATGACCTATGTCAATAAGTTTCTGTTTTTGTAGTGTATTTGTCTTTTGTAGATATTTTTCATTTATTCTTTACATATGAAATCTCGCCTAGGGCAGCAAATTGTCTAGAACCGGCCCTGGTACTAGGCCTCAAGAGCCTTTCTTGTGCTGACACATAGAAACAAATTGGCGGGGCGCATTTCGCACGTGCACACACTAAAATATTCCACGCGCTCCGCGCTCACATTATGCTGAGCCCACGTGCCTGAGCACCGCTGCTATGACTCTATCCTAGGGGAAACACTTTACGTATTATCAAGACTAGTACGTTTTTTTTTTAATTGGAGTAGAGGTGATTGGAATTTTTTCTTCTGCTAGTAGAAATAATACAAGAAAAGGTCAGTTCTAAACATCACTATACTGCTCAATGACAGAAATATAATTGCTAATATAGAAAATATCTGTAGTTTTCTGTGGGGTTTGAAATTGTTCTCCTTGTCCCCGCGTTGGTTTCTTCTAGTTACAGGGCTCTACATTAAGGGCTGCCCGATGGCCCGGGGCCATCTAGTATTTAGCTCGGGCAATGAAGCCTCACCTGCTGGTTGCCCGATCGGGCAATCTATTATGCCAGTGTCATGCAGCTTGCGGATCCAGTAATGAGTGACCCGACAGTGAAACTAAACATATCTATAACTAGTTTAGGTAGTTTGAGAGGTAATTAAAATAGCTACGTGTGATATTCTAACCTGAAGTGTGTGTTTTGTCCGCTCACCGCTGCATGTGATCATGCAGAGCTGCGTGTCGACTCGTCAGCAGCAGCTGATCTCTCTCTCCCGTCAGATTAGACTTCACTCGCGTTTATGTCCATATCGATCAGATCCAGCTTGTTCTAGCTAATGATAGGACTACCTGCTTATTAAAAAGACACCTAAACAATAAGCGTCGCTATGCAACTGGGTGAGGCCACACAGTATAGCGCAGCATTATGCATTTGTTTACATGCCCAACGGAACCCCGAGGCAGTACCAACAGATCAACGCACAATCAACCCATACAGCACATCTCTTTCTCCACATTAAGTGTTAGACATTAGAGTTGACTATTCTTGTCTGTCACATACTCTTCTTGTCTGTCACATAAGTGGCGCAACTGAAGCGGTATTGCGCTAAAGGGAAATTATTTTGACCGAAGAGATTTAGATTTGCCGGCTAACGGTACGTCTACACTACAGGCATCAAAAAATGCTTTCAACGCTTCGCCCATTCACTTGAATGGGGTGACGTAGAAGATTTTTAATCTTCGCCGAACTGCATTGTGGGGAGCATGGCATGGCTTTGCAAGCATCACGAGCATCTATCGGCATCAAAAGTTGAACAATGTTCAACTTTTGAGGCTCGATGCTTGGCATCAGCCAATCAAATCCCGTTTATGCAAATCCCGCCAGTGCAAGCGCAGCCAATCAAACCGCGTGCAAGCTGGGAGAGCCAGACCGCAGTTCATTTCCTCATATTCCAAACGAGATATTACGGTAGCAAATCACCCGGTTCTTTACGACCGGAACTATTTACCGGGATACAAACCGGAGGAACCAGGCATGGAGGGAGGTGGCAGAGACAGTGGGTGAAACTGATAGTTTTTTCACCTGTTTGGAGAGTTTATATCCAGTTTACTTCGTTTTAACATTGTTATTGCTTTGTATGTCGGGGGCGGGAGATTCATGTGATTGGTTGCTCGCAAAAAATCGCCAAGCTTCAGACACGCCCAGCTTCAAGATTTTTTCATGCCTGTAGTGTAGACGGGCCGTAACGGGAACTCTGACGTCGCCATTTTGTGTGCTTCGCGGATGCGCTCGGCTCCTCTCGACTGCTGCTCGGTCAGCTTCCGGATGAGGAGGCATTCGTTCGACCAACTTACAGTAGATAACATTACAAACATTTTTAACAGGGGCCATAATAGTGTAAATAATGTTTGTTTTGGCAGTTACAACTGAATGTAATGTTTTCTACTTTTTTACATCTGGGATGGCATTTGCCTTCATCAGATGGAAAGTGTCTTGACCAACAACTTAAGTATTTCTTATAGCTATGCAGGGCATGCAAGAGAGCAAACACAAACAAGAACAAAAAACAAGTGAAATTAAGAATAACATTGAAATTGTACAATATAATATTGTGGTGGTTCATCTTATAATTCAGTCTAGAGAATGCGCCAGACAGCATAGATCTAAGGCCTGCAAAAATCTAAATGTTCTAGGGGGAGGCCCCCCAAACCCTTCGAGTGTCATTTCGTCCGCGCGCATTTTTCAGGGCAATCTCTATTGGGCTCAGGGCCATCTGTAAATTAGCTTAGATGGCCCACAGGGCCATCTCCCAAAATCCTTAATGTCATGCACTGAGTTATCTCCCACAAGACACAAAGGATAGGTTAATAGGTGCCTCTAAATTGCCTGTAGGTGTGAATAATTGTCGAAGTGTTTGGTCAGCCCTATAATTGACTGGCAACCTGTCCAGGGTGTACTCCGCTGATTGCCCAATGTCAGCTGATGGCTCCATCCCCCACTATGACCCCCTGAGGCAGGGGTATCTAACACCATGCCCTCGAGCACCTGGTCACCGGCAGGGAGGCAATGAGTCGCCCGCAGGGCACGTTCTAAAAATAGCACGAGTCACACTTAAACTTAGGGGCCGTTTCCCCCAAAGTCTTCTCTCCTGAGGCCAACATCTTTTGAGCAATTGGAGTGCGTCACATATTGTTAAGTGAGGGGCTGAGTTCTGCACATCTGGCTATTTATGTGGCTGATGAAAGATGTTTAGGTAACACACTGTCCTCATTATTGTCTCTTATTTCCTTTCACTTTATAAAGATGAAAAAGGACACTAGACATTCATGGTGAAGGCCTATTCTTTTGAATGTGCATCATGCTCATAGTCAGAACTGTAGTTAATGCTGTAAAGTTTCCTTACTGAAAGAGGATGATGATGAGTGTTGCTGGCCTGTGTGCTGCAGAAAGCAAATCACTAATGCAGAACAGAGGCAAACATCAAAGAGAGCCATTCAGAAAGCAAAATGCTGATGAGTTGTGTGAACACAACGGTTAACATTGTGTGCCATAGTTTTCTGTTTGATGTGAGCGGAACATGGACGGTTATTTTAATGTGTATCAGCTAAAACGTGCAAAATAATATTACCTGCATAAGAGCAAAGAAAACACAATCTGCTGACTGTAACAAGACCAAGGGAAAACAATGATAGCACACATTATATAAACTCATAATTTTGTTCACTGCTAGAATTGTGATGGGAAATGCAGGCAAAATACTTTCCCCTCCATTGCTGCTTAATACTGTAAACTCTTAGGAGTTTATATAACTGAGAGTAAAAATCTGTACCGTGTCAGTACTGATATGATTGCAGTCACACGTCTATCAAAGTTGGCACATTCAGATTGTTTTGATCACCTGCCTTAGAGTCACATTAGCTCAATGAGGCACGCAAAGCTCAGATCAACACCTGACAACCTCAACTACTGTAACTGTCACTGGTTATTGAGTTAAACATACAACAGCAGTTGTGTGTGGAAACACAAATATCTGAGCACCGCCGTCCTCATTATTGTATGGCGAGCATGAGCCAATTAAATTGACCCAGTTTTACATGAGAGAATCCTTTAGGTAGTACGGTTCTTTCTGCCTCTGTACCCTCTGCAGGGGTCTTTCTGCGTGTTTGTGGCAAACAGAGTGGACCGGATCAATTAGGCTCCCACACATTATAGGTATCCGTCAGCCTAACAAATTAAACTGTTCAGGAAACTGGGGGCAGTTAACCAGTTTGAGTCAGAGAAGATAAATGCAGGCTCTGGGAGGTTTCTCAGCACCAGAGTTCTGGTGACGCGGAAGAACGACGGCTAACGTTTTTACTTTGAATATTATGTAGCCTTTTTTAGCCTGCAGGAGGAAATAAGACGTTGTCACTTATAAAACAATAAAAATGTGGATTATAACTTTCTTTACAACTGTGTGTGAAAACAGACTTTTTTTGTTCTCCGAGTGTCATTTAGATGATTCCAACCTATTTTTCTAAAAACAAATAAAAAAACATCATAAGAAAAGCTCCTTCAAAACAACTATTAACACACAACTTTGCTATTGAGAAATACGTCAAAGGCACTGGATTTATGGTTTAAGTCTTTGACTTTGACTTGTGCTCTTCCAGATATCTCAGATCTCTAGATGACGGAGACTCTTTAGAGCAGGGGTGCCCACACTTTTTCAGCTTGGGAGCTACTTTTAAAATGACCAAGCCCAAAAGATCTACCTACAGGGCCGCCCCTGCCCAATCTGTGTCGCGAGCGCGAGGGGGGGGGGGGGTGCTATTGGAGTAAATGGCGGATAAACTGTGACGCGCTTAGACGAATTGCGCCGCATAAGCACATAATAGTGCGCCACATTTGCGCTTCAGATGAGGAGGTGAGGCCCCCTCATAACTGCATGAACCCGTATGGCACAATACAACTCAGACTGGCTTACCTGTATGTCAATCAAGTGGCAAATGCCATAGTAAGGATGGATTATAGGCTAACTTATAATTTAAAAAAAAATAAAAAAATAAAAATATATATATATATTTTTTTTTTTTTCCATGCCATGCGATCTACCCACACTACCTTTGCGATCGACCGGTCGATCGCGATCGACGTAATGGGCACCCCTGCTTTAGAGCATCTGCTGAATCTTTGCACTAATGGTTCATTCTCAATCTCTGCCTTAAATGCTGTTTGCTCCAAAGCTGGACGACGACAAGCAATTTCTTGTTATGTTAATCGTGCGGCACATAATCAGAATTACACTAAACTCTGTGAGTTATTCTGTGAAAAGGGATACAGCTGACTCACAAACATCAGCTTACACCAGAGTCAAGTGGCCCCCGTCTCATTACAAACCAGCCGTCACTGAACACTATCAGCTGAGGACATGGCAATATTTTAATAGCCTAGCCAAAGAGAAAGGCATGCCAACAAAAGGGTAATGCGGTCGGTGCTAACCAACGCCTGACTGCAGGGAGTCAAGTCACCTTGTTGCTCAGTGTCCTCAAGCCAGTTTGAGCTATCTGATGGGCAGCGCAGCGGTAAAGCCTTTTCAACTAAAATGTGATTTATTGCTTTCTGTGGTTATAAATGGTACATCTGTGTCAGTGTTATCAATATTTAAGAGATTCTGCACAGTGTTACGGTAAGTATTAACAGATCTATTTTAGCGTGTAAAGCCAATGAGCTGATGTGCTTTATTAATACCAGATGGGTTTACTTTGCACATGTGGAGTCGAACAGACTAGCGATACGGTTTTGTGCTGCAGTTTCTTTATTGTCACTTATAATGACATTTCTGACGGGTAGGATTGCTGCTGTTTTTTTAACAGGCTTAGCTGCTGTCAGAAATTTGAAAATCTATCAAGTTGCTCGTCAGTGAGATGCAAACTGAATTCCTTCATTTGTTTCATTCCATTAAGCAGTGGCACCCAATCAAAGGATGGCAGATGTAATGTCACAGCAGAGTGGTTTCTGTCCAGAAGTCTATGAAAACAGCACCTATGTTAAGGCAGATGTCCTCTGCATTGTTCAAGGACAGCATACATCCTTTCTAAGTAATTTCAGCACTCAAAAGTAAGTTGGATATAAAATCCCATTTCCTGTCTTCTCAAATGTTGTCCTTAGCGAAACCTCAGTTTGAACCAAACAAACCCTGACATAAAAGACACAAGCTGTACCAATCTCTGGTTTCCACAATGGATGAAAGCCAACATCTGGTAAGAAATGATGCAGAAGCACATTTGACAGAAACAAGGTAGGCTAAGTCAGAAAATACCTTAAGGGCTTCTTTCACTATAAAGATTAGTGATGTTAAAAAGGAGGAAAACTTAATGAATCTTGTAAATATGTATATGTTTTTGGGATTATGTAAAATAATAGCCTCTTGCTGGCTCTCATTTTGGCTCCAAATAATTGTGTTACACTTTACACCAAAGAAAAACCTCTTATTATCCAACAACTGTCACTTGGTGATCCATTATGTGATTTGTTTTGGTTTATCAATGCATTAATTGCTATTGAGAGGCACATCCAAGCTATACAAGTAAATGACCAACAATGGGTGCAGATGTTGAAACCACATGAGCCATAAGTGACCCTAAATGTGACAGCAGAGATGTCTCCTCCAGAATTGTTTTAAATGACATCCTTCTGCTTCAGGTTGACTGATGCTTTAATGTTATTTCCAACCTCACAAGGGACAATAGCCATCAAATAAGCAAAAACATTTCCTTAAAATGTATTTCAGAGCATTCAACCATGCAACAACAACATTATTCCCTTTTAAGATGACGAGAACTCTGTTGTGTGCTCAAAAGGGACCTCTGGTAAAACAGCAAGTCACAACAATTAAAAATTACATATTTCATGAATTGTCCGCATGCTTGTTCCTGCACTTGAATATAAAATGTGGCTGCAGAAATAATGGAGAAGGAGAAAGTGAAGCTTTTATTAGCCATTTCAGATGCCAATGTGTCAATCTGAACTGGCTAATACATTTTCACTTTCCAATTTAAATCTGGTGTCAATGTGTTAAAGGTCATACCGCTACAGTACACATTACTTTGTCTTGTATTGTAATGCTGACTTCATTGATAACAAGTATCCCTAAAAATGACAGCCAGTGAAATAAGCTTCAATTTTAGACTTGGTGATGTTTTTTGACTTACGAATTGGTTAAAAAGTTGGATAACAGGAAACACTTTGTCGTTTGAAATATACCTATTTCACTTTATGTGAAAGGCTACACTGTCACTCACAGGCAGCCACTTTCAGCAGCACGTGGCTTAATATCCTTCGAGAGAATTAATTAGCTTACCTTGAAATATCCATATTAACATCAGCGTAGCTCGAAGTTTTGTCTTTATCTCCATGGCACAACATTCACCGGCTGCTCCAGCACACAGGAGCTTCTTCAAAGTTGGTAACAAACACTGTTTTCGCTCTTAAACGGCTGCTTAATTTCTCTTCAGGTTACAATTAAGCGCCCGCTGCAAGAACCAGCGAGGTAACGTGTGTAAGTGAAGCTTCGTCTCCTTACAATCCCGCCTGCAAACTGCGTCTGACATCGCGGGGGGAACCGGTGGCCCCTGTCGCCTTCACTTTACAAACCACTGGAACATTTTCGAGGTTCCTTTCTCTTTCCCTGTTGAATCCAACCTGCCCCACTTTCTCAGATTGAGAGCGTTTCGCTTGTGCCGCTCACTCAGTTAAACTGTAGGGGCTTATCCACCTGCCAGTCTCCAGCCGCTCGGTGACGCCCCTTGGTAAAAAAAAACTCAACTGCAGCTCATCAATGGACAAATGTGTGTCCTTTGGGAAAGAGTTAACATGTTGAATTGGGTTGTTTTTTTACGAGACAGAGTTAAACAATTATAGCAGTTAACATTGGCAGTGTGAAATGTCTGTGCTAAGAAACTTTCTGCAAAGTGCATTTGGCTTAGAGTAGCCTACACTAGCCTATTTAATGACAAATATATGAAAAAGAATGCATAGTTTTTCACATCAGTCAAACAGTCACATCAGTCAAATAGGAAAAGTTATCTCTAGTTATCTCTCATACTGACCATGTTGTTTTGTACGTTTTTATTGTCTTGGCTAATCCAGTTTGCTCTTGCCTTATAGCTTTGTGCTAAACACTCATATGGTACTTTTCCTGATGCTGAGAGTGCTTTAGTAGGCTATGACTGAAATTATACAATTTATAGTGGAAAACGCAGAAAACCCACCATAAAGGGATATACAAAAAAAAGACACTGTTGAGTTGCATCTTTTAACAAATTGATTTACATATTTAAAGTAAGCTTTACAATGTAAAACACTTTTAACACATTTAACCTACTGAAATAAATCACTTGATTTATTGGTGAGTACAAAAATATACCCAACATATCACTCAATCCAATCGACCAATCAAATGACTTCAAAGATTTGGATAAGATTTATTAGAGTATTTAACGGACAAATGTTGCATTCTATTTTATATGCAAACATTAATACAATACAAACTCCCTTTAAAATGTGCCTCTACTTAGGTCCAGTGTTGGGTGTAACGCGTTACAAAAGTAACGGAGTTACAGTAATATATTACTTTTAGCTGTAACGAAGTAATGTAACGCATTACTAATGAAATGTGGGTAATATATTACCCGTTACAATGCTCAGTAACGCAGTTACAACACATTTTAACCCGAAATGAAATGGTGTTTTGTTTTTTAAGAATGTACTAACATAGCGAGACATTCCGACACCGGACAAATTGTGCGGGTAGATTAGTAAACCTGGTGTTTACCCTTCAGGCTTTGCGTCGAGATCTTCGGGGAAGTTGAACGTTATGCAACCATTCAAAAAGAGAACGTAGCGAAAAATACAAACAACAAATTGTGTCAGGTGCGCGTGACCTGCTCCGCTGCACGTGCATCATTTCCAAAGTGCTTCCACAGCAGTGACACACATCTGATCTGTGGATAATCATTTATACGAAAATGGTTAAAGCAACCATCAATAAACGCCAGCAACACTGCATCTACTGCAGACAGTAGCAACAGGTCAGATGCGGACATCACGTTACCCTCCGTTGTGGACACTAGCTTACTCCCGCCTGACTCGCCAGCCCCGGAGCAGCAGTCTTCGCCGCCCGAAACTACGCCGCCCCTCTGCGGCCCGCGGCGCAGGTACCAGGTATACCAGGCGGTCATTTTGCAGGCGGTCATTTTGCAGCTTGTGGTATAAAAATAGACAATGGCTAGAATATTCATGTGAAAATAGTACCATATTCTGACATGCCTGTATAAATGTTGGGTCAAAAATAATGCATACAATAGCACAGATGCCTTCACCACGAATGGCTACAAAAAGATCTCATATCCCAAGCTTATCAACGAGCTAATGTTGCAGCTGAAATGTTCTCCAGGTCACAAAGTCAACCTCACATGATGATGTGATACCAGTTTTCAAGCACAGTAAATA
Source organism: Notothenia rossii (assembly GCF_949606895.1). Lineage (NCBI taxonomy): Eukaryota > Metazoa > Chordata > Actinopteri > Perciformes > Nototheniidae > Notothenia > Notothenia rossii. The sequence goes on from NC_136902.1 coordinate 74,134,599, forward strand.
TTCTCATCCCAGCGTATATGATGGGACCAAGGTGATGATGTAGTAGGCTACATGGTTTTAATAATACTTTTTCCTTCCAATGTTTGCCATTTCAAACCATGAGCATGGTTTAAATAATATTTGCCTTGATTTACAATATGTTAACCTTCATTATAGTCCTTGACAGCGGTCTGTACTGCTGTATTAACAACGTGTCACATGTTAAGAATTTACAATCAGAATCGAGTATTCCACTAAGCCGTGTAATACAAGTTGTTAGTAGCCTTAAGGGCCTACACAGTTGTTATGCTATACCACATTGCCCTTCACTCGATGCATAATGAGCTGCACTAAACTACATTTTAGCATTTAAAATACCTAGCTATTCTTTTGCGGTTATTTTGGTGAAAGTAACTAAAAAGTAACTAAAGTAGTGTAACTCATTACATTTCAGAGACAGTAATATTGTAATGTAACTTATTACTTTCAAAAGAGAGTAATAAGTAATATGTAATATATTACATTTTGGAAGTAACTTGCCCAACACTGCTTAGGTCCATATATAGATGTAATGTCAACTCAATTATCCTGCATTGCCTGATATATTACAAAGTCTAATTTAGAGCATAATGAAAAGTCAGGTATAAGTCTCCCAGGAACACGCCGTTCAGCCACTTAAACAAGAGCTGCCATGGGATTTTAAATTGTAATGTAAGGCTGAGGTCCCTGCCAGGCTCACAATAAATGGGATGTCAGGTGAAATATTAATGCAGGTGGGTTGATGTGTTGTATTTTTAATGGAATATAATGGATTTATTACGTGATATTAAAGCTTAACATGTTTCTAAAAAAGCACAGGCTGCACCTCTGCGTGCATTGGAGTTTGCAACTAAACACGTATGAAGCCACAAACCTTCATTCAAACACACAAGAGAAGATCCTGTGTTGTACTTTGTAACTGTTAGTCTTTGACAGGAAGTTATAATCATAACTTATGTATGTTGCTCTCATATTATGGAACCTGCCGTCTTCTTCTATTGTCTACTGTATGATTTGAAACTGTGTACATTGTTTAAATCAAATATGACAATATTTCTCAGTCTAATGACCAGTTTAACCTTTTATAAACTATACTGCACCAGAAAGCTGTAAACATACTTGTAATGTGAAGTCAAACATTGCTTTGGTGACTTTAGAAACAGCAAATTAGATTCATAACATGTACTGGGTTTCTATACTTTAACAAGGAATTACACTGTGCTATATGTTTTTTAAACGTTTTTGATTACCTATTTAATAGTTATGGAGTGAATTAATATTACATCTGGGAACCAATATGTGGAAAGTAGGGAAAAAGACATCTCCAGTGTTGATGTTGAAATTACATTTTTCTAAAAGTATTCTGTCATTTTGAATTAGTAAGTGTTTTAAAAAACAATCCTTTGAGATATTACAATTTAAAAAGCTTACATTCATGTTGTGTGACGTTTTTATTTGCAGTCATAAGCATGGAAATATATTGAAAATTAAGACTTGTATACTATATGTCTGGTGGAAGTACTTCCAAGCTGTTAGTAAAACTATATCATTCTTTAGTCCCTTTATCTTGAATGTTTTTAGAGCAGTATTTGTGTGTAGTAAAAAAACAAAAACATATGTTACCGTGAAAAGCTTAAGGTGTTTTTCTGTGAAGAGGTTTAGATCTTGGACACTTGTACATAAAAAAAACGTGATGTCACTGCTACAGTATGTGAATAATTGATTGCTTAAGTGTAAAGGAAGCAGGGTTATGAAACTGCAAAGCTTGCATGTTCTGGCTTTTCCAACCATATTTCACATTCAATAAACTACAGTTTCAGTAGGTCAGAGGTTCTAAAAGGAATTCAGCAAAAAGGTTATACTCCTTCACCGTCTGTCCTTTCATGCAATTGTGCCCATGACTCAACACTGGACAAAGAGATGAGACACAACTCTGTGGTCAATTTCTTCAGTATCTCTCCTATTTGTGTCACTTTCAGGTGCTATCTTTATGAGGAACAACACTCCCAGAAGTCTTCCTGAATACATTCATTGTTAAAGTTGGCAGAGATGCTGTTTTCTCGCTGCCAGCCGGTGGAAGATGAGCTTAGCCTTGACAGTCTACTCTACTGTATGTATGACTGGACGTCTTTTTATAGAGACCATTTCTCCCTCATTGCACTTTGCTCCACTATATTTGCCAGTGTCTGAAGACAACACAATAACGGATTACCGGAATTCAAATGCTAAGATTTATTCAACTCTTTTGTGCCATCTAGTGGTGCACAAGTGAAGCACTGGTTCCCTAACTGCTTTTTGATTTGTAGTTGTTGTTGGGCTGCAGGTAAGAAGACTGTAAACAGGTCAGCAGTCCCTCACAGGGCTGATTCAGAATGACAGGCACTCATTCACACTCGTGCTTGTGAACCTGATGGCAGCGCTTCAGTCTTCATGTTTGACCTGCGTGGGTCTGGACAGACAGAGGAAACATCCAGAGGAAATCCATGTTAGAACATAGGAACATGTGATGTCCTCTTAGCAGGGAATCAAACCTGTGTCACTGCTGTTAATTGATTTACAGCATTTTACCAGGGGGCATTACTTTTTTCAAAATGAAAGGTTTGCATGGTCTAAACAAGTTTAAACCACGAAATATGATCCTAAAATGTAAACAAATGTCAATGTTATTCTACTACTAATGATCTCTCTTAATAAACCCTGTCTTTGCCACCCATTTTTTAACAGAAAATCGAAAAAAGAAAAAAAAGGTTTTTAAAGGAAAGCACAGTTTAATGTCACCTGCAGTATAGATGTATTTTCTGTAAACATCTGTTGTTTCTGTGAGGCATTATATTCTGTTCTTCATCTTCTGTTATTCTTTACTTGCATATCATGTCCTTGCCAAATAAAATGATGGCAACACTTGTATTTTAAGATGTTTTTTTTAAGATGAAAGAATGAGAAGATGCATTTTCCTTGTACATTTTTGTGAAAAAGCATTAGGTACGTTTTTTCTAACCAAAGCCCCCTTCATCACACTTTCACTGGAACTGTAGAAGCATGAACAAAGTTAATGATGACATTACTTTTTCTTGAAGAATGTGAAATGCTGTGAAGGTTGATATTGAATGACATTTAAAATCCTTTCCAAGTCTGAGGAAACGTAGATCGTAGTTACTTCAGTGACCACCTGAATAAATCATGTCTCGAGGTGAATACAGCAGCCAGGCCTGACATTTGTCCTCCACGTGAGACATTTGATGATTGCTCAGATTTGCCTTGCTTGGACCCCAGCTGTCTTCAATGCCTTCATTTCGATCTCAACTACACACCTTAGGTTTTTGCACCAGTGGCATGAGAGTAACCCTTACATTATTCACAAAGTTATGAACTATCAGAACACTTTAGTTAAGATTTTGAAATGCAATAAATATTAAATCATTGATTTCCTCAGTAAATGACATTGGAATTAAATCCCAATGGTATCTTTTCTTACGAAATAATGTGCTGGGAAGATTAATGTTTAAAGATGTCAACATTTTTGAAGTGTTCTCAATGGGAATTGGAACTATTAGTCTGCTGTGGACATTTACTGCTTCCTTCTTACGTTTCCATTAAAAATATAGGAGTCATACTGACATGCTCATATTGGAATTGGAAAACTTGCAGCAGAGCGCTGTGAAAGCCGGTCTGGCAAATAATCCGAGAGGCTGCTTGTGTGAGAGGCTGGATGTCTGCCACGGGTTCAATATGAGCCTTATGTGAGATGGCCTTTTTGTCATTCATCATCTGTCATTACACAGGAAATTAGATTTGGATAAGCATAATGAATGTGAAGACGACCTTGCCTTTTTTATTATTCAAGAAAAGGTAATACAATTCTGCATGTGCAGCATAATAACAGTGATTCTAAAGTGCTCTCCATGAGTTTGAATCTGCCTTTTGGATGTTATTTTTAGCTGGAAGTACTGTGACTCAGCAAGATCATCAGTTGTAACCATCTTTAACCCTGTTTCTTTGAGAGGAATAACTCTGATTGAATTGTTAATTGCCAATTTGCTTCACGCCAGCATTGCATCTGTCTTGCTTCACTCCACATGGTTCTGCAGACAAACACTGTTTTATGGCTCAGCACAACAGTCAGCCTTAAACAGAGCAGCTGTTTTCTTAGGAGTTTTATTTTCATACATCTGAGTCTCACCTTCCCAAAACTGAACTGAGATCTCTGTGCGAACAAAATGTTTTCTTCTGCAAACAGTCAACCTGGATTAGGATTCACAGACAACAAAACGAGCATGAAAAGAGGTTCAAAATATGAGAAATCACAGCCGAGCATCATCTCTGACGACCATCTTTTTTTAAATAACAAACCTAGAGACCTACCCTCTCCTCATGAACTTCATTCAAAAGAAGGTGACAGCAAGCTGAGAGAGATAATGAAAAAAAATCGTATACATATGGACAAAAGGATGTTTGCTGTTTATGATGATATAAATCCTGGATGATATGACACAATGATGCAACACAGACAATGCTCCAGTAACAGGAGAGCACACCCATGAAGACTTTTTGTTTAGTGAAAATACAGCAGAGATCCTTTTCTAAAGATTTATTTATTCAATCGTTACACTATCTGATAGTGTTGAGATACATGGAAAAGGAAATACTAAGTAATACATCTCCTTATCACCTGTACTTGCCACTTCTATTTCATTGTACTATCATTTTCTGTCTGAAAGATTCATAAATATATGCTGTATCAGCCTGTTGTGACTTTTCATTGAACCTGTGTGATCCAAACCAACATTTCCATGTTTTCGTGGCTTCACATTTCCAATCAATGGATACATACTAGATAAAGTCGTATACATATCTTCCTAAATTTAATTTGACGGATTTTGTAAATGTGTTTTTTAAAAGCCATTCAAAAACGCCACATTTTCGGGAAATTGTGATGGATTTTTCACACATTTTTTAAATACATAATCAAAACAATTGTGTGATCTCGGCTATTTTCTGTACAGTATGAACCCTGTTTTCATGCTTGCTTTTGTCCAAACAGTGTTGTGATTTTTAATAGTTCTTCCTCTCTACTGTTAGATACATTGTTATGGACTAGACATCTGACATCTGGTGTGACCCCAGTGGACAAACTGCAGGCCAAAACTCTTTTTGAAACTGTATCAGTGCTGTCTCTTGTGCTGATGTGTGCAGCTCTGATGTCTCCCAGGAAAGATGTGCAGTTATGACTGCAAACCAGCAGAGGACTCCCCTGAGCTTCGAATGCAATCTGCCGCTGCTCTGAAAACTGAGTTCAATCTAAAAAGGGTATATTTTCCTCAGTAGTCATTCACTCTTTTTAACACTCCTTTTAAAAGCATTGTTAGATCATGCCATTGCAATAGTCCACACATGAAACCAGCAGAAAACACAATAAACGTACAAAACATGAGGACAGAGTGTATCTTGCAGCCACATAACCTCAGCATATGACCTCTGGTTAAACTTAATTTTAATGCAGATCATGTCCTATATTTTCCTGACAGGATTATGGAGGAGATGCCTGTAAGGTTTCATGCTGCAGGAGAGATAAATGGGCTCTCAAGCTCAAGTGGCAATTATATGAGAGATCTATTTGTACTGAGCACTCAGTGGCTGAAGATGTGGAAACACAAGGGTTTTTTCTACATTTCTACAAGGTATGATCTGTTGGGATTAATATTGTTGCTGCTGCTGGATTAAAAAGGGAATTAAAAAAAAAAAAGCTTGACATTAAGTATGGAAGTTAGCCTATTTTCTTTCATTATAGTCATGGGAAAACACAATTATGAATTGGTGTCAGAATTGTAAGGCAAGAAGTCAAACATTTTACCTATCACAAAACGAAATTTCAACGACAAGCATATTCTTTTAGCTGAACGGGATTTTATGTTCAACACATATTGATTGTGATAAACTACAACATTTTACTTTTCACAAGTGGAATTATAGACCAAAGCAGCACCTGATACTTATTTCCTTCTACAGTAAAAACTGTCTTCAGAACATGAAAAGGAAAAGAAAGTGAAATGAGTTGAGAGGAAGTGTAATATTTATCACCCAGCGTGCTGAGCTGTAAGCAGGCTCATTATATTGGTTTATCAGATGCAGCAGCAGGATCCTCCATGGCTCTTCCAGCTCTCTGCTCAGCTCAGTACAAACTACTCTCAGACAATGTGACACCGCCATTTAAGAGAATGACGAAAAGGGAGCAGTGATGCCCTGTCTGTGCTCCCTCTGATGGCAAGGTTCCCAAAAGATAAAAAAGCTGAGCCTTTCCGCCAAATGTTGCAGCTTTAGTAGCTGCTTACCTTGGCACTCTGGTGCATTGGATGTAAATGACTTGCTGCTGTTAGCTCTGCACCGCTGTGACTCGGCCTATAAATAAACTCCATGGTCCTCCTGGCTATCTGAAGGTCCTTTGCACACGCTCACACACACATGCACACACACACCCAAGGGAAACAAAAGCCATGCTCCTGGCTGTGACTAATGAAATGTGCTGACAAGGTATGTTAGCAGGTCAACAGCGGAGACCCTCGACCATGTAAAGAGAGATAACAGGACCTCAATTAGTGACAGCAGACAACTAAAAGCTGTAATCACTGCTACGAGTGCCTTTTTGGAGAAAATTGGGAGTTTTTAGTTTCGTAATTCTTACGGCTGGTACTGTGAGAGTGTAGCAATGTGGAGTTTGTCGTACTGAGATGGAGCCAGACGGCGATCCGAGACACATAAGGTCAGAGCCGGGGGGCGAGAGGCCGGCAGCTGAATCTCACATTCTTCACTGCAGCCAGACAGACTGCCACATCCCACCATCTGTACCTCCCTGTACTGCTGTCAACACACACACATGCACGCGCACACACACACACACACACACACACACACACACACACACACACACACACACACACACACACACACACACACACACACACACACACACACACACACACACACACACACACACACAGACACACACACACACACAGACACACACACAGACACAAACCTTCCTACAAATAGGAGATAGCAGGTCTCACCTTGACAAATACTTATGCCCCAATGAATAGTTTGGCTTTTTGGAGAATATTTGCTTATTGTCAGTTGACTCCAGAAAGCCATGGCACCCGACCAATAAACAGCCTTGCCCCTTGTCCTAATGTAACTATATTGTCAATGTTACAACTTGTTCTTTTTACAAATGTACACTCAAGCTGTAATGTCTATAAATTCATATGTGTTTTGCTGGTAGATGCATTCTTTACTACTGGATAAAGCCAGGCAAGCTGATTCCATCCCTTTCCAGTAAAGCTAAACTAAGTGTTCCCTGGCAGATATTCACTCTTATCATCTAGGTCTTTGAAAGAAAGTCAATTCAGAGACTGTCCTCCTGAGAAGAACAAAAGCCTCAGCAGTTTGAAGTGGCCTGAAACAACATCTGTTATGAGCATCGTTTGAATACGTTTCACAAAATGTAAAGCTAATCCTATAACATAAAATGTTTGCTGCATGAATAAAGAGACTGGAGCCTTCTTTGCATAATAGGCACAACAGTATTGATTCTGATTGACCGACAACATCTGCTCCTTTAATTCCAGTGTCGCAAACTCTCAATTGTGGAGATTTGTAGATTTGTTATTCAGTTGTGATGCATGGACTTTAGTTTCAGTTAATACAGTATAACACTGCAACATCTTATTTTCAAAGTTTAGACAAATAGGAAACAGAAGCTCTCCGAAAAACAATGCTGATGCCTTCGTTAAAAGGCATAAAGAACAAAGATGCACCTGAATCTTCCTACATCACAAAAGAGACGCTGAGCTACATAAAGCGATACCAGCACATCTACTGATGACTTCTCTGAAGCTATTTGAGTTGACAAAGACACCAACAATCCCATCTGACACCTCCAAGACTCCAGGCACTCTTCTGTTAAGATGTCCAGCTATTTTATGCTCATTTAGCTTTTGTGGCCCTTAATAAGCTACACACTTCCACCAAAGGTGAGATTGAAGCCATTGAGGGGCCCCTTTTTGTGTCACGCCTTGCAACAGACATCTGGACTCCTCTTCTGTTCCCTAATTTCCAGTCCCATTCAGAGGGGACAAAGGAGAGCAGGCGCCTGGCCATCCAAAAGTCACTCTCCATCATGTTGGGCGCTCGCAGCCTGACATGGACACAATGAGGTGGAGAGAGAAGAAGAAACGGCACAGAGGAACCGGTCTGGTGTGTGCTGGACGAAGGGGGGACATTGTAACAGAGATCTCACCCCCATGGGAGCCATTTTTGTCCAAAGGAGGAGGACAGAGGCCGGGCACCAGAGGCTCCACAGGGGCCCGATTGTGGAGGGAGTGGTGGGTGTGAAACAACAGCTGTTTAGCAAATCAGAGAGGGGATGCTAAACAGCAGCACTGCAACGATCTGAAGTGCATGCACGCTCTCCATCGTCATCATCATCATCAACAGCAACAGAAGATGTTGAAACTGATAAGGCCTGATGATGGCATTTTTCTGTACTGTATATTAATGTTATATATTTCTTCAGCTTATTTACCTTACAGCATACATTTTAATATGGGTAACTGTTTCCAATGCATGATGTATAAACCTTTGTTCTGTGTATTCCTATGTCATTTATATTTTCATTATGTTTGTGTTCAATTGTATTGACCCTGATGAAGACTTACAAGGGTTTAAACTATTGGAGTTTTTATGATTTAGCTATATAAATCTATTAAGCTATAAAATATGAGTTTTTTCCTGTGGTTACTAGTTCTAACTTTTGACTCTAAGAAGTGCCTGGATTACATTCCTGTTCATTGAAATGACAGTTGTGTAGAGGTGTTGATTATTGATAAACAATGGTTCCCGTCAAAATGTTAGTGTCAAATCAAGTTTATTTATAGTGATTGAAAATATGGTGATCTCACAGGAAAGTGGGTGGAATAATCATCCATTTTGTCCTGTAATTTATTGCTAATTCTACAGTCTGAATGTTCATGTAACGCAACCTTCATGCTTAAAAAGCAAGAAAACAGATTACGCTAAAGTACTGTGGGAGTGACAGCGAAAAGGGAACATTTTTGGATTGTGTGTGAGCACTGTGGCTAGGAAATAAACACTGTCTTGTGCTATAAAAATACAAACGTATACAACATAAGTAACTATATATGATTGAAGCAGATACCAAGAAAGCAATCACATGGAAATATCTTTATAAATACATATATAGAAGCTATAGCTGCCATTAGTGTAAGTGCTTCGGATAAAAGAAATACCTACATTAGTGCAGTTACTGTGATGGCTGTACATTCAGGTGTTCTATGACTATACAATAACCCTTTTTTTTTAATCTTTGAATGTTGTGTGTGTGTTTCCTTAAAAATGAAGGTGTTAGACTTGAAACCCTGACTATACTTTTTTAATTTATTTAATTCTAAATAACTTAACCCAAAATTGATAGCCTTTTTTTTAATGTTTTGGCTTATGGCCAGTTAAAATGAACTATGGAAGAAACATGGCTCAAAGGCAAACAAGCTATCATAATTTAACCTATTTCTGTAAAGTTGAAGGAAAAGATATTGGAAATTCTTAATAAAATATATTTGTGATAATAATTTTATGACCACCAACCACCTCCTAAACCCAAGGTCAGTGTAGCATATGACTTAAACAATAACACAGTTTTAAATGTCTATCTTGTCAAACATTTGATTTTTTGGGGGGGATTGTATGCTCTTATCCAATATCCCAACCCTTAATTTAAGAATATGTTTACATTCTGACCTAAAAACGACGCTTTAATCCAAAACCAAAGGATCATCTTAACTGAAACTTGAAACCCTAACCCAGAAATAACTCTTCTTTTATTAGTCTGATCTCATCCCACCATGTAGTGGACTGTTTGGTCCTCATATAGTTAAACACACACGTTCTGTGCACAGATGTGGTCTCTGTCTCTTTAAAACCCTGGCTCCTGGAGGAGAGGATTTGTTGAGGAGTGTGTGCAGCGCTTTATTTTCGCTCAAACTGACGCTGCAACCTGCCACTGAGCAGACACACACACGGAGGGAATAATTGTTTTATGACCGGGCTAAACATTGTTAAACCTGATAATGTTCTGCTTTCAGTAGCGGCAGGACATGTTGGAAAGAAGAAGTGTTTGTGACCATGCGGGGATGAAGAAGTGCAGCTGCTGACTTTTGTTATTGGGTTTCTCGGGGCGCTGCTGCTAATACTGCTGCTGCTGCTGTCATGGCTTTGTGGGAGTGACGCGAAAGTTTTTTTTCTTAGGGAGGATTTTACTCGCTTGAAATAGTCCAGCTGAGGCTCAGACTCCTTAGACGGTTCAGTTGCATCTAGATTTAGTATGAGAAAAAAAATCATGTGATTTCCGTGCTGGAGGTTTGATTTAATTGATCATTTGAGTGGACTGTCGAGAGTCTGCAGACTCGGGAGAGTGTGGAGATGAACTTTGGAAATCTACTTCTTGTGACTGTCTCATTCATCACCACCGCATCAGGTATGATATTATATATTTAAAGAACAAATTAAATATGCCAACCCCTCTCCCTCTGTCTCCTCTCACGCACTCTCCTACTCAGCCCATATGGCGTGACAGCCTCACGGTGTACTCGTCTTATCTTGTTTTCTGTCCCTTCAGATGGATGTAAATGTTGTGTTTAGCTGGAACACGTTCACAGGCGGCTGTGGCATGACCCTCCTAACAAACAAATAATTAGAAGAGGCACATGCATTGATTAGTACTATTTGAATACCACTAGGTGAAAAGCCAGGAAGATGCACATTTTCCCCAGAGCCCCCCCCCCCCCCCCCCCCCCCCCAATCACTGAGGTGGTCACACAGGGAGTCCATTAGGCAGCAGGAGAGGTCAGAACTCACTGTGGACAAAGTGAAACCATTTAGTGTCCCTTTTACTTCAGCTATGAGCACATAAACTCAGTGGCCTACCAAGCCTCCATCTGCCCCAACTCTGTTTTAGAGGATGCAGACATAATTATTATTAAATGCTTTTAAAAGCTCATTTTGATTACCTTTGAGAAAGGGATTATATTTGTTTAACCCTTGCTTTAATAACAGATTATATTTTTGAGCCCTAATCCAAACTCCCCCAAAAACCATGGCCCAGAAAAATAATTCATGAGAGTGCAAAGGTTTTTTTTATTTCATTTGATTGTGAATGTAAAGATTGAATGGCGTGTTTCAGTTTTAAACTCTTATTAATCAAACGCAGCTTTAGCTAGTGGATATGAAAGTAAAGTTAAACATATTCACTGCTATCATTTAATTCCAAGTCATGCTGTGTTTTTTAAAACATAAAAACTCAACTTAAAAATCTGAAAACAAAATATCAGCAGCTATTTACACAAACTCATACACAACATTTTAGATTGGGTTTTATTTTACCACTAGAAGCGCTATTGAGCAATTTTTTTGTGGGTCCCTGTTAATTTTGTTGTGAATTTGAACAAGTAAGGTACATAATGTCACTGTTTACATCCTGCCAATGGTTTAATTCACTGCTGATTGGGATTTGGTAACAGCCAAAAACAGTTAAGAAGAAGGATTGAAAATCAGCACGTTTGTTAGGCCTCAAAAATACCTAAAATGGGATCTTGTGAAAAACACTGAATGCCAAACATATTATTTTTATTTACAATAAAACTGCACATATATTTTCTGAATTGATATTAACTGGGGGAAAACAAATAACTGACATTATGAACTGTTAGCATTTCTACTATCTACAGATTTATTAGCAACATTAGCATTCATTTGGAGTTGTGTTTCTCACCAGGTGGCATTTGTAAGTCCATTATTCATTTTCTTTGGGCTCTGTTTTTGGTGTACAGCAATTCATGACTAAGATATCTAACTCTCTCGCTGCTCCATTATGTTCACCAGCTGGTGGCTTACTTTGTTTGTCTGCTGTTTGGTGCTGCAAATATAGCATGAAACAAGATGAAGTTGAGAGTTTATTCAAGGAAACGATCTGCAAAGTGGCGTTGTAAAAGCACTGATAAAAGCAGGTTCTGTAAACCCAAAACAGAATTAGGACAGAAAGCCAAAGGTTTTCGTAGAGCTGAGGGAATCTGCAAAGCTGGGCGATAAATATTTGTGTTTTCATGTCTTACACATGTATGAAGTCATGTGATCCATTACTTGTGAAGAATAATTAAGGCTGCACCTACAAATTGTCATTACTCCGCAGATTATTTTCTACATTATTCGTTTGGTCCACAAAATGTAAAAAAATGTGTGACAAAATTGAAAATCCAGTTTCTTAAAGTCTGAGGTTATGTCTTAAAGGTCCCATGTCATGGCCATGCATTTCTCCGCGATCCCAACTCGTCTATTACAAGCATTCAGGGAGCTCTATGCAAGTCAATGGGGACTCCCTGTTAGTTAGCCAAGGGATCCTGGTGTGTGAGGTGCTCCGCGGATTGATCCATTTTGGCCAATCCGGTCATTTGTTGTTGATTTGGGTATTCACACGTCACAGAACCCAGGAAGAAAACAATGGAAAATGAGAAATCTCCAACGAGGCATTTTGAGGCAGCACAGACAGGTATTTTCTGTGTTAGAGTTTTACTCGCTACAGGGTGTACTTTGAGGGTTTGTGACTCTGCAGACCGTTTACATGCATAAAAACCTTCATAACACGCAAGGGGACAGGTAATAACCGGAAAAGCATGACATGGGCCCTTTAAATGTCTTCAGACTAAAGCCCAAACAGAGTCAGGTGTGTAATATATATACATACAGTATATCTTGTGGACAATGTGTGGTGTTTGTTTATATAACCTCCAAACACAGGCCTCTATGTGCATCTATAGGCTTCTGCTTTTTTTCAGTACTGCAATGTATTGTCATTCATTGGCTGACATAAACAATAATACCAATATCTGAAATTAGATAATAACAGCTGATAAATTAACGTGTGCAAAAATGTATCAGTCAGTTCAATTTAATGTCTTCTTCACTGATGACTATAATTTGACTATAAATCCTCAGCTCTGTGACTCCTCTTGCCACTCGCTCTGCTTCATTATAATAAACTGATGCCACCTCTCAACATTAAAGGCACTTTTCAACACCCACAACATCTGCCTACGTCCATTGTGGAGTGTATATCTCCTCTCATTCCCACCTCTATTATACTGCACGTACCCTTAGGGTGATGTGTGTTTTAATAAAAAATACGGAAGAGTATTCAAACAGGCATCATGACCTCTGCGGGAGCTGCTTTTTAAACAAATAGCCTATTTGTCGTCTTAAGTCAAAAGAAAAAAAGAATGTTAAAATGATAGCAGGGTATTTTTTCTTTGTGTCCCTCTGGTTTTTCTCCGTTTGTCTGAAGATGCATGGTGGGGTTTAGTATATGTTTTCTAAATCCGCTGAGTGATTGTGAGCTAAAACAACAGCCTCCTTCACAAAGTGTGCTTGATTCACAGCAGCTCTTTCTCTTACACAAACACAACAATCCTTCATTAAGACGGCATCAGTGTCTGCCCTGATACATCTCATTGAAATGTCCGTTATCTTGAGCTGTATTCAGACTCAGCTTGTTGACATGCTCGACGTGGAACTAATCGATGCTAAACAAGCCTTAGCGGGTGATTTGTGTCCACTCTGTCCTCCTGCTCATTACTTGGTGACAAATATGGCTGAAGGCTGACTAAAGCCTCTCACTGTCCATCTTGATGAAACAGTCGTGGATTATGTGAACTATGTGCCTCATGCTTGAGTCATGTTACCGGATGTTGATGATGCCCCACTTCTGGTACAGTCGCTGATGACATCATGTAGAGATTAGATTACGGCAAAAGACAACAGTTAACAAACAAAGGCTTATAAAAGATAATAAAACCTGACTGCTTTGAAATTGAGTTTTCTGTGAGACCTTAGCGCCCTCCTTCAGAGATCACCTGGCAATGCCAGCACAACTCCTTGAATGTTTTTGCCTTTTCAAGTATATAAATTAATTGAAATTGGAAAAGACAAGTAAATCTCAGCAGACAGCCACCAACCACACAGACAAGCTGCCAGCCTTCTGCTCCTGTCTCACTTTAACTTAGACAGTTGGCCAGTGAGCAGTCTGCCTCAGCCTGTAGACACTTGTGTTTTTTACCAGATTTCAAGCACTGATGCAGATCTAGCTGCTTGTATGTGTTTCGCTCCAACACCAGCTGTCGTTTAAAGGCACTAAGAACCAAATGAAAACACACATGCCCTGCGCTTTGTTGTTTTCAATCATTAGGGTGACAGCAGTACACTTCTATCTCTTGGGAGAATGAAAGGTTAATATTTTGAAATACCAATTTTATGAAAGCGCCTCTTGTTATGTAATTCCAAAGCCCTGAATCAACAGGGTTTTCAAGACGTGATCTTGATTAGCCTCCAAGCACATTAACAATGTGTGTTGATGAGGCAGAAATGTAGGAGACGCCGTGAGCAAACATGTGGGCGTGTGTCTGCGTTTGCAATTAGTACAAATGCTATAGCTTGTCTATCAGAGCCTCATGCGGCACTAATGGGCATAATTTCACTGTGGTTGCCTGCTTATTATGGACTTTTATTTGTTTTTGAATGAATAAATTACCACAGATCAAAAGCAATCATGTCAATTAGGACATCTAACCATCCTTACTCACAGATCACAGAGATAGGTCATATAGATGAATGTAGACAAACAGCACCATACATACAGTTCTGTATATAGGCTATACTGTGTAGGCTCTCCCCGAGTGAAATGGCTGCCAGTTGGTGAAAGCCAGATTCCTGAACATTGTACACAAAGCCATCATCTACTCCAAGGTCGATACCTTCAGAGAGAGATGAGGCTGAGCCTCGCCTATTGCAAGATGGTGAGGCAAACCAAAATAAACACTGGTAAATAAAGGCCATTTATCAGTACTATTTATTTTGTTTCCAGGAAACAGGAAAATATATCAGTTTGGTTTTCAACAAGTATCAAATGAGAAGAGCTGTTCAATCCGATGTTCAGCCTCTCTTTCTGAAAAAGCCTCATGGCCTTGAGAGCGCAAAAAGGAGCGATAACCTTGCATGAGACCCTGCACACTGTCATTCACAAAGCCCCCTTCATACTTGACGACAGCTGAAGGTTGAATGCTTTTTACTCCTATGGATTATCTTGATTGTCTTTTGCAGCTCTCGCTGAATATGTAAGAGGTTCATAGTTAAGATGTGTTTTAGAGGGTTTAATTGATTTGTCCTCTCCGATAGAGCTCCAGCACAAAGATGGTGCTTGTCTTACAGGGAATTAAATCAGTTTTGACTTATAATAATCAATACAAGCCTGTTGAATTAATGTTGAATAGGTCATGTTTTTGTACCTTCTGTTAAGGCAAGCCTGTTGTTGAGCTGATATCTCCTATTGTTAAGGAGAACAACAACACTAAGCTTTGATTATTAAACCACTGCTTTTTGTTTTATTTACTGCTGAGAAACCACGTAAAGCAGTCAGAACTAAATCCAATCTTTAATTCTAAAGTGTCCAAAAAATACTGATGAATCTTAATGTACAGTAAATGGAAAATAATATCTTGTTGTTGTTCGATCAAAGCTGTGAGTTTCACCAAATGTAGCCTAAAATAACTGAAGCAGCAGTTTATTTTCAGTGGTAATCTAATTTGTTGTGAAATTCTACATCATCAGAAGCCAATGTCCTTCCACTTCTTCCCTGTAAACATGAAAGTCATTTCACGCCAGAACGCCCCAGATTAATATTTTCAGACAAACCCAGTCTCCCTCCTACTTCCCATAGGCGTTGGGAAGTGTCTTTGGGCCCACTGCTGGCTCTAATGGGCTATGTTTATGATTTGACTAAAACATACCTTCACAGAGATCCCCATTAGCGCCCGTAACGTTATATTTTTTTGTGTCACAAACAGGGCTGACAGTTTCTTTTTGCTGAAATGTGCTTTCAAACACTGCACTGCAATCTTCCTGTCATAAAGAAAAGGCAACTGTGAAAATATTCTTTCTTCCAAAGAAAATGTTTTGCTGTCGTATCAAGGTGGTGTAGACTTTAGACTGATTACACACTTGTCACAGGCCCAAGTTGTTCTTCGCCAACCTGAAGCTGTTTGCTAATATTTTTTGCCACTTTGTCCATAATAATTGGTGTTGCATTGATACAGTTGACTGATAGCTGTAGCTATTGTCTGTACCCAAGAACCCTCAATAATAATCTTTCTGATACACTTTTAATTCTTAACTGGACTATGTCTGCATAGTTGAGCTTGTGTGTCTACATTTTCTGCAGGCGTATCTAGCCCTATTAAAATATAAACCCAGCAAATCAAACAAATACACAAGGATTTGTCATGGTGCCATGTGTGCCATTCAAATAACTAAAGCAACTAGAAATTCCGGTATGTGCTGAATCTGATACACGCAGCACAAGGACAGCTGGATCTCAGTAAGCAGTAAGGAAAACATCCCAAAACAGAAAGTCTCGACTACAGTCGCTATAAATATGTCGAATACAGGGAGGAAAATGACCCAGTGTTGGTACTTAATGGTGTTTTTAATGTTAGATGTATGGCTTTATTCAAGCTTGAAATTATAAGGTAACAATTATTAGATATAATGGAATTTATAGGTAACATAAAGTTATTTTTCCATATTTCTATGAGAGTTTAAGGACCATAAAAAGGAACTGATCAGAGATGATCTACAGTATGACTAAAGAAGAAAAATAACTATTTAAAACAATGAAGATTATGGGTTGAATTATTTTCAGTTAAAACGAAAGCAGTCGTTTTAAGAGAGAGCACATTGTAGTGTTTTAAATGATTATACAGTGAAACGTAAATATAACAGATCCTAAAACAAAGGGTTGAACACTACATTAGGTTACTAATTAAACTTTAATTATTCAGGAAATATCACTGAGCTCAAACACACTAATTAAAACAAATATTCTTTAAAATAAGAGCTAACACATTAAAGTCCCCCTGAGAAATGAGTGTTCCCTCTTACATTCAATTACAGATTCACTCATCATTTGTTCAGGTAAACAATGGATGTGCAGTCGAAGGGGACAGTCGCTCATAGTGACAGATCCACAGAGGGGGTTCTCTCTGCAGGACGTTCAATTCACTCAGATCCCTCAGAGATTTATATTTTGTGTCAGCTTATTGTTTTTGGTTGAGACCATACAGTATAACCACTAACATGTAAATATTGGTTTTACAGTTTTGTTTGTGTACTTCCAAACTGATTAAAAAACTGCTTCAAAAGCAAGATCTGTCTTTATATAGAAAAGTCATGTACAAAAATCCCTGTCTAAGATCTAGTTTTAATCAGCAATAATTTGTTAGCCGACCAGTTTAAAGTTAAAGGGTTATTCCAATAATTTGACACATTAACATCAATGTACCTGCTGTGAGAAATGCTATTCAGCCCCACAACAGCTGTAAACTGTCAAGGCTTGCGTGCCATTCAAATGACAGTAATATAAACGAAGCTATGAAGTTACATTATCGGAAGTTTAGGATGCAGGGTTTGTTCTTCAACATCATTGCCCTTTTCAGTGTCAGAAAAATCATTTCTGCTGGAAGTAATCTGTTCAACTCTCTCGCAGTATTTGTGTTCTAGTTCTGATTGAGAGTAAGAGTTCAGAGTGATGTAACTGTAGTATATGAGCTGGGATTTGAACTACCTTTGCATGCTTTAAAAGCACGGTTCAACGCCAGGACATCACTCAGCCGGAGAGACGCTTCTTCAAAACAAGTTTTGTGTGGACAAACACAGTCAGATGTGGCGAGATGTCCATGTCGCAGATATCATGCAGATGTGCAACATAATCTAAAGTAGTGCATTATAATATCTTAAAGGGTTAGTTTACATACCATGAAATGCTTCACACTTGTTCTCTTTTTATAAACAAAGTCTGTGTTTTTGTTGAGACTGACTGGAGGTGCCATGGCACATTTTAATGGTGCGATTAGTATTCATCCACATCCTGCATTAGTGTTTTGAGCTGTCCTGCTTTTTGACCTCGGGGTGTTTTCGCTGAGAGAGCTCACATCGCTCTTTAGATGTTTACTTCAGGTTTGTGCCATGATGGCAACTCCTGCCCCGCGTGGATCAAATCATTTCATGAAAAGACGTAAATCTGCTTACAGCTGAAAAGTGAGGGCTTATCTTGATGCCTCAGATTTAAATATAATGTAGCAGATGCATGTGCGACAACATGTGTGTCATTAGGTTATTCCTGACTGACTGAATGAATGATGGATGAGGATTTGTATGCAGTTCAGATTATGTGCTGAAAATAATGCATTAGACCGAGCGGCACAATTACTTGTGGCACAGTGACCATTTCATTTTTCTTTCTTTTTTATTTTTCCAGAGTGAGAGACCATCTGTTCGTAAAAGCAGTGGCATTTTGAATTATTCATTTCTCTAACTGTAACACACTGTTAGAGACGTTTGGTTTTCCTATAAAAGCTTACCTTAGGATTTTAAGCAGTGTGCCTCTCAGCCAAGGAAAGATAGTAATGGATCCCTCGAGAGAAGAATATGGGATTTATCTATATCTCTCTGACTTGCTCTTTTTTTCAAAACTTTCAATTCTTAAATGCATAGATCTGCTTGTCCTGCTCCCAGCTTTCCACCAACCATTCCTACCTCTGCAACAGTCCTGATTGACAGAGAGATAGACCATTACCATATCACATGGATGATTGAATCCTTTGCACAGGAGTTGTCTTCTATGAAACTACTCCCTATATATACTGTATGTATATACTCTGTATGCTCTCTTACAGCGATATGGGGCTTATGTGTTCTTTTATTCACAGAATATTGCAGAAACAAATAGTATCAATTTTAGTGACGTGAAAGGCACAGGTTGTTGGTGGAAAGCGTGATTCAAACGGTTAAAATGTCAAAACGTCTTCCCTTGAATGAGAGTTGACCTTCAAAGAGAGATTACCCATGATTTGCTGCTTCGCTACACACATATTTATCCAACACACAACCACTGTCTCTGTCGAATAACCTCCAAAGGAAAATATTGTTGTTTTTCAAATGCCTCTGCTGCTGTCTGTCCTGTTACTTACAGATGAGTGTTTTCATTAACGGTTGGTAGTCAGATAGATAACCTCTGCCCTGATCTCCTCCTCCACAGGGTCCCGGGCTCGGTTTGAAGACAGCGCACCTCGGATTGTGGAGGACCCCTCGGATTTGATCGTGTCCAAGGGGGAGCCTGCCACCCTCAACTGCAAGGCAGAGGGCAGACCCCCTCCCAGCATAGAATGGTATAAGGATGGCGAGCGTGTGGAAACGGACAAAGATGACCCCCGATCTCACCGCATGCTCCTGCCCAGCGGCTCCCTCTTCTTCCTGCGCATTGTGCACGGACGCCGGAGCAAACCAGACGAGGGCGTCTACACCTGTGTGGCCCGCAACTACCTGGGAGAAGCCATTAGTCGCAATGCTTCGCTAGACGTTGCCAGTAAGGGTCTACATAATTGATCACAGTCCTAAAAATGTGTGTGTGTGTGTGTGCACGTTTCTAGCGTGTGGGCTCTGCAGATGCTTTGTGCAGTTGTGTCCCAGATCTTTTTGCAGCCGTCTGGCAGCTTTATGGAGGTCCACTCGAGGGTTTGCCGTGCCTAAGAAAAATTATATGAAACTACCAGACTGCAGGAAGAAACACCGTAAACATGCTGGTGTGTTTGGAGATACATTTAGTGATGAGTTATAGTCTGTTGGTCTGTTCCTTATTTAATGTTACTGCTACATTGTACTTTTTATTTAGCCCTAAGGCGTGTATATCTGGCTCGAGAGGGGTCAGCACAGTGAATTTAAACATGTTTTATTGTGTTTAACTAGCATGCCTATTGGAGAGAGTGAACCTCAGCCTAGGGCCATGGTGTATCGGAAAGTCGTTTGGTTCCACCTTTGCTGTTGTCATGTGAAATTTTAAAAACAAATCATTATAATTATTGTGACACCACATGAATGCAGCAAAAAAAGTCCAAGGACGCAATGCTACAAAAATGCTACAAAAACTAGAAAATGATTTGCTTTATGTTTCAGATCTGCTCCAACATGTAGTGGGTTCTTCCACTGCCAATGCTATGCTTTGTCTGACAAACAAACAAACAAACAAACAAACAAACAAACAAACAAACAAACAAACAGTAGTAATCCTTTCCAAAATACCTTGTTGGGAAGGTAACTACTAATCTAGCAAATCATTAACATGTATAGGCAATACTATGACTGGCTGACTTTGGTTATATTCTGGTTTTAGAATATATACCGTTGTTGTAAATTACACTATATAAGTGAGGTTTTACTTTAGACTTTAAAGGAAATGTCAAGTCATGTTTTTTCCTGGGTGTCTATTCTCACAATTGTGTCCATAATAAGAATTGAACATGATGACATTTACCTTAGGAACCAATGAGAAACACTGGATAGGAATGGATATGATACTGTTTCTTCTACCAGTAGTAGTCAGGAAAGGACTACTAATTGTAGGTATTGATGTTTGAATCAATGATTGATTAACCACTGAATTAATTTGCCACCTCTGGCTCTAACAAGCAAGATCAACATTTGTCAGTTACAAGTGGGAGCTTATATAAAACTAAGAACACTTCAGGTTATCAGAAAAAACATTACCTGAAATTGCTTGTCTTTATGTCATCTGTTATGCAGCTCATTCCAACAGCTGCGGGGGACTTTTTTTCTGAGTTTTCTGTCGCTCCGTCTCAATGACAAGTGTTTCAGATGATTCTATTAAACTCAAGTATTTTGGAAAGCTGTAGGAGGCTTGTTTTTCTTATTCTGATCAGCATATTTCTTGTCAGAGTCTGAGTTCTCCAAATATTCACAATAACAACATGTCAGAGGATAACACCTGAGTAATATCCAATGTTCCCCTTAAATTGTTCCTATCTGTCCAGGCTACATTTTTCATGTCTGGGTAATATATTTATGTACCCTAGTTAACTCTACAAATAAATAAATAAATTGCTTTGCCATATTTTTATAAAATACAATTATACAAATAATATAAAATGTTTAAAAAATGTAATAGGTGATGCCTTCAAATGTCTTATTTTGTCTGACCAACAGTGCAAAACCCAGGGCTGTTCAATAAACTGTCCTGTATGTCAAATAACAGCAGCAAATCATCACATTTTGGGAATTTGTATTGTTTTTGCTTTACTGTGTCTACAGAAAATAAACAGTCGGTTTTAATAGAAATGTAACACAACTGTTGTTGGTGACACGTGGCAACCTTTTCTAAGGCAAGCTAGATTATAATCACATCACCTGCAAGCCCTCTCTATGGGCACCAACAACATCATGTGTGTGAGCATGCATTTAAAGCTGGGTTTTCTTTGTGTTGTCTGCTGCTGCTGAGTACAGCAGGGGAGTGTGAGCTTTCTCCTATCTTGCTGAAAGTGCACTGAAGTGAAGTGCTCTCTGTGTCTATTATTTTCCCTCCTCGGTTGAGGACACGTGCTATTGTCTTCCCTCCTAATTGTGCCAGTGTGGCTGGGCCCTGGGCTGAACTGCAGCTTCTCTTTGGCATGAGGAAATGGATTAGTCACCGGGTTGATTAGTGGATGGAGCCTTACAGATTAGCAAGGTCGTACTGTCCTCGTTAAAAAACACAAAACGGCAATTTGAGCACAGTCTTATCTTCCCTCTTATTGAGGCTTCCTTACTAGTGTGTGTAAGAGCTCATGGCTGGCTGACCTCATCTGTGGCTCGCATCCAAAAATAGTATATATACTACTATATATTTGGATTGATGACCAGCTGCATCTAATGCAAATATCAAAGCTGGAATAATATGTGATGCATGTATTATATTATCGTTGATAATGAAATGAGCCATGTGCAGCTGGAGATAACGGCACAGTCATATTGGTAAAAGGGCTGATTCACCTGCAGGCACTAAGTGACTAACAGTATTAACAAGTGCCTGCTTTTGCTCCTAATTTTGCAGCCTCCAGGCTAGAGAGGGCATATGCCAAAACAGCATGGTGGTGGTCTCAGACTCCCCCTCCCCTCTGCGTGAAGTTGTGCTGACTCTGGGGTAAATAGTGACCCAATTAGCTTTGGCAGGGAGGCGGGGGGAGTGCACAGTGGTAATTAGAGACTGGTGGTCTTGCAGAAATGCATGTGTTGGTGCTGGCTATGTGTGAGGCAGCAGTCTGAGGGACAACAGGTGGGAGGGAGATAGCTTGAAACTCCCACTGAGCAATAATTATTACCGATGCATCTGTCCGGTAGTCTGAGTGTGGAGCAGGATCTGGTTTTAACCACATTAATTGTCATTGAATGATACATAATGCATTGTGCCGCATGACTAAGACTTTCTCTGCAGTGCTCTCCTCTCGCTCCAGCCATTTAGGTCTTAGCCCCAGGATAACTTTTCTCTGAGCTGGCGTCTGCGAGTGTTGGCTATAATTGCTTCCACAGAGATACATGGCTTTGCAAAGCTACTGTATGCAGAAAAGGGTGTTATGGGTAATCTCCCAAATCTCAACAACGCATAATGTGGGTTTGCATGTCAAGCAAGCTTCGAGATTGCGCGATCCGAGGTCAGGTAGAGATTTTTTTATTTACTTATTCTTGCAGGGTTTGAGCACATGTTTTAGCATAGCACTCACAAAAATAATATTGTGGCAGAGCAAAGACAACTAAATTCCTTTTTAATTAACTTAATATTGTTGCCATGTTGTCATCATCCTGTCTATTTACATTGATACCTTACTGATGCTGTGTTTTGTTTACACTATAGCCTTGGTACATTTGATTCCCTGATTGCCTCTATAGTTGCACGATATTGGAAAAAACTGACATTGCGATTTTTTCCCCCCCTCCGATATAAATTACGATATGAAAACATACAGGAATTGAAGAAAAGACCGTTTTTCTTTTCGAAAACCATCCTTTCTTGAACTTTAATGCTATACAATTGGTATTTTTTTAACTATATTTAACCGGATGAAGGATTTTAGTCTGGATCTTAACTTATCAGAGCAACAAGCTGAGCTAGCTCGGTTAGCAGCGCCGAACTGCCCTGGAGAAACTCATTAAACTACTTTATTCAGTGTTTTTACCTTAAATCACGGGGTCCGTTTGCTTTGGAGATTTGATTGTGGTTTGCTGTGCATGCAGAGCCTGCATGTCACTCACTCAAGTACCCCTGACATGAGAGCCGTGCAAGTTTTCCTTTTGCAGCAAGCAGCAAAATAATTGTAACATGACGTGTTTGAGTTAATTTGCCTATACTTAATATCGCAAGTCCTAAAAAAAATAAAAAAATGTATTGCGCATATCGCGATTATCGTCACGACACGTTATATCATGCAGCCCTACTCTATATTCTCTTTACATTGTGGTTTACTTAACATGACTGCTTGCTACTCAGCACAAAATACTGCTCAACAACCTGTCCAAATGTGTGTATTTGCTCACATGCAGACTCGAGAAGCATAATTCCAGCTTTAGCTGTTAGCTACAGGTATGTTTATTTTTCATATTACTTAAAAACAAATACAAACCGTACCCCCTTAATTGTAATAATGATCATTGGCTCTGTTGCTACAGACAGTGAATTAAAGAAAAATGTGAACAACTCTGAAGCTGTACCTCCAAATGCTTTGTGTTGAAAGAGGTGGAACTCAACCTTGTTTAACTTACAATGGTTTCTTGGTTAAGTTGCTGACATATTTAAAATGTAATCTCTCTTTTCGATCAACTCCACATAAATAAACCTTTTCTCACACAGATGCTGAAAGTTAATAAAACAGCTACAGTGCTGTAACTCACCTCTAGAAGACCACAGTGGAGCTTCACTTGATTGTTGGTGAGGCTGAGAACATGGAAACTCATCCCTCGGCTCTGTAACAGTTTTGCATTTTTGCTCACTCATGTCCATGCTCCTATCCCTCTGTATTAGAAGGTAGTTATATTATCCTATTACCAATTCAAGGTGTGAGACGTTTAGTTCACAGAATCATTGATTTGCCACAAATTCTGAGAAAAGGGGAACACCGTATAATGCTAACTCACGCTGCCACCATTTTGGTCAAATAAATAATTAGAAGGTGGAATAATAGATTTGCATATCAATGAATGAGAAATCTGACTTCAAAACATTAAAAGGATTCAAGAACGAAAACGGATGTATTTGTTCTGTACAGTCAGTCCTTTTTTCTTCACAGTCGAGTTGATGCTTTTTATGCTCAAATGCACTTGCGCACCCAGAGGTCCACAAGTGATGTTTTTTGTATATCTGCTGTTGCTCCCTTTTTAGAGTAGGCTACCTTGTAGCGAGGAGTTCGCTTAACTCTGAAATGCCAGCAGCCGTCAGTATTCTCTTTTTTTTTCCATGTTAAGAGTGAGCTTACAGTGCTCTGCTGACTTGCATGGCGGTTTGAAAAAAAACAGAATATCTAAGCAGTGGGAAGAAGCGAAATCCAGTCCTTCATTCTCCACAACTGTGTTTGTTGGCTTTAAAATTAAACTAGAAGGCGGTAAAAACACTATGGTGTCTATTTCTAAATCATGCATTTTAATGTCTGCGTCTATCAGCAAGTAGACGGTCACATGATGCGGCAGGATTAGAACAAAGTAGGACAAATAAAAAATAAAACTTGCTTAAAAGGCTTTAGAGCCAGATGTTCCTCCTACTCTTGATGAGGGATTATGAACGAATCAAAGTTGTGGTTGCAGCTTGTTTCTTGGCTTCTACGGCTCTTCGTTCTCTTTTCACTGGGGATATATATCAGATACATATCATCCCTTATGGATACGTGTATGTGTGTAGCTTAGAAGTAATTTGTACACCCATACAAGAAACATTTTCATATCACCTTTGCTTTGGTTTCTATGAGTGACACAACGCTTCACGAACAATGCAAAGAGGAGGAATTTGCCTTGAGTTTCATAAAGAGTATTTGCAGAGGAGTCTCTTTTCATCCTCCATCGACACAGTGAGACAATGGATGGATTAAAGCAATCTCTCTTCTCTGTAGGCAAAGCCTCCATTAGCTGTGACAGGGCAGTATCATGGCAATGGGATTAGTCCACCTCCCTAACGGGTTTATTGCTCTCTGAAATAAAAGAACAATAGGAGCCAGGCAGCGGGTCCTGTCGGTAATCTGTACCTCCGCTGTCCTCTAACCTCCCTGTCCACCCTCCTACCTGTCAGCCTTGAAAACACACAGCTCTGGAGCCACTCATCTGTCCGGCCCACGCCTGCTGCCCTGTCTGCGACTCACACTCACTGTCACCTCGTGTTTAGTACAAAAGCATTTTTTCCCCCTTGTCCTGTCCGTCACACTCATCCATCATGTGTCTCTTGCTTGGTACGTAAATGTTTTCTGAACTTTTAAGTAATTTGCTTGTTGCTGCTTGATTTTAGTCCATATGAACTGAAATGCAATAATATATAGTACATAATAAGTGGATGCAATACAAATCACAACTGACATACATCTTTTTTTATTGTGATTAATCTATCTTTATCCTTTGTTCATTTTTCCAAAAACAACTAGCAGATGGCCCTTCTGCAGTCCTACAGCTCCTCTCTGCTGAACCCTACATTATACGGATCATTATAGATATAGATGAAGCGGTGAATATTCTTGTGCAGATTAAATCTCCTAATCTGTATATCCCTGGAATATTAAAGTTATGAAAATGGATAGGCACTCTTGTAATAGCGCCTGGAGAAATAATGATGAAATCGCTGGGAGTCATTTAGTCCTGCTTTGCCTTTATTAAAGCTCAGGGGACGTGCTGTGTGGAGTGAGGATTTGCCTCTGAAGGGTCAACCCTCAGCTGCCCTGCAGTATCCGACTGAGCCCAGCGTGGACCGAGGGAAGCGAGAACGCAGGGCCTAGTTTAGGAGATTATTCGGAAGACCTATTCGTATTATGTCCGATAAAGTTAAGTTAGGGACAGTAGCCCCTCAGGAGCTGGAGGGAGGGTTCATCTTTGTGTTTCTGTGATGATCATCATCACACAAACATCCGTGAGGAACTGTTTGCCGTGGCAGGCTTTTAAGATAAAGCAAGGAAGGATCACATTAACTTGAACACAGCTTCAAAGAACATTTTGAAGCACAGTGTTTGGGGGGGCGTGTGATGTTAGGAATATATTCTGGTCTCTGGCATGTGTTTCAAACCCTCAAAAGTCCCACTTTCTCATGTCGGTTCCCGCAGACTCTGGGTTTCAAATTCTAAAGATGCGTGCCAGCATCTGTGTTCCTGTCTGTGAGTGTGCAGTTCAGGGATTAGCTCCCTACCCATAACTTTTTCACTTCAGTCACCATGGCAGTGAAACAAAGATCTCTGTGCACACATTTAACCAGACCTTACAGACGGAGGTCTAAATATAATGCAGTGCTTTCAATTAGCCCCTCAGCTCTGCACAGCATTTGAAACAGGCAGCCAAGTGAACAGGGTCATGGTTATTTGGTGAAAAGACATATGGGAGGAGAGTCACTGACTTTACTGGTTTTAGTGCACCCATGCTTTAGTTATAACTCTGCAAACGCTCCACCGTCCATGTTTGTGAGGGTCTTTTGGGTGTTTTACTTCTCCCTGCAGATGTCCATGATAGTATGGTTGAAAGCTGCCTGTTGAGATAAAGTGTCTCTTCTGTAGTCACCTGCATAGCGCTGCACTTGTACCAGTGTTTGACTATGAATAATAATTAACACATCACTGCAGTGTGATAAGACATTTAATATAAGAGGTTAGAAGTTCACAGCATAGTTTTTCTTTTGTGAAGACTTCTCACTGTCCTCATCCTAAATGTCATGGCATTAAAAGTACCACTTGGTGAAGAAAGTAAACTTTCACTAATTTCCATAAAGTTCAGTTTAAGAAGGCAGGTACGTGTAATTGATTCATTCATGCCACGTATCAAGTTGAAGAAAAGGGCATATAGTGTAGCTACGGGTTGACTTATGTCCACTAAATACCTGACAGAAAACTGTCAGACGCTTCACTTAGTTTTGAGAAGTCATAGAAGTTTATTGCTAACAATTAAGGTCGTCAAACAATAGAGGGTGGAATGATTTTCTCTCTTTGAACAGCTGTGAGTCCTTTTTAAATTAGATTTCCTTCAAACCCAGTGCATCTGAATATTGATGCTATGTTAAAAGCCATGGCTGCCATGTTGACACAGACCTGTCGGGCAGTGTACTGATGGATAATTCATGTGGCATGGATTTAATTATGTGCCTAGAATGATCTAAGTGCTTGGTTTAGGTGATTTAGATCATCCTCCTGACTAAAGACTGAGATTACACCGATGTATTGTTCACTAGTTCCAGTTGATAAGCCTGTTTTTGTTCTGACATGGCTGACACGGCATGCGTGTATATATAAAATATGTACATGGTTATTGTGTACATAATTTAATGCTAGAAATGTGCCGCGGTCTCAAGTCCCACTGGATTTTGTTGGCTCTTGGGCTTAATCTCTGGATTTTATTAATGGATGTGAAGAAAATGTAAGTGTTTTTTTTAAACAGTTGGTTTATTTAAGATATGTTTTTTTTCAAAACCTCCCTCTCCATGCCAAACGCCCTCAACATGTCTTCTGACTCCTAACTTCATGCACATCCCAACAGCATCACAATAGCCAGATTTATGCATTAGTGTCCACTTCAGTGACACAAGAGAAAATATTTTGGGGGGAAAATTATATTAGATGCGTTTAACAAACATACAGTATGTCAAGTTTGACTAATATTAACTTCTCCAAACCAAATGTAGACCCACTATCATTACTTTAAACTGTGACATTGTAGCACCCTAGTTACCTTGTCTTTTGTAGATAATGCCATGTTTAGGTAGTGAACTATCTTTGCAGTGTGTGAAGGTTACACACTTTTTACCACCCCACAAACTCCTGACTTTGACAGGCTGTCATGCCTGATTACTGCTGGTGAGCTATGATTGGTTAATTGCTTTCTGGGGTGGGGTTTTAGTGATCGATGAATAGAAGACCAATGGGTTGTAGATTGACAGAAGAGCAGATATATTTCAACTTTGACTCTGTGAAGGGTTGCTAAAATATTCATGAAGGTGTAAAAGGAGATTGCATTGATTGATTATGCAGGACTAATACTCTTTGGTTAAGGAAAAGCCTGTAGGCTGTAGATACAGGATGTGGTCCAACGTGAATAGTGTGTGTGTTTGAAATATGTGAGCCTGTCAGCATTCGAGTATGAGTCTCCATTGTACTGGAGGTCTCATGAGAAGGATCCAGTTCACAGTTCACTCTGAGGCTTTCATCTGTCAGTCACTGCCGAAGATTAGAAGATATCAAAGGTTGCCGTGTCAAAGTCTTCTCATCCTGTCGTTATCCACGGGGGTGGCGAGAGAGCAAAGTTGAAGGGTGACGTGATCATAGATTTACAGTTCAGGGCTGAGTGTTTCAGATTTGTAAGATAGTGTTTGGAATCAGAGACACAATCCCTTCATTAATGCAGAGGCCATTTTTTTCTCCCTCACACATGGGCTAAATTATGAATGCGCTGTTATTTGTTTACTCCATGTTGGACTGAGAGATGTGCATTATTCATCTGCTCTGACAGGGGAGACAGCAGAGTAGGACACCGAAAACATTAAACCAGCACAGCCTAACAAGAGCGTTGACAGGGATTTGAGCAGTCATGCAAATGCCAACACAATAATTGACTTTCTCTCAATAAGCTTTTTTTCACCCTTTGCAAGAATATGGTTCACTCAGGAGAACAAGTAGAAAAGATTTCCATGCCAAAAGGGTGTTTCTTTTGAGGATAGTGGTCCTGTGTCTGTGCTGCAGCTCACCGATCTGTGGGTTTGATTTACAGTCTGTGTTTTCAGTACATCAGAGGACCAGGGTTTCAGAAGCTAATTAGATTTCTTTGTGTTTTCTTCTCAGTCCTGAGAGATGATTTCCGGCAGGCCCCGAGCGATGTGGTGGTGGCTGCTGGAGAGCCTGCAGTGTTGGAGTGTGTGCCTCCACGTGGTCACCCCGAGCCCACTGTGGCTTGGAAACGCAACAACGTCCGAGTCAGCCCCAAGGATGACCGCATCTCGGTGAGTTTAACACATACAATGAGGAAAGGAAAAGCTCCCATTTCAAAATACACAGTGTTAACTCCCCATGTTGTTCAGCCAAGCATCAGTCACATTGCACACATTTTAACCATATTTCCAGAATACCTGAAACAGAGTCTCACTAGAGAAAATGTGTACAAATCCAGAGCTGAAAATTAATGATGAACTGATTAACAGTGCTGTAAAGTAACTAAGAACCTTTACTCAAGCACTGTACTTAAGTACCATTTTGAGATACATGTACTGTACTTTACTTGAGTATTTAAATTGTTTCTTCTACTCCACTACAATTCAGTGGTAGATCTTGTGATTTTACTCCACTACATTTATTTCACATCTTTAGATGTATATAATCAAATAAGATTGTAACTACACCTGGATTAAATTCACAAGCTACCCTTCAGTAACTAGCTGCTACTTTACCAGCTTTGATAACACTTTAATGCATCAATAATTATAATACATTTAATATTCTGAAATAGACCGATCTGCATAATGAGTACTTTTACTTTTGGTACTTTAAGTATATTTTGAGGCTAATAGTTTTGTACCTTTACTAGAGTAAGTGGAGGAGTGTGGCGCAGTGGAATAGTGCGCTGGTGTTCGGATCAGGGGGCCACAGGTTCAAAACCCACTGCAGTCAGCATGTCGTTGTGTCCCTGGGCAAGACACTTTACCCCAAATTGCTCCTGTGGGGATTGTCCACAGTATTGAGTATGTAAGTTGCTTTGGATAATAGCGTCCAACAAGTAACATGTAATGTAATGTAAAAGTATTCCTGCTCTCTGGTAGGCTACTTCGACTTTTACTTAAGTACAAGATATGAGTACTTCTCCCGCTCCTGCCGATTTACTTTTTAATTTTGTTAAAGTAAACTTCTTCACATGCAGTGTTAGATTTACCTTTCAACGTGTCTAGGAGCTAATGGCCTTGACATAGATACAGTAGACCAGATTATTTGGTTCTTATGTAATAGGAAACCTATCACTATCCTTATCTTTAGGGGGGGGTCAGGAGTGTACATGGCCATACATACAGTAGATAGGATGCATAAAGATGCGGCAAGTGAAAGGCATTGAGCTTCTTTGCTCAGCGCTTCTTTACAAACCCACCATCATTCTGCATTTATGGAGAAAGGCAGAGATACTAATTTACACTGACTTGAATACTTTCAATAGAACATTATACAATGCAGACACCTTGGTTTTCTATTCACTGGAAAGTATCTCGGGTTTTGTTGTCACTTTTTGTTCTCTCTCCTCATGTGTGAAATCAACAGCTGGACACCATCCCCGGGGGACTTGAAAGGCGTTTATAATTTCTTGGTGAAGCTGATGAACGGACAGTGCTTGCATTAGTAAAATAATGGTGTTTTATTCGGGCTCTTTACTTAAGTAAAAGTCACAATACTGCACCACAATATAGAATGTCTTAATTAAAAGCAAAAGTCTAGCATTGGTGCTCGACATTTATGTATGATAATCTATGTAAATTCTCATATTTATGTATGTCTTACATCAACGTGTTGTTAAAGAATCAAAAGTAAAAGACAAATGGCCTGGTGGTGAGTGTGACAGTATTAAACAATATAAGCAAAAGGTTATTATTGTTATTGATTTTCTTCAAGTGATGAGTGTAAATACTTTGTTTCATCAGATACTATACAGAAGTATACCAGAATCACTTGTATAGTAGGCTGCTTAAAATATAAAGGATGAATTATTGTTTTTTCCATTGAAGGCTGTTTAATGGGTTTCTTTACCCAGGACACTTTCCAGACCAATCTCTGAAACTGTCACTGTGCTCTTTTCCAGATGCGTGGGGGCAAACTGATGATCTCTCACACCAGGAAGAGCGATGCTGGCATGTACGTCTGCGTGGGCACCAACATGGTGGGAGAGAGGGACAGCGATCCTGCGGAGCTGGTGGTGTATGGTGAGCAATGTTTGTGTAGCAGCATAACGTCCTTTAACCTGTGTGCATCATTGGCTTTAAAAAGTTGGTCCAATGTTTATAAATGTCTATGTCAAAAACTGCCATGAAAAAGGTTCTCCCACTTTTAGAGTTCAATCTCCATATTCAGTCCTGATCACAAGAAAAAAAGATTCATTTATTATCTAAATGTTAACCCTTTTAATGACAGTTTGTTCACATAATTCCACTTTTTAAAATGTCCATGATAATCAAAAATTTCTTTTTTTAGTGCAGGAAATCAGGAAAATAGCAAGCATTTGCCCCATACTGCAATAATAAGCAAAATGACTCAATCTGGTGGAACATAGTGAAAGAAATTAAAAGGGCTCTAGATTTGAAGCCAGATCAAATAGAAAGTATGATTGAAAGCTTTAATGGCTCCGGAATCGAAAGTGTTTTTTTTAATGGGTTTCAAAGTGTCAAACAGTTCATACCGTTTATAATAGGAACTGAGGTTGGAATACTAACATTTGAATGAAATCAAGCTCAGTAACTTGCCAAAATGGTGAAAATGAAAACACAGAAATGTTCCCTAGTGAGGCGCAGTGTGTAAGAAATAGACACATTTTGTACACTTCATGTCTCCTGCAGAGCGTCCTGTGTTGGTCCGGAGGCCGGTGAACCAGGTGGTCATGGAGGAAGAGACGGTCGACTTCCTGTGTGAGGTGCATGGAGATCCCCCCCCCACTGTCCGATGGCGGCGAGAGGAAGGAGAGCTTCCCCGCGGGAGGTGAGAGTGACTGACATGAGCACGGACCAATGGAGAGTCAGACTGCTAAGATGTACAGCTTCTTTTGAGGCTGAATAAGAAATACAGTTCATCAGAGGCGCGTCGGGCACTGGATTACTAACTCATGTGACCCAGAAATCCTAATAACTCTTCATTCATTGACATCTTCCCATAAGCCTGCTAATATAAATTCATAAATGGAAGAGACCAAAGAGGATTCATTAGTTGAGGGAATCATCCTGTGACCAGTTACACCCTTTTTTCCATTTAAACTCAAATTAATGTTTATTTAGCTAAGCCTATTAAATAATTACATTTTATACTCATATAATGAAACTTCAATAATACATACATTACATACAACAAATAACCTATAAAGTTCAACCAACACTATGTTGAGCGGAGGTTACAGGTTTTCTATATTTTATTTCATTTATGAATACAAATTATGTTTATATATGTCCTCCCTGCAGCGCTGCTCTGCAACAGCTGTTGAGTGGTTTGTCCCATTATGGTGCTGACATTGATGTGGGAGTTAATGCCATAAAGAATAATGAAATGATAATTAAACGTCAAGAAGGTTAAAATGCTGAGATAACTGCCTCATGTGCAGACATTAGGGTTAATTGGTCTACTTTGAAAATAGGTAATTGTGATGCTAACATATTCATTGAATGGTTGTTTCTCATGCTTCTAAAAAGCTGTATTATAATCAGTCTCACACTTATTTTGTTATCTTGTATATTTTTTTTTTTGCTTGTATATTTTATTTATTTATTATTTTATTATATTTTGTTCTACATACCCCTTTCAATGACTACCACAACTGAATAAGCTTTCTTTACTGTGGATGTATTTGGTGTTTTGAATAACTCTGCTTTGTACTGTTAAGAAATGATATGCTGTTTTTCCTAGAATCTATTGAAAATCCGTCAATGGGTTAAACCAATCTTACTTGTTTCTAATTGATTTTCAACTGTTCCAAGAATTTCCCAGGAACCTGTGACAATATCTGAGGCAGATAAGGCGTATTGTTCCAGTTCCTTTCAAGATAATACAACTTGATTTTGAAAAAAAACCCTAGCAAGATGTTGATTGACACGAAATAAATGACACTATCTCATGCTGGCATATATTTTCTTCGCTTTTTTTGAAGATTAGCATGGTGATTTTCTTTGTGCAATGCTTCTCTGTTAGATCTTTCATTATCTCTCATTTTCTCATTCCCAGGTTTGAAATCCGCAACGGCAACGGTCTCCGTTTGTTCCGCGTGAAAGAGGAGGATGAAGGGACGTATACCTGCACATCTGAGAACAGTGTGGGGAAGACGGAGGCCTCGGCCATGTTGCAGGTCCACGGTAAGCAACACATCATGCATATTGTATATGCGCGCACATACTTATGCATGCATGGTAAAAAAGCTCATGTTCAGGCTTACAGGCACACAGCAAAAGCATCATAAAAAAACAGGTTACCATTTCCTGTTCAATGCCCTCTGTTTTTATATCACTGTATCTTTGGGTCCCTGTCCAGCGGTGATGCCATGAGCTTATGCTAAACCGTATGGATTACGCCATTTGACAGATGTTTGGTAGATGTGTGCTTTAACTCACTGCCAGAGAGCAGTCCCTGTATTAATAAGACATGACTCCCTCCCGCTCTCCCTTCCTGTCTCTTTATCGCCGGCCTCTCGCTTCCTCGCTCTCTACGTGTCCCTTTTCTTTTTTTCTGTGTGTCCTGGTTTCTCAATAGTCTCAGTCGACTTCATCCCCTAATGCTTTTATCAGTGAAAATGAAATCCAAACCGGGCAGTTTTCCATTCCCTCTTTTATTGTTGTTTACTCTTTCTATGCTACCACCGGTTTTGTTTTGTAGCTCAGTGTTTCATCCATCTCATTATTTTTCCATCTCTCTCCATCACATTTCAAACCCTATCATCATTCCAGTCGGCCCACTCTGTAAGTTCACTTTCCATTTAATTATTCTCTAACGAAAAGCATTTGTTTTATGCTAATTTGTGTTTTTCACAAAGTGCTCTCCTCTGTATGATGTTTTTAATGGTTTTTAAATCAAGAATCAATGTGTAATGGTGTAAATAAGTTCCTCCATTAGGCATTGAATTGTGAACAACATGCCTGTTGCTGCAGTCAGGCATTACAGTAAGACCGTGACTTCATGTACAACAGATTAAGGACTGAGACAAACATCTGCTGTGTGGAGAGGAGTGTCAGAGAAAGTGAGACGCTGTATAAATCCTCTCTCAATTGCAGCTTCAGAAGTTCAAAATACAACTGAAAGGTTTTTAATTACAATTGAGTTTTCTTTTCAGACCAAAATATAACTATTGTTGCTTTATTACTATTAATCATTCTGGGTGGATCCATACTCGTCATTTCACAATCTCAATGATAAGACAGAGTTATTATTAAATGGGACCTCCAGCTCTTCCGTAACATCAGGGGACTCATAAGAGAATACAAATATGATAAGAAATAATGATCAAAATTAATTGCATCAAAGGAAGAGATATCCTAATTTGTAGTCTCTTATGTAACTCTGTAGGATTTCTTTTTGTAACATCCTTGTCTGTGTCTCAAATGTCTGATACACATTTGTAGATGCAAGCTTGACCCAAAACAACCTGATGAAATCTCTTTGACAACATCAGTTTTTTTTTTCTCCGACTTGACAGAAGCTGCTCCAGAGCTGCAAAAGAAATGTATATTACTCATAGCTATACTAACTATGATATATAGAATTTGTGATGTGTCCCTTTTTAAGTAGTATTACTATTATTAGTATTATTGCTTTTATCAGTATTAGTAATTATCTTAGCATCTCTTGTGCTGATTTTGCATTATGTTATGTACTCCTCAAGAAAAAACTAATAAGCATGAGGTTCATGACTCAAGTTTGAGGAAAGGTTTCTTCAATGACATGCCAAGTCTCAGGGTAAATCCACGCTAACCTACTGTACAAAACAAAAGGGGTGAACAAAAATACGTCTGTAACTGTTGTGTTAAAGAGAACACGCTGTAACAAAAAAAAGTATTTCTTGTCTAATGGAAAAACTTGATACTCTGCACTTATATTGAAAAAAACATGTGCCTACAATATAATGATGTAGGCATCGACAAAAAAAAAGTCGGAAAAAAACGAGGCAAAGATCCAATATTGTGCATCCCCCCATGTTACCATAAGTGTATGAAACTAACACGTAAGATTTGTTTAAAGACATTGGAGCATCTCAAGAATAAAATCAGCAAATTGTAATCAAACACGTTGATGAAAGTGTGAAATGATTTCTCTGTTTGTGAACATGCTCTCTGTGAGAACATTATGAGACAGCACAGATGAGTCAGATACCCTGGGTATCGTGCCAAATATGTGTTTGCATGCTCTCTTACGCGTGTGTGCCTTGGCATATGCGCTGTGCAGAGATGTGTAGAAAGGATGAATCCAGACTGGAGAAGCTTCTCATCTGACAGGAAGCGTGAGCCAATTATTCAGCCGGGAGGTAGAAGGCAGTGGTCAGTGTAAATCCACAGAGGATCTGATGATTTGGCGAACCCAATGATCTGACCCAAACTATTATATGGCAGCTCTGCCCAGACCTTTCCACAAATAACTGAGCAAATGTCATCTGAACACCTCTGCCGAGCGCTGCGATGATTTGTTATTTTCAGAGGACACCAAGGTGATGTGTCTCATTAAAGATGAGAGGGCGATGACAGTGCAGTGATAGATCAAAACGCTCAGAAGGTTAAAGAGGCAACTCTCTGCTTGTTTAGAGCGATAGAGTGCCTTATCGATATAGCTTTCCTCCACTGCAATTATTTCACAGCTATTGTCAGCTATAGTATAATTGTTATATTATTATTTTACATAAAAACATAAATCAAAGAGTTTTAAAATCCAATGCTTGTTTATAGATTTTACCAGTAATTCCCAACGGTTGGTCATGAGTCATAATCCCCTACATACAAGCAGCGTTTGATTCTTGATCATTGCCACATGATTTTAAAAAACTTTGCATTTCCAAAAGAAGCAAAACAGTTACATAATTCACCAAGATTAGTGACATATCCAGAAACGATTGCTGGTTGTTGATTTATTTATGTCTTTATGTCTTCTTCTCACAATCAATC
This sequence comes from Notothenia rossii, assembly GCF_949606895.1. Lineage (NCBI taxonomy): Eukaryota > Metazoa > Chordata > Actinopteri > Perciformes > Nototheniidae > Notothenia > Notothenia rossii. Next base: position 74,170,645 of record NC_136902.1, read on the forward strand.
AGATTTATCTTGTGACCCTTTAGAGCAGGCGTGTCAAACTCAATATCATTGCGGGCCACATTCGCATTATGGTTGCACTCAAAGGGCCGGTTGTAACTTTAAGACTATATAAATACACATATATAAATAATTAATATATATAAAATAATGTATTATATTACATTATTGCCTCTGCATTGCATTATTATCGGATAGGGTAATAACTTCATAATTAACTACGTCTGAAAGCAGAAGTCTAGGGCAAATAACTGCAAGTCTCTTCAATGAGAATGTTACAAAATGATTTTAAAAGAAAAGCCAAATTCTGAAAAAAAAAGTCAAAATAAAAAAAACAAGTGACATTTTGAAAAAAAAGGTAACATTTAAAAAAAGAAAAGTCAAATTCTGAGATGCATTGTGGGACATGTAGTTTATGGGCAACGTGCTTCTGTAAAGTAGCATGTAACCGTATAATAAGCATATCATATTTTTTGCAAGCTCTTGTGGGGCCACATGAAATGAAGACGCGGGCCGGATTTGGCCCCCAGGCCTTGAGTTTGACACCCCTGCTTTAGAGCTACCTGACCAATAGGTTGGGAACCACTACTGCATATACATTTGTCAAATCCACCTTATCCAGCTACTACGGTAAAATGCTATTGGCTCACTCATCATTATTCAGTATTATGAATGTGAAATGAATACTTCTTCCACCAGTTGTTAACATCAAGTGTAGATTCCCAAATGGAAATAGAGACCAGGGCAGCAGTTTGAGAAGTTCATGCTGAAATAAGATGCTTGGTGGTCACACCTCTCTCTCTCCTCCAGTACCACCTCAGATTGCGTCAAAGCCAAGAGACCAGATTGCCAGCCAGGGCCGGAGCGTCACCTTTGAATGCGGCACAACAGGAAACCCTCCACCTGCAATCTTCTGGCAGAAAGAGGGCAGCCAGGTAAGAGAAGGGAACAGAGGATCATTTGAATATTGCAGATATTCACACTCAATACATTCATTTCCTGTTGACAAATCAATGAAGGACTACACACACCAACCAGCGTTAGGTTGTTACAGTCGTTTGGGGATTTTTGTAAAACTGACTCATACTGAATTCACACCTTCTTTGTTTAAAAAGCGAGAAAGACTCACGGATTTAATCATAGTTTTTCTGACACTTTTTTTAAGTTGTTCACACTTTTTTCTAAGAGAAACAGGCGATATACAAACAGGAGATTGCTTCACATTTGCATTTGGCTCAGAGATATGACTAGAGACAAAGTGTTGGAAGGCATTGTGCTATCGCGTTGGCGAAACATTGTTTCTCTTGCTAGTAACCAAAGTTTGAGAGGGTAATGAGGAGGAGTTGATGAAGTGGAAATGAAAGAGGAATAGGTGGCAGGAAGTACACCAGGTGCGTTTAGCGAAGCGCTTCTTGAGGGCAAACACTGTCCTCCTTCTAGATTGTACCCAACTATAAATACCCTGTTGCCCAACAGCAGCTGAGATCAGAGACTTTGTGAAGCAGCTTCAGGTGTTTTCAGAAGCTTGTCAGAGAGCAAACTGGAAGTTCAGTTTCAGATTTTAAGTATACCCAGTACCACCCGTCTGCAGGAAGGCCGAGGAATGGTTTTGCTGATTGTAGATCTTTTTGCTGCATTTGGGGGGGATTATCTTTAGCCCTATAACCTTAGTCCCTCCACCAAAGTCTAAGCCTCTTAGAGGAATGAAATGGATGGCTGACTGGATTGAAGTGCATCCCTCCCCCTTGTTCTCATACGTCTCACTTACAGAAAACACAGAATGGGACAGCGTTGAATTCTCTGTTAGTGGGCATCATCCCCAAAACACCAAAAGAACCATCTCTTACAGTTTTAACCCATGCTAGCTTGGATGTTGGTCAGTCACCCCAGCATTTTGGTGCAGACTGAAATATTTGTCGAACTATTGGATCAATTTGCACTAGTTTAAGAAATATGGGTCCTGATGACTTTGGGGATCTCCTGAGTTTTTTTCTAGTACCACCAAGGGTAACTTTCCCGCTTTGGAGGGAAGTGCCTCTGCTTGATAGATTGAAGACATTTAGTTCATTTTTCATTAAGGGCCAACATCAGGTCACATTTGTATTTGTCACATGTTTTAAAGATGTGAACTTTGGCTCTGAAACATTATGATTAAGAAAATATATTTTTTCTGACATTTTAGGGAAATTAATAAAGGAAAGGAAATCTTGACAGTGAAAGTTACAGACCAATTACAGAGAAAATAATATGCAGATTAATGTTGATGGGGATAATTGTTAGTTTCAATACTAAAACAATTAGCCCAGTCCAACAAAAAAATGATGTTCCAATAGAAGTTTTGATACTACTAATTCCTCAACAATGCCAAAAAGATGTTCCTCTGATCTTATCAAATATGTTTTTGATGTTTAATAGGAAAGAATGCAGATCACTTTACGCCATGGGGAATTATGATTGGAGGAATTCACAATGTCATGCCATTTTATACATTAGATAATTAATACATAAATCGAAGAACAGACACAACATAGCCTTAATTATATGTTCTGTTCTGTTGTGTCTTTATGTGTTTAGATGTTGCTGTTCCCCGGCCAGCCCCCATCACAGTCTGGCCGTTACTCTGTCTCCATGAGCGGAGAGCTGACCATCGCTGACGTGCACCCCGAGGACTCTGGTTTCTACATCTGCCAGGCCATCAGTGTAGCAGGAAGTGTGTTGACCAAGGCACTGCTGGAGGTGGAGGGAGGTGAGAATTCAGTACACACACTCAAGTTTGAACCTGGTGGAGGATTATTCTTCATCAGCTAACGAGGTTAAAACAAATTCATCACTACTGCTGGGAGATGCATAACAATAAGACTCATAAAGAGCAAGAAAGGAAACACTTACCCCATGCTGAATGAGCAATGAATCTGAGGCTTAATGTTCTTCTTTCAACTGTTTGCAAGCACCTGATTTTATTTTTGTTGTGTCTTATGAGGCCTATTTTGTTCTGCCTACTAAGCATCTACATAATTGTCCCCTTTGCACTGTTAGCGGCGGGCAACTTTATCTGCATTTTGTTTGCTTTCCAAATTTGTTTCACCACTTTTCTCCACTGTATATCTGATCGGAGGACAAACATAATATTCCGCGTCCTCTCCCCTCAAACTGGTAGGTCCTTCAGGTCGTGTCCCACCTATCATTCGCCAAGGACCAGCCAATCGGACGGTATCTCGCGGTGCAACGGCGCAGCTGCATTGCCGTGTAATCGGAGGGTCCTCAGTCAAGATTGCATGGGAGAAGGATGGAGAGAGACTTCTGGGAAATAAACCCCGACTGACCTTGATGGATAATGGCACTTTGCAAATCACAGACATAAAGGTGTGTGTGTGCGTGTGTGTGGGAGTGTGTGTGAATGTTTGTGTTCAGTGAGTGTCATTTTTTGGAAAGGGCGTGAAAAGGATGAGTTTCGCTGTCAAACTGAAGGAAAAACTGACTGTGTGACTGATGTCAATTACAAAAAAGCAGCTCAGGGTACTGTAAACCTTCCTGTCTGACCTTCTTTCACTTTCTCTGCATCCCATGTGGCAACATGTTTTCTTTTCCTATTCCATTATAAATTCCATTTTATTTTGTGAAATTAAGGTGAGACTGAGTTTCAAAGAACAATCTCTCCAAGGCAGAGCATATCTCTCCAGCGCAATTATGTGCTCATGCGGTGTGTAATTGTAATGTTAATGAAGGTGCTTGTTTGTAAATGCTAATGTGCTCTGCTTTGATGGAGGAGCAATTGGCTTCCCCTTTATGCTATAACCCCACCTGGAGGTCAGCCGGTGCACGCCGGACGGAGCAAAAGCAGCATCGTTTGCGTTAATTTAATGGCGATAGACGATTAATCATCTGACCGGGTTTTAATTAAATCTCCTGCCCCAAATATGCTTCCTCACTTCCTCTCTCGTCCGCTTTACTCTGGGTGTGGTGCTCAGCAACTTGAAGCATTAAGGTTTGGTCCAATGCACCAGTGAGGCGGGGGAAATCTGCCATGCCAATTTGCTCAATGGAACAGAAGAGATGCATTAGTGTGGCATCAAGGGGATGACAAGGGGAAAAACAGCAGAGTGGAAATGGAGTTGACGAGTGAGGGACTAAAAAGATTTTTACCTGATGGTGCCCGCACCAGCCATCAATATTTTAGGAGCAGTTGAAGTCATCTAAAGAAGTTCATCTGCGCACACGCTGTGCAGTCTGTCAGCCAGAGGTCAACACTGCGGCGGATGATCTCATATGGTCTCATGATGGTTCCAGCACACTGGCTCTCAGCCAGGACAGAGCTGTGTCAGTGAAGCATGAAGGCACATACAGGTCATAATGTAAACTCTCATGGTTTGTAGCAACGGAGCTTTGAGAGCTGCTGAGGTGAAGAATAGGCTACTGAGTGAGTTTAGATATGCATGGATTATATGTGAATTTTAAGATGATGGCAAACCAGGCAGCGGTCAAAGAAGTGTTGGGATCCTTTACCCAAAGCTGGTTTATCATCCGACTCTGCAGTTCTGCTCGGCTGTAGGGAGCTTTTTGGTGTCTGTCGGCTGATTGTTTCGGTTTTATGGCCCAAACATTTCCCGTTTTGTTCACTCTTGCTGCTCCCATCAGTATTGGGAAGCTGTTTTTAGTGTAAAAGCGGCAACTGCCTGGTGAACACACTGGAGCATTTAGAGTCACTTATTTCCCTGAGGAGTAAGAGACCAAAACCTGAGCTAAAAGAGCATGAATATTTGATTAGCATCATTACGAGGACACAAACCCAACTCTAATTGGATGCATGTGTTTTGTAACTGCTAGATGTTTCAATGCTAACAGGTTTGCCAACTATTTCAAGTGATAAATAAACAGGGTTGTTTACAGTACACCTTGTTTTTCCAAGTGCCAATTAACACACACTGCTGGCTTAAAGAAAACTCTTTAGTTCTCTTTAAGATCAAAAATAATGATTTACTGTGGATCTACATTGGGACTACTACTAAGTAAAAATAAGTAGTTGATACATCAAATGGTATTTCCAGTAAACACATTTAAAATAAATGTATTATGTCAACAGATTGCACATGTGTTAGTTGAAAGAAATAATATTAAGTTTAAAAATATTAGGTTCAACGTATTACTATTGTTTCAACTAAGATAATACAGTTATGTGAAATTTGTTTACCTAATACATTTAATAATAACAATAGTAATACGTTGAACCTAATATTTTGAAACTTAATATTATTTCTTTCAACTAACACAGTTATGTGCAATCTGTTGACATAATACGTTTATTTTAAATGTAGTTTAAAGTCAAAATTTTCAATGTTTCCATTGCAATATGTACGTATACTCTACTACTTCCATACAGCTTGAGAATATATTGATTTAGCTTTAGACATTCTGTAAGTCATGTAAATGGGTCCAAAACCTCCTACAAATATAAAAAAATGCTTGCAGCTTTGTTCTCTTCCCATTTTCGGGGTGTCTGTCTAAAATGTTAACTTCTCTTCAACAGGAAACAGACTCGGGGATGTACACATGCGCAGTATCCAGCGCCACAGGGGAGTCGAGCTGGAGTGGGATGCTGACTGTCAGAGGTACTCGCTCCACAACTCTCCACACGCTGTCTCTCTGTTACACTTCACACTCCGTCACTCCCACACTACACCTCGCTTAAGGAACTACACACTCTGCCTATAGTCTTCTTATGAACACAGTCTGCAGCCAGGCCAGGACAAAACTTCAGTTTCAGTGAAAACATGTATCAGAATGAACCTACAGTATTGGTTTGGTGAAACTGTGCTTTCTTCCTGTTTTTAAAACAGAGGAGGGAGTTTTCTCTTTATCCAGAGCTTCTGAGTTCATCCAGCTTCCGGGGCCTCCGCAGAAGCCTGTAGTGACGGACGTGACCAAAAACACTGTCACCCTCACCTGGCAGTCCAACCCTCACGAAGGCGGGGCCGCTGTCACCTCCTACATCATCGAGGCCTTCAGGTACACAAAAATATGTTTCCATTATTTAAGACCGGTTGAAGGAATACTTTGACACGTTGGGAAAAGCGTAGATGAAAACGAGGTTGTACATTTAGTTTTGACACTGGAGGGATCGCTACCGTGGAATGCTGCTTGATTTTTTTTATTTTGGTGCAGATACATTAAACAAACATTGTTTTTTAAGTTTCATACAGGTTTGTTTGTATGTATGGCTGACACCTAAATGTATAGATACTAGAGAGACAAGATTGATATTGCTGCCTGTTGAAGACTGGGAACAGGGTAAAATAGCTAGCCTGGCTTTCTACAGATACAAACAAATTCTCCTATCAGTATCTCTTAAAAATAATTTATTAACAAATAATTTCATGTTTATATAATGTCCCAAAAGATGTGTTTTTTTTTTACCATTGAGAGATATGTGCTCGTATCTGTAGCTATTTCAACTGTACACTTCTCACACTGTTTTCTCCGTTTCTGTTTCATTTTCTCTGACTATTCCAACATTATGAAGTCTTCTTTATTTAGAGTCATTAGGAGTTGGGAAAGATATCTCAGTCTCTGCCTGAGGGAGACACAGTGCTGTTAAGTGACGTTCTGAAGTGGAACCGTGACACTCACTGCATCAGTATTTAGCCGTGGCAATCCCGAGGAGAGCTATAGCAGTTCTAACAACCAACCAGAGGCTTTAGTGAGACGGACAGTGAGTGAAAGAAGAGACGATTACTGCAGTGGTCAGCTCGGCAGCTCTGTCCTGTCCTGGGGCAAAGGATGGGGGGGTGCTGGCCCTGTTGAAGAGCTTACTCATTACAGACGAGAGGGTACAGGCCGGGTGTACAGACACAAACACACACAAAAGTCCAGTTAGCGCTGTCTGTAAGGAAAGCTTAGTATGGCATACTTGCACGCAGAGCTAATAATGAAGTTCCATTCACTGTTGCATGCTCCAATACCAGCACATTGTTTAGAAGTGTTTCCTTTCAGGCAAAGATATTTGGCTCTTCCTTTACAGTACAGTAAAATCCTTACGTTTCTGTATAATTTATAAATAAAGAAATCTTCGAGGAGTATTTAGGAAAAGCAGCGGCTCCAAACCCATTTACAGATGCAGTTTCTGATGACTCTAAAAGCTGGATGACCCTATTTAAATGTCAAAACTGTTTCTCTGGAGAACATTTGGTGAGAAGGGTGGCAGAGGAAACATTGAGGAGGAAAACGGCATGTCGTAATTACCTCGCCATTTTCCCCTCCATGGAGTTGAAGAACATTTTAAATTGCGCTCTCGCTGTGTGATTGTGCCTGACTTTGCACAGAACCATGTCATCGTATCCTCCCAGGACTCATTCAGAATCTGTCCTTACGACCTGCTGCAATAAAAAGAAGGAATTCAACTTTGTAGAGTCTCATGGACCCAAGATTCAGCTGATAGAAGTATATTTATACAATAATGGCTGGAAAAAGGTTTCAGATGCTGACGTGGTTATATAAAGATATTGTTTGTAATGTTCTTTTCCCTTTCTTGCGTTCATTTGGTTAGCGGTCATACATTTTATCTGGAGAGTTGTGTAAGCTTTACATGTTTAAGATGATTTTGGTGAAACTGGATCATATAGTATGAATGTCAACCTATTTCCTTTAAGTCACTGCGATTAGTCATCTGTCCGTTGACGATAATTAAAGCAGAATTATCTTTTACCAATTGAATTAGCTTTCATTTATGAGGTCAACATGGCTATTTCCAGCTTATGGTAGTGTCTTCTGTCATTTAACTGACTTTTACTGTCACCAAGTGCTCTGGGAAAGCGTGATTGGAATGTTATGACCAAACAATTAATCAGCTCATTGAAAAAGTCAAAGATGAACTGATTTTGAAACCAATCTTTAGCGACAACACTCATCCCAATTAATTTGTCATTAACTTCAGAAAACACATTTTGTTTACTCATAATAACAAGAGAGCAAAACATGTTTTCATAACTAAATAAAACAAATAAAGTAGATCTCATATTTGATATAATTAAATCCAATTAGATGTATTTTCCGGTGATTGCATGTTCCACTTTAATCGGTGGAATCAGTTTATCAGCAAAGGGCCTAGAGTTGTGATCATTATCTCGAGATAACACGATAAGGAATTTTCGCACTTGAGATACTGTAACAGGATTGGCAAAGTGTTAACAGAGTGGGTGGCACATTTTACTTTTTTATTCCGTATGTTCTAACATCCTCCAGATAAAGATCTTGACCTTCATCTTACACTCCCCAAAACACTTAAAAAGGTAATCATGGTGAAATTTGGTCTTTTTGTGACACAACATGGGTTTAGTGAAATTATCATGAGAAGGAGATTAAGAAACATTTTTGGCCATCTTTTTATAGTGTTGTCTCTTTTCCTGTAGCCAATCAGTGGGCAGCATGTGGCAAACGGTGGCGGACCACGTGAAGCAGGAGAGGCACACAGTCATCGGACTCTTCCCCAACACCGTTTATCTCTTTATCGTCCGAGCAGTCAACTCTTACGGCCTCAGTGACCCCAGCCCCATCTCAGAGCCTGTCAGGACGCAGGGTGAGTTACTTAAGCAAACAAATCCTCTTTTTCTGGGTATACTCTTGCATAATATGTGTCCTACTGTAGAATCTAGATTTAATTTTATATTTTCAAAATTCAATGTTCTGAAGCTGGGAGCAAGATAATGAGCTACATGATTAGGAAAAAAAATTGCGTTTCATGTGCAATCTCAAAACTAATTGCTTTCCCAGTGTGATGCTCTTTTGCCTTGAGCAATGTTGAATTCATCAAAAAGCTTTCCTTTTTTTGCTGAATAGTCTCTAGTTAGCTGTTTCATTGTGCCTGGGCTGGATGGATTTATTTGTTGTTTCAGATGGGAGCCCTACAGAGCAGGGTGTGGACCACAGACAGGTGCAGAGAGAGTTAGGGGAAGTGTCTGTCTACCTGCAGAAGCCTGCGGTTTTGTCTCCTTCCAGCGCCAGGATTTCTTGGACTGTGAGTTGAATACTTGGCAGGAGGGAAAAGTCTACTTTTCAAAGTCGGCTAGGACACGCTAATCTCCAAACAGTAACTTCAAAAACTCCTCTGAACATTACGTGATAAAGACAGATTAACCAGAAGCACAAGCACAGCTGCGTTTCATACAAATGTCAAACTCCGTTTCTGTTTTTTTATTTTTTATTTTTCTCACAAACATTTTGCAGGTTGCCTTCCAGTCTCGCTACGTTCAGGGTTATCGTATATTTTACCGAACGATCGGCAGCCCCTGGTTGGTTCAGGATGTGGAGGCCACGTCTGACCACAGCACCATCTTAGTAGATCTGTACAGCAGCACGGAGTATGAGGTCAAGATACGGCCGTACTTCAATGAGTTACAGGGACACGACAGCCTCATGATCTTGCTGCGAACGCCTGAGGAGGGTAAGAAATGATTATTCGTAATTCTGTCGAAAGCATATAATTGTACGTAAAGCTGAAGAACTATGGGTAAGTTGATATTAGTTGATAATATAATTGTCCTTATAGGAATAATACACAGTAGGTAACTCTTTTGGTTTATATTCATAACTTTCCGATAAGTTCTTCCAAACGTTTCCCTTAAAATAACTATGTGATTTGAGTTGACAGTGTTGAATTGGTTTACTTTTAATATTTGCAAGTGTAATTAGGAGAGCCAGTGCGTAGCAGTTCAGCTGAACGTGTCAAATGTGACATATCGAGAATAACATTTTCCAAATTAAAGAAATAATGAATATTTAATTGGATTTAAACTGAGCCTTTCTTTCAAGGGTATTCCTATTTTCCAGAACAAACGCACCAGATTACATAGTTCTTTGAAGGAAACCTCTCGGTCATTATTATCTGGAAAATACGGACCTGTAAAATTGAGCACTACCGTAACACTGATATCAGTTAATTATAGTAGAAATGTCATTTTCCTTCTTATCTCTGTCTGCAGTTTTAAGTGCACCTCCACAGGCTCTATCAGTGGTTCAGCTTACTGACAGCTCCAGTATCAGTGTGTCCTGGGATCCTCCGCCTCATAATACTCAGAGCGGCATCATTCGAGAGTACAAGGTGAGACGGCAGCCTTCTCCCCGAGCTTTCCATCATTTTCCCCCTATTAGACAGGGTTTTTGGGGGATATTATGATTTTAATGTATGGACAAAGGACAGAGGATGTCTCGAGCTGTACAGAATGCAAAGCACATTGAGGCAAATTTGTAATTTGTTGTATTGGACAGTTAAATTAACTTGACCTGTCCGTCTTATTCTCTGATTTGTATTTCTGCTTTATAAAGTGGGGATATTTTGCTCATTTGCAGGTTCACACTTGTATTTCAACGTTCAAGGTTCAAGGCTTTTATTAGTCATACGTACATTGCTACAGTGTACTGTAGTTATGACGATTAAAATCTTAGGTCAGAGGCTCCACCAACAGTGCAACACAATAAAACAGAAACACAGAAAAAATATTGGGTTCATACTAAAACATGTTTACTTGCTTTAATGCTAAGAAATACATATTTGTGTCATACTGTCCGTCAAAATATACCAGTATTAATCTTCTCTCTGAACAGTTTGTCTATTGAGCCTGTTTCTTTAAGGCTCGCTCCTAAACAAATGTATGCCTGCTCTGATTTGCTTGCAGAGACATTGCAAAGCTAGATCTCAGGCATGGGTGGAGAGATAGTCAGGTGGATGGCGGTATATTAAAATGAGCCTTTATTTGAAATCGCAAAAGAAAACAAATCTGAATAGCCTTTTTAATCCTATGTTTTCTGACTCCAGCAACCCACAAAACTGACTGGGAGGTCTTATTTCCCAGTTTATGGGCAAGCATTCCAGATACCCAAATGTATAAATAAATAAACTGGAAAAGATTGTTCTGTAATCCATGCTATTTCACTCATTATTCAATGGTGTCCAACTTTTTTGTTTGGATACTTTGATGGAAAACATTGATTTTAATTAACAATTAGTAATCACTCATGCATCTTATCTGCTGCCAGTACATGCATTGCTGGCACAGAATAAGACAATTTTGTCATCAGATTGAACACGGACTGTCCCTGTCATCTGTTTGCTGCGTGAGCTCTGATTATTTATCTCTTAGTATGAGCACAACACTGATTACTAATCATCAGGCTGCTATATCAGGGGGAAAAATAGGAACACTCAGTTTTATTGTTTTGATTTATTCTGCCCATCTGCGTCTACATGTAGAAAGTTAGTGAGAAGACCTCACAAGTCTGATCATGAAGTGCCGGAGCCTTTTGTGGGCTCATCAGCCCAAGGCAAGGATCATGCTTGATCCCTTTTAAACATTCAATTAGCTGTGAACTGCACACAAGGTTTTTGTACAAGCCTCACTGTTGCTTTAATGCTAAATATTACATGTTGATTTGGCAGTATGCTGTTATAGGATTCCTTCAATACAAAAACGTAGTTGTGAGGCACTAAGGCAATTATTATACTTTTTACTCCACTGCATTTATACAACTAAAAGATATTTTTGCAGATAAAGATTTAAGCTTTTGATGAAACGGTATTCTGTATGCTATTATTACAGTTATTTCAAAAATATTCTGAGAAGTTTTTATGAACTTCTGTTCTTATTTTGACTTCCTATTTATTATTAGTGGTACTGTTACTTAATAATTCAAAATAGTTTCTCCCACTGCAGGATTTTAAAAGACATAAATCCAACATGCCTTAAGTTCAATGGAAAAGCAACGCACTCAATACATAAAGTGAATGCCTAAAGGCACGAACATTTGCAACATCAGGCTTTCAGCTGTCATTGCATTGAAATGTCTGTCATCTCTGATGAATCTTTGTCATCAATCCCCACCGTGCTCTAGCAGATAAAGCTTCAGTGCCTGTCTTGCTATAATAACATCTCAGCACAGGGTTTGCAGATAAATGAGCGTCTTTATCTGGTTTACATGATTCAAACATGAAGCCTCTTTGTGTGCCGTGGATCAGGTGTGGTGTCTGGGCAGCAGCATGGAGCAGGAGCACCAGATAAACCGGACAGTAGACGGAGAGGTGCTGTCCATCCTGCTGACCGGCCTGGTTCCTGACGTCCCCTACACCGTGGTGCTGGCTGCTGTTACCAGCCTGGGTGTGGGGGCCCACAGCCCACCTGTCAGCCTGCTTATTAGTGAGTCACTCAAACTTCTACACTACACTAAAGATAGAGAAAATATTGCAAGGTATATTCGCCGCAAATGAATGATCTGTATGTGGAATGTTGAATATGCTGTGTGAGTGACTTCACAACAGAGGCATGCTTAAGTTGTGGAAAATCTTGACTTTACTAATTGATTTATCCACATCAATTTTTACATTCAAAATGTCCATCTTCCTTTGTTATTTTGCTAATTAACAACCAAAAGAGCCTTCATCTCTCTAACTATAGGGACCCTATGAAAACAGGGATGACCCACATAAAGCCTCAAAACAGCCTGCCTGGCTCTGTTCAGATGTAACAAAATCCACAATCCAAAATCCAGCTCAACTCACTAATTACCATGTGGCATCCTGTTTGTTTAACCCATGTGATCACAAAACTCCATAAAAAAATCAGAGGTCTATGTGTGTCACACATAACTTGTTTTCAGGTACCAAAAACATCTCTTTTAGTTACATTTGGACACAGTTAGGCTAGCTATTTGCCCGTTTCAAGGCTTAAGGCATAGCTAAGCTTATATCTATCTCTTCACAAGAGGATAATCAGATTTCAAAACCAAGAATAGAAAGACCTTAAGTTATGATGTACAATCAACTTAAAGGACTATTTGGCAATTTGGGAAATACGCTTATTTGCTCAATTAAACAAATCTATGCCACTTTCAAATGTGTGTGCTAATACTGCAGCTTTCATACCATGAGATAAGGATGAACTCTAGATGTTCCACATTGGAAGTGTTAATAAATGTTTCCAAGATGGTAACTTTTGCTGCTAGCCTCATAAACCAACTGTTTAAATACTTTTGCTGTTTGGAATTGTTCATTAAAGTAAAATAAAACTGGATTGTTGACGCTTTTTTTACCACCAAGATGCATAGATAACGAACAACACTCCACTTTGTCTTAAACTTTACTGCTTTTGTTTCAGCTCTTCCTCTGGACAAGTCTTCTACGTCTGTGAAGAAAGATGGTAGCCTCAGCATATCGGAGCAGATCACCAGCGTAGTCCGGCAGCCGGCCTTCATCGCGGGGCTGGGTGTGGCTGCTTGGCTGGTGCTGACGGGCTTCAGCGGCTGGCTGTACTGCCGCCACCGCCGGAGGAAGCAGCTGGGACACTACACCACGTCCTTTGCATACACACCAGCAGGTAATTGGGAGAACTCTTTAAATTATCTTAAGGATGGTTTCAGAACTCCTTCAGTGGCACTCTTGTCACATGGTGTCACATCTTATATATTATAAATCTCTTGTCCATGAAAAGGATAAGAAAATTAAAAAACGTAAACAGACTTTAAGTGACAAGTTCTTAATATACCGCTGGGGATATTTCCAGCGGTGATGAATGTTCTCAATTTCAGTTTGAACGCACTTGTGCTCCATATCCAGTTAATTAAAATGCATTTATCCCCACTAGGCAGTTTTATGGAAGAAATAAAGGAAAACACTGATGCAAAAGTAAATAGTAAGCACTGTATGCTGTTTATTTGAGATTGTGTTTGCCTTTTGGCGCAGTAGCACATAAACACATCAGTTATTTTCTGACTATGATATACTTGTACATATTCATAAATAATCAATGAACTGCCAAAAGCATAAAGAGAAAGCGTATCCAATTTGATTTTCCCATAAATATTTTAAAATTAGTTTTATTTCCATACTTATCAATAAAGATTGTATTGTTTGGGTACAGTATATCTTGTTTATTCAGATGCCATCGACTCTAGTGACTGTACAAGCAAGCTTCATTGATCAAATACGATTTGCATGTTTACATATTGCAGGCATAATGAAGCAGATGTGTTTACAGTATGTAGGTCAAAAGTATGTCTTTATAAAATATTGATTTAAAAACGTTTGTTTCTTTTTTTTCATTCTTTAGACAACAACATTATCTGATTTGGATTAAAAAAATAATTGAGAGCTTTTTTTTCCAGTTGGCTTTGCTCACAGTGAAGGATCTGGACTCAATGGAGGGTAAAATAAAAAACATTATCCAACACAGATGTTTATGTATTTGATGTACAAAGCATTGATATAATCTCACTTCTATGTCCAGGCCTGGCTTGTTAGGATCTAACATGGGCAACTACCCCTGGCTGGCTGACTCTTGGCCCAATCCCAACCTCACTCACAGCAAAGACTCTGTCAACTACTGCTCGGGAAAACTGGACTCAGACAGATATTATAACGGTAAGAGCTCTCTGAATTTGAGTGTATGGAGAAATATCAAATTTTACAGTACTGAGTGTATATTTGTCCTTGTTAAAAACAACCGTTGCTGTTTAGAAATCAGCATCATGAACTACCCAAACCATACAGCGAAACACAGCACGGGTTCCAACGACAGTCCCATCTACAGCACCATCAACCCCACCGCTGAGGACGACCTGCTGGCGTACTACGACACCTACTCCAGCGCGTCCTACAACAAGGGCCCGGACCCCTACTGCAGCAACCCCATCCTGTCAAACAATGGCCTTGTGGGTCTGGAGCTGGACCTGGACCTGGACCAGTGGACCATCCAGTCCGGCCAGTCTGGGTCTGAATATGCCAAGCTTCAGTATTCAAAGAAAGACACCGGTGAGGGTTTTTCTGTCCCTTTATACCAGGGGTGTCAAACTCAAGGCCCACAGTCCAAATCCGACCCGCGACTTCATTTTATTTGGCCCGCAAGAGCTTGCAAAGAAAATAATATGTTCATTATACGGCGCGTTTATTATATATGCCGCTTTACAGATGCATGTTCCCAATAAACTACATGTCCCACAATGCATCTCATTTTGCGACATGCGCACTGAAGAGACTTACAATTATTTGCAATTATTTGCCCTAGACTTCTGCTTTCAGACGTAGTTAATTATAAACGTATTACCCTATCCGATAATAATCCAATGCAGAGGCAATAATGTAATATAATACATTATTTATATATATCATATATTTATATGTGTATATTTATACAGTCTTAAAGTTACAACCGGCCCTTTGAGTGCAACCTTAATGCTAATATGGCCCGCGATGAAATTGAGTTTGACACCCTTGCTTTATATAATTTAAAGTTAATAAAACTGTGAAGAAATATCTCACCTGATCTGACACAGCTGGAATGTGTAAATGCATTGCTTTCATTTTGCAATTTAACAAAGGAAAATCAACTTTTATTCATATTTTTACTTTTAAGCCAAGTTTGTTTCATCCGAGAATTACTGTGTATTGCGACATGAATCTTGAGTATTGTTTCCATGGTTACCAGTAGATAAGCGCAGCGTGCACAATGATTTCAAATTACTGCTGACCCAAACTGTGTTGGATGCATGTTGATACACATTATTATGCCAAACATTAATATTGATGATGGTGTAAGTTCAAATGCTTACTCAAAGAATGTGCAAGTCATTGTGCACTAATTGTAAAGAGGTAAACTTGATTTTCATAAATATACAGAACATGTACTGTATAACTTCATGTTTCTGTATGTAAGACTTCACACTAGACACCAAAAAAAGAAAGAAATCTAAATAATGAATGTGAAAATGGTGCCTGAGATTTGATTAAAGCTGCATCATCTTAAAGCATATTTATCTTTAATACAGCCACGGGCTTCAACCACAGGGTGGAGATATGAAATACACATCTTGCAAACAATATGACCTTTTGTGTTTTGTCTTTATAGATAAACTGGTAAAGCAGAGGTCGGCGGGGTCTTCGTCAAAGTCAGCTCCTCTCACCTGGGTGGATGTTTTGTCGCTGCCTCTTCCTGCCCACAAAGAGAGAGGTCTCGCCAAGACAGACAGAGAGGAGATGCCACACAGGTGAGACTTATTTAGACTCACTTAAGTTGTACGTCAAGGCCCTTTTATCCTCCTCTAAGAACACAATTGCTTTTGTACCATCTAATGTTACATTTATTTATAGAATCAAGGCTTCACCTTCATGACAGAGAGAATTAAGGCAGAATGAAAAATATCAAACCTGCCCTTTAACTCTGTCAAGGCTGTCAAACTAAACTTCAGTGAAGTTTGGAGTCTGGGGAGTTTTCAAATTAACTACAGTAGTGTCTGCAGGCAGTGAGTAGATTGAGCTGCGGGGCTTCAGAGGGGAGCGGGTGGCTCCTCTAACTGCTTCTGACAGAATAGATTGCGGACATATAACGGGGTGGTATCGGAGGGCTGTTCTGACTGTGTTGTGTCTTTTTTAATGACATTAGCCACGATCTGACAGTTTGGATTAGTACTTTCCATTTTGAATGACACGTCCATCATTAAAATAGCCCTGACAGCACTAAAGTGACAGCACAAATCAGGGAGGGGGTTCTCTCTCACACTAAACACATTTTCCTTTACATATAAACGTGGAAAGAGATTATTTAACTAACTATCCTCTCACTCATATACTGTCTCGTCTTTTCCATAATCTGCTTTTTTTTGGCAATGTCACTGGTATGTCTTTATGGATGCCATTCTTGGTTTGTCTGTCCACTGCTTGGGTCCAGATTAAAATATTTAGTGACTTGCCTTGTTATTTATGTACGGATATTCATGGCCCACAGAAGATGTTTACTTATGAGATGTGTGATCCCCTGGATTGTTCTCAAATGTCACCAGCAGGTTGATATTTGTGTGCCAACAGCTTTTGAATTGATTGCAATTCATTTTGGTAAAGACATTTTTGTCTGAAAGCGGTCTTGTTATAAATTGTGATAACTTATGATCTTTTTCATTTCTCCTATATCTTGGTTTATTACCAAAAATCTGAAAACGAATTATATTATCAATAAGCTGTTCTTTTGTGTTTAGAGCTAGTTAATAAATGTCAACATTTGTGCCTCTACATTTCTGTTATAAACATTGGGTAAACCCAGGATAAAAAAGTATTGTTTGATTTTGGTGACATTTTAAATATGCAAATTAGGCTTCTAATGCTAACCCTTTGTTTATTTGGGAGAAATCTAGACAATAAAATAGACAAAGTGTAGAAAAATAAACATTTAAATGTGTATCTTGGATGTTTTAGTTTACATTTCTAAGCAGACTAGCTTCAAACTAAGATGATGAACAGGGCCCACATGGCGTTGTGGCAGGTCTTATTTAATTCATTCATTACTTGTAATTAAAATTCATGTTCAGTGTTATCCTTCTGAAACACTAACTGTCTGTCCTCTAGCTCTGAGGAGGAAGACGAGAACTGGTGTCCTCCGCTGCCTGCCAGAACCTACCTGATGGACGCTTCCAGGGAGGAGCTGTCCAGCCTGCCCTCCAAACCAGACGAGCCTTTCCTCTCAGAAACACTGATGTCTTCCCCGCAGCGAGACACACTCCAGCCCAGCGACATCGCACGGCTGCAGCACTCTGACCTCTTGGCCCGTCAGCACTCCGAGGTCTCCCAGTCCAACCCAAATCTGTTCACCAACACCAAGGCCCATGTTCCCGGGAAGGTGTACCACACCAGCCAATGGGCGGAAGACTTCAAGGGGGAAAGCCTCGGAAAAGGTCAGTTCAAATTCAGTTCACATCTTTGAAAGTGACTTCCCAAGAGGCAGCACACAACCACACAGTGTCGTGTATAATTTAGTTTATGATGTTACCCAGCAGTAAGTAGTGGTACGTGAAAAATCATGTCCTATTTATTTAAAGTGCAGCTCAGTGTTCTAAGTTTCCTGAGGATAACATCAGTGTGCTGTCTTGTCAGGACAATTTCCTGCTCCAGCTGCCGAGTTGAGCCCCCCAGCCGCAGCACACAGATCCAGGGGTAAGAAGAAAACATCCAAGGATGGACAACTCAGGCGAGAGCTAAATAGCCAAGCAGGTATGACACACTGCATGTAGCTCATCTAACTTCTGTTTTAGTTTGCATAAAAATATACAATGATACTAATTATAAGACTCTTATGTAATCATTTTATTCCACACCAGCAGCTTAGCTCTATGGATGGCAATGTTGCTCTGCTAGTCCACCACTGCATGTCCCCCTCAACCTCAGCTATAATAACTTTGGTGGTCAATTCATGTTTCCAGTTTATCCAATCATTTATCAAAACAGTACATTCTCACAGAAATGGGGCTGTAAAAATGCAGCCAGCATTCATTGCTGTCTAAATATTGTAGTAAGTTGTAGTGTTGCAAATGTTAAATACAATTTGACATGGTGCTAAATGCTTTTATTTGCATCTTGTAGAGTTTTGAGAAGCAGTTACATCCTCTACTTGTTGCCTGGCAACTGCCAAGAAAAAGTTTGGCAGCTAACCCCCAAGAAACATCCAATTGACACGTTGTATTCAACAAACAAGATAAAAATATGAGACAATGTTAGTAAACTAAGTGATATTTTGAGTATTGCCAGGCTGCCTGTTTCCATTCTTTATGCTAAGCTAGGCCAACTGACTGCTGGCTTTTTTTCTTGAAACTCCCAAGAAACAAATACCTTTTTTTTTTGTGTTAAATAAACTATTTATTTAAGCAGCATTTCTCTTTGTAGTTTAATAATCATCAATGATCAATCATATGCAGAACTTCCCTCTCCACCAGCTCCTCCCCCTACAGATGACTCCTTGCAGCTCTTTGCCGATGTTTTGGGCCGCAGTCGAACAGATGCTGAAATAGAAGAGGGGAGCGACTCGCCTACTCTACAGAGGAGGGGAGAACATTTCTCACCCCAGAGGAGAGGAGCTACAAGGTGGTCACCACAGGGTAAGTGCAGTATGTGATACTCACCTCTGTAGCATCACTCTGTATCTGTCAGCCAGAGATGATAAAAGAACAATTTCTGTCACAAGAGCAATCTCGTGTCAACAGCTGGCACCCAAATAGATGTGTATTCATATTATTGTGATGCTTACATACAAATCCCTTGGAGCTTAGAAAGAACGGGCTCCCTTGTATGCACACTTATTATCCCCTAGTAGTAGCGCTGCTTTTAGTAGCAGGGGGTCTATGTTCAGTCTGCTCCATCACTTAGGGTTTAACCTATATAAATACAGCTGTAACTTAGAGTGATTTGTTTGCCCTCCACAGAGGAGAATGTAATCCCATACGGACAGTCCGGCTTCGTGCCCCAGGTCCAGATGTCAGGCTACGGTTCCCTGGGTGGAGGAGTCCTTTCGCAACCCTACACCGCAGGCCGGAAGAGAGATGAGGTATGTCTAGACTTACAGGTGCTTAACAAACATTATGTCTGTGTAGTGTGCGTCAGTTTACCAGTAAACTGACAAAAGTAATCAGCTAACAAGTTGCAAAAAAACCTACTAAGCCTTAGTCCATATATTCACAGGTAGTTATTAGGTGTCACATCTCATACAAAAGTTGTTTTTAGGTCACTGGAAGTTATTTTGTAGAACTCATTCTAGATTGAACATTTTCATTAATCCTGTAGTCCGGGAAAATTGAGTTTATGGCCTGTAATGTCACAGTTATCTTTTTTGCGATGCGTCACTAATGAGGTCACATTTCTTCATTTTTATTAGAAAAGCATATATGCCTCAAAAGATAAGGATTAAATAAATCATTAAAGTGATACCATACTCCACCTGAAATGTGTCTTCTGGAGTGAAATCACTTTTTTTTTAGGCTTGAAAGAGGGCAGTAAAACCTGTGTAGAACGAATTAATGACTGGAAACTGCAGTGAGGTCGTTTTGAAAGCTTCTGTAGACATTGAATGCTTTGTCCACACATACAGGTACTTTAGGAAATAATAGACCTCGCCAACACTCTGATGTTACAACATTGCCAGTTTTGATGAGACCTGTGTGAGGTAGTTCCAATCCGCCCAGGGACTTTGATAATTTGTGTGTTTTTTTTTTTAAACCTTACTAATGTGGGTGAGATTTCTTTTTTAGACAGAAGAGAACCCTGTTTTCCAAAATACCTGTGTACATGTGGACTAAGAATGAATCATGCCTCATGAATTACATGATTTATTACGTCTTTTTGGATTCAACTTTTGCACTTTTTTTTAATTAATTGATGCATAACGTTTTCTACCTCAGCCAAGACCATAAACTTTTTTTTCTCAATATTCATATACCACTTTTGTGAAATAATTGTATCGTAAATGTTTATTATAAACCAGGTTTAAAGTCACTGTCCATCAGAGAGCATTGAAAATGTTCATACGATTAAATGTTAATTAAAATTCAGAAAACAATATCCCAAAGATATTGATTTGGTATTAGCCTATACAAATGCTGTGTCTGTATTTAACCTGTATCTAAACGTTGCTCTCTGTGTTTGTTTCCAGAACCTCATGTAGACAGACTCCGGCTTCATGACCACACATCCTCCTCTTTTCTCCCTGATTTCCTGTCTTTGTGCACCATCAATCTGTTGCCATGGCATCTTATGAGAAACTGAAGACTAAAGGGAAAGCATCAAGGCTTGCCATCTGCCTTTTCATGAACTATTTTTGTTTGTATCTTGATGATATCCTCATTAACTCTTGTGATTTCTTCACCCTCTCTCCGTGTATAAAGATATCTTTAATTTTTTTTTTAATGTGATCAGATGGATTCCGGGTTTAAAAAATATTGTATTTTTAAGTAATGGGAAGTTGAAGAAAATATAACATTATTGTACAGCAAATTAATGAATGTATCTGTTTACCCCTGACCATGAAACCATGATAATGCGTGTGTTTGATAAAAGACTGGAGAAGACATGAGGCAGAAAATGTGTTAATGAACCATCACCAGTGTGTGTGTGTGTGTGTGCGTGTGTGTGCGTGCGTGCGTGCGTGTGTGCGTGCGTGCGTGCGTGCGTGTGCGCGTGGTGTAGTGTTTGTGTGTGTAACTGTTTTGTATCTCTCATTTCAGTGTGACTGTGTACTGTGTTGTCCCTGTAGATCACCAGTGTGTTAGTTCTGTCAAGATTTTTAAACTGACCAATAAAACATTTATTAGAAAATGCTTCTGTCCATTTGTGAATCGTTCTGAATATTACATGAGTATAGCTGAAGCATTTTATGCCTGGTCATGTAGATCAGTCCTGTGGTCTGATGTCTCCCTGAAAATATAACTTTGGGGATCAAATTAATGTTCATTTTTGGTCAAAAACGAAATCTGTTTTGACCTATAGAGCCCTGGACATGCAAATCATTTTAACATTTGGGCTCTGAAATTAAAAATATGTGTGGTAAAATAGATCATTTGTGATACTATAAATGCGGCCGACTCCTCAAGAATTTAATGAAGAACATAAAGACATGAACAGAAATGCCTCGTAAATCTTGAGGCATAGCTTTTATGAGGACCATATCTGCAGTAATGTCAAAATGTTATTTCAAAACATCAAAAATCTACTAACACACATTTTGAAAGTTTTCTGGGATATTTCAAGTAAAAACCATTTAAGCAGTGAACAAAATATCTTAATTTTGACATGAAACCACATGTATGTGTGTTGGATTATCCATAACTTGCAGGAGAAAAAAGACAGGACAGAGAGAAAGAGGGGAAAATGAAGTGAGCTGGAATTTTTCCATCAGAGCCAAATGTCTCTGAGGAGTTGGTTATCTCGTGTTCCAGTAAAATGGCTCTTCTGATACGAGATAGTGAATTATTTGATGCCTTCTTCAGATTGCATTGTGAAAAGACCTGTTTCTGAATATGGCCGAATGAAAGGACGGAGGTAACCTTTATCTCGCTGTGTGACTCCTGAAATAGGACAGCGATTGGGATATAGAAAGGCTTTCTCCACGTCTGCAACTTCATCTGCTGCATGAGCCTCTTGTGTGCAGATCTCATTGGTTTACAGTCTGTTGGCAGAGAGGCGGTCGGATGGTGAGGAAAGTGAGTTGGACTCCACTGCCTCTGGCAAATACTCACTGTGTCCCACCAGGCTAGGAGGATAATGGTAATCCGATGCAATTTAAAAGGGTTCTACAATTGCATGGCCTGTAGCATGGATTAGGGCCTCTGTGGTCCCACCCCCCACACACACACACATACACAGTCATCTCTTGCTGAGGCCACTTCACATGATTAGACAAATGTACTCAACAGGATCAACCAGACAAGCTCTGGTATCGCCCCTCTTGAAAGCTGGTGATCCCACAGAGTTGAATAACTATCGTCCTATCTCAAATCTTTCTGTGTTATCAAAGATTCTTGAGTCCCTGGTTTCTACTCAGCTAAAACTTTTTTGAAATTCACACAACATCCTTAACCCTACAGTATGCAATCTGGATTCAGATCAAAGCAAAGCTTTCAGATTTATTATATATATATATATATTTATATATTGATCAAAAATCAAAGCTGTGACTGCCAGTCTGAAAGTCTTAGACGATATTAAGGCTGCTTTGGATAAAAAATCTGTTTGTGTTGCATTGTTTATTGACCTAGCCGAAGCATTTGACACTGTAGATCACCACATTATGTCTAATGTTATGTTGGTGTCTCGTTTCGGTCATAACGCCATTTGCTGGTTTCAGAGTTATCTAACCGACCGTACTCAATGCGTCAGGTTGGGTAGTACTGTCTCTGACCCTGTCACGTTGGAGAAGGGAGTTCCACAGGGCTCTATTTTGGGGCCCTTGCTCTTTTTATTATATATAAGCAATATTTGTAATCAGATGCAATTTTCTGTCATATGTATGCTGATGACACTATTGTATACTCATGTGCTCCTTCTCTGGATATGGCCGTTTCCAATTTAAAATCAGATTTTATCACGCTGCAGCATGCGCTTCTTGATTCCAAACTGGTATTGAACAGTACGAAAACCAAAGCAATGCTTTTTGCTCCCAAGTCAGCGTCCTCTTGCCTCTCCATTGACACTCTTGATGGCTTCTCTGTTGAGTTTGTCGATACCTACAAATATCTGGGCTTTTGGTTGGACAGTAATCTGAACTTCAAACACCATATTGAAGTTCTAACAAAGAAATTGAAATTCACTCTTGGCTTCCTTTTCAGACTTAAATGTTGTTTTTCAACTTCATCCAGTAAAAGGTTGGTCTCTGGCTTATTCCTGTCCCAGCTGGACTACGGTGATAGCATTTATAGATTTGCTTGTCCCAGTGTTTTGGCCAAACTTGACCCACTCTACCACGCTGCACTGCGTTATATATCAAATGCACCCTATAGGACTCATCATTGCAAACTGTATAGCCTAACTGGATGGTCCTTACTTACTCTGCGTAGGATGCAGCATTGTTTTTTATTCATGTATAAAGCCATTTTAGGTAAGCTTCCACTGTACATATGTGCCAGATTTGCTCCAGTTTGTGACTCTTACAACCTCAGATCCAGTGCCTGGATACGGTTCCAGGCACCTGCTGTGCGGACTGAGGCTGGAAAAATTAGTATTTTTTATTATGGTCCTTGGTCTTGGAATGACCTTCAATCACGCCTCAAACTGACGGCACTTGTCTCAATAGCATGTTTTAAATTGAAGTTGTCTGAAGTCCTTACCACCAGCTGCTCTTGCAGTAATAAGTAGTGTATCTTTATCTTTATCTTATCTTACTGTCCTAATGTAGAGACTGCTTTTTTGTCTTTTGTTTTGTTAGTTATGTTCTCTGTATTTTATATGTTTGTGTTATGTGTAACGTTGCTGCCTTCTTGGCCTGGTCAGCATTGAAAATGAGATTTTATCTCAATGTTTTTATCTGGTTGAATAAAGGTTAAATACAAATAAATAAAAATAAAACAGTAGGATGTGTTACTAGTGCTATAGATCTTTATTTTTCTATGCAAATATTTGAACTTCATTTTGGAAATTGTCTATATCCAACTGCTTTAAGCCTATTCCAGACATGTTTTCAGACATAAAACATAATAGGGATTGCAATACTTTAAATTAAAGTTTAATTATCAAACTGTAGGTTAGATTTCGACCACAATTGGCTTCCAAACAGGTTATTATGTTTGAGCAAATCAGCCCTAAAGTAAACATCTTGTAAACATCAGAGGAGATCAAACTTCTTTTGCACATCACAGCAGATGTTCTTATCTCACTTTCTACATATTTCCAGGTTCTTAATCTCAGCACGAGTTGACAAATTGTTACAAGCTAATTATCATTTTAATCTAGTTTTGGGATTATTTATGCATTTTTTCTATTTTTCATATGCCAGGGACCCTTTTGAAATGGAAGTACACCCTTGGGTACACAAACTCCTGATTGAGACTCACTATTATAATGTGGATGATTATTTTTCCACATTAACCATCCTATAATTTACTTTTCAAGTCTTCCTCCATTCAAAATGTGTTTTACTATGTGTTACTTCAGTAAAATGACCTTCACAGTGCACAATGATGTTTTGGCAGAGTTTGACACTAGAAGGCTGTTTTCACATTCATCTGAATTCATCTGAATAGAGAACGTTTCTCTGCCTCACCTTAAATCTCGTCTTTAATATGTAATGTTTTATTACAGTTGATTCAATCTCCAGCTTTAAATATACAGTACTGGCCTTGTAACCTGACATTCTGACAATCACTTTGAATGAACAAAAAATGTTATGGATCAGTCTGGCTTCAACAACAAGTTGTGCTTTAATATTGAGACACTGGAAATGATGTGGCTTTGAGGAATGTTTTGAGCTGCTGACTACATTTGATTAAGTTACATACAGAGTCATTGGAGGATATATTTGAACAAATCATGGGCTTTTTTCTGGTGATTTTGTTTCCTACTGGAGTGTTTTTGGGCTGTCTACGATTGTGTCTCATGTTGAAACTGTATTGTATGGCTGTGTGCAGTCCGGATTATTCATTCAACAAGAGAAAGATGTATGTTTGTGGGTTTAGGCCTATTTTTTCTTTTTTGACAGGATGTTGTCTTTGATTTCAGTTAAACAAATTGGAGGGGGTAGTGAGCTTGTAATTTGAATGTAATGAAGAATAACAACTGTTTTGTTCTGTTGTCCTTGACAAAGAAAATAAAGTCTGCAAAGAAATCAAAATGAAAAGATTAAACTATTGAATAAAACATTATTAGAAGAAAAACAACTTGATTTTTAATTAAAGAAAGCAAGGCTAAATGTCATCAACACTTCCAAGAAATAAGTTATTATTATTATCTGAAGCCCACATGCCAGCAGGACATTATCCTTAGTGTTGTACCTCTATACTGACTCTACAGATGATAATCTGTATCGGACCATGTATTTGAAGAAATATGACCAGTTGGTCATAAAAAAACTCCCCAGGAGGTGCTGGTGTCATCATCCTTTGGAAAGACAAGTCATTTGTTAATCCCCCTTGACAACAACAAGGAAATCCAACTCAGGTTTTAATTTTTGCTGCAACTGGATAAATAGCCCCATCTGTTGGTCATAACGGAGACACGCAGGGTGACTGTGATCAGGGACGCCATGTTATGTATTTTGCTGGTCATCAGTAAATCCTCTAGTGGAGGGGTTTTACAAGTCTGAACCTCTGGGCCTCCCCTCCCATGAAGCTTTGAAAAGGCGCAACCCCTCTTTACTATATTTACTTAGTTTTGCTTAATTTATTCATTCCCATGGGATCCTGATTATGTTATTTGATCACAAAGGCACTCATAAATTAGGTAAACATAGCCTAATATTGCAGTGTGGCATTACTTCAGATAACACCTAATGTCTTTACAAAATGATATATCTTGTTTGCTATCTCTGATCTTATTTTAACAAACAGCTCAAATCCAATCACTGGGCCTCCCCTGAAACATTGGAGCCCCATGGGAGGCCTGCGTCCTACTTTGAATACCTCTGCTCCAGAACTTAAAGCATTTAGAGTGGCAGTGAATTTAACTAACCAGGACATCCACTATCAACAGCTGCTGTTGGATTTGATAAGGTTATGTTTTTTTTTTTAAAGCATCAGGAGCGGGTAGGTGCCACACATCAATACATAACATCAGGTATAACAAGGAGACATTTGCACTTGTCTTAGCAGGAAAAACACATGTTTTATATATTCAAATAGAACATCCTGAATTTGCCATTGGAAGATATACTCTTTTTCAACAGTGGTCTAAAAGCTTCCAACTAACATAAACTATCTATAATGGGGAGCATTGTGCTATCCTAAGTGTTTAGGCCTCTAACATAATATCCTTTAGTTAACATGCACCAGTCTTAGCAGATATACAGTATATCAATATACATATTTACGTGCAGTCTTGCATGCACCAAAACCCTATACAAATTGTTGTAACACTGTATAAATTGTAGAATGTTTTTTAATATAATAGCTTTAAAGTGTGTTTATATCCATCTATTTAGCTATCTTTGTATATAATGTCTTTTTTCTTATATGTATATATATATATATATATATATCATATATATATAATGTTAAATTGGAAGAGTAGGAAAAATAGTGATGAAGCTTAACAACAACATGTATAGCCTCAATGTCCTGAAATAGCTGGAAAATGTTATAGTTGAATGGTTTTCCGAGCTGAAAGTGGGCTGAAGGAGTTAGATATAAAATGTACGTAGTAGTATACACTGTAAGTAAAAGTAGTACTAGTAGTAATAGTAGTAGTAGTATATTACCTGTAGTTCTCACAGGACCCAAAACCCTGCAAGGTACACAGGAAACACACACACACACACACACACACACACAGACACACACACACATTATTTCTGTAGGATTTCAGATTTTTTTGAACCAATTTCTTTAAACCAATTCAGAGTGTTTCGAAGTGGAAACAGGGGCTTTCCATAGGTCACATTTGTGTTCCCTCTTCCTCCCTCTTCAGGTTTTCTCTGACAGAAGAGGGTCTGGCTTTAGGGTAGCGCTTAAGAGTCTTTAGAGGGAACCAAAGGTCCAGAAGGAGACAGAGAGGAGGCCAGGGCAGGAGTGAAGGAAACGAGGAGGAAGATGAAGAGGAAAGTGGCCCGGGTCTTGTTGACCTCACTGCTAGTGGTGTTGATGAAGAGGAGAAGGAAGAGGAGATAATACAGTGAGTGTGCTTCAAAACCTAGAAGTCTTTACCTTCTTCTGGGAAAAAAAATTCATTATCTCAAAAAGTACTACTAGTTTCTACTCTGAAATGCATTTACAACGACATTAAAAGGAATACATATAGTCCAAAAAGAAACAGAATGGTGCAAGTAAAATGCTAAAGTAGATATAAAATAACTATATTCATGTAAAAAGTAAATACATACAAATACGGTGCATTCTACTATTCAAAAATATGTAGACTTTACTTGACTTTACTTAATGTGTTTTAGCTTGTAATGTTTCTGTTTAATACATGAACTCTCTCCAATTATGGATCTGTTAGTAATATACTGTATATTTAAGACATAAATATATCCATTATGTCTTATGATTGCACTTGTATTGTTGAACTGATCGTAAATACATTAAAATTAATAGAACTTTCTTTTTCCAGACCTACCGAGAGGCCAACCTCTGCTTTCCAGCCGAGGATTGTCGTTCCTGGAATGTTCTTTTCAGGAGAACCCCAAAATGTACTGACAACGAGCAGAAACCCAAATTCATGGAGCCTTCTTCGTGGCTCCTACGAGATCATCCTCTGTGTTGACTTCATCGAGAAAACTGGTGTTAAGACAGCTGTGTGTTTCATCTGTGTGAATCAAACGTATACATGTGTGTGTGTTTCCTGAATTGTCGGTGTGTTTGTGCAGCGGCAGCAAAAACTGCAAGCAGGATCTGGTCATAGAGCTGCAGAGGAACGGAGTGAGCTTCGATGTGAGAAAACTCAACGTGGGAGATTTCCTGTGGGTCGCTCGAGAAAAAGTCGCACCTATTCCAGGTAACACCTACTTTTACATAAACAAGAAGAAACAGGAATGGAGGAACAGAATCTTTCAATAACTTTTATAAGGAGCAAATAAAGAGCATCTGGTTTTCAAAGTTTTAATTGAAAGCTATTTGGGGAATGAATATCACCTTATGTCCTTAACATGTCTCAAAACGATCTACATAAATAATAATATGGAGAGTTTCCCAGAAACCAAATGGCTAAATTCTAGCTTACATGTGTGTTGTCCATAAGGGATATTAGCCTACCTTCTCAGGCTGTCAGGATCCCAAGCATCTTTCTGAGAGTTACCCAAAAATGCAAGCAGCAGGGTAACTTATGGTAAAATGAGTTTGCTCAGCAGACGTTAATTTAGGCCTACGGCTGTACCCAGACAGCAGGAAAATAGGATTGAGCGGTAACAGCACATTGAGCAGAGAAGGTATGTACCCAGTCGGATAAAACCGTTTAACTTGGAGGGAGATGTGAAATGGCACAAGTGTGAAATTGTGACTTGGTGATGTTGTAATTGTTGCCCAACCACTGTTTCTATCTTAAAAGTACAATGTCCTGATGTATCATCTGTGACCCACTCCTCTATTTAAAACGCTACTGAACACCATGAAAGGAGTAAATGATTTATCAGCAATAATAACGATTTTCCAACTCCTACTCTCTACATGATGCTATGAAAAACCAATCTTTTAGCAGCAGATTTACTGATTACAAAGCAGATGTAAACACAGATGTCATCAGAAGTCCACCACACAGATCATCATGCTGCTAAATGTTATCTGTACACATTTTCTTCTGTGGATTTATGCAGCTGTGTCCACTGACACATGTATGTTTTTTATGAATGTCTGAGCAGTTTTCCATCTAGAATATAATATAAACTGACCCTGGTCTGGCCTTGCCAACTAAGTGCTGGGCAACCACTAAGTATGAGTCTAAATATTAATGAATAAAGTGTGTATTTCAACCTGTATTATGAAAGATGAAAATACATTACAAGCACACACAGTGAGTGTTGTTGCTTTAGTATCTTCATCATTTATATTTCATACCTTTAAAAAAGTATTGATTTTATATAAATGAGCACACTACTTTAATTACAATAATTTGGAACTGTATTTAAAGGCAGAAAGGACTTGAGTATTTCATGTTAACTACATCACCATTATAGACAATGATTGTCCCTAAACATATAAGCTGAAACATAATTAAAAATGAGTTTAGTTTTTACATTTCGAAACTGTTAAATAAGATTGTCCAGCAATGGCTACTGGTTAAGCCTATTGCAGGCCATGAGTTTACTGTGTGGTTGTGCAGCATTTTGAATTAAAAGCTCTGTGTCATCAGTATTAGTCAGATGTGCACAGCGCTTTAACAGTTTTGTATTTTCAGCAAATTCCCTAAAACACAAAACTCATCCTCTGTGATTGGTTGTGGCTCAGCATGCTCCATTGTTCCACCACCCGTTTGTTCGCTTGGTTTCCTACGCACAAACAAAACTTTCCTGCCTGTCCTGCGCAATATTGGGCTCCTCTGTGCTTTGAGAACACGAAATATTGGAATCTCTGACTTTTTCTGAGGGAAGAAGATAAAGGTAGGCCATCAATATCAAAATATATTGTGTGAAATAGAGTTTATGTTCATCTTTCAAAAGATTCATTCTCTGTCTTATCTTTCTTTATCCTACAATTGTTAGTTAACCTTTTGAACTCTTCATTTATCTCACCTGATTACCCATTTCAGAAGCTTTAAATTGTGGGGCATGCACCCCTATTTTTATGAACTATTGAAATCCAAGATGCCATGATATTATAAATGCCTAACAGTCAGATTATAAAGAAGGTATTATTTATGTGGTGGCCATCATTTTTATTTCATTTAATTCACCTTCGTAGTTCAAAATGATATGTAAAGTATCTTTAGAAACTAGTGGTCCTTATTTAAAATACAAATATGTTTTTTTTTTTTATTGGACCCACCTCTCAGCCTGGCGGTGTTGGAGGTTAATTAATTGTCAGTGTGAGTTGGCAGCCTGACCACTGTAGATTCCCTCTCAGTGTCATTGAGTACTGTTACTATATTCAGACATGTCAAGATCCAGCACACTTTTCTGTCACCCTACTGAATTTGTATTAGATATTGTTTTATACATTTTGAGTGTATCCCCATGCTCTGTAACAGGACATGCCTGCTCTAATTGGGATAGTCTGACCTGCTCTGCTGTTCTCTGTGTGTCTGTCAGTTTTTTTGGCAGGATGTACAGCTTCATGGGAGGTGGGTTGTTCTGTGCTGGAATCGGCAACATACTCCTCATCGTCTCCACGGCAACTGACTACTGGATGCAGTACCGTCACTCCAGCAATTACATGCACCAGGGTCTGTGGCGGTACTGTGTGCCCGGGAAATGCATGGCTCACACTGACAGCATTGGTAAGACTCGCTGCATGTGCAGGGGCACATCCTCATTTATGTTTATTAGTTTGCTGACAACCAGTCTGTCAACTCTCAATTCTACACTTGCACTGATCCACGTGGAAACTACCTATTTTTTTTTAGCCTTGTTGGGTTGTTGGCTAAAATATGGCGATTGTTAAGCCTAAAAATGCAAAGTAGTATATGTCATGAGATATTGCTAGTTAAGTTAATTGTTTTTGTGACTTTTAAGAAATAGTTTGTACCTTGATATATTTCATATATACAAGGGAAATAAATCATTTTCAGTACTCTGTCAGAAACGTTATTGGATAAAAAGGTAGATAAGAAAAACATTTAAATGAATGGCTGAAAATTAAACATTCCTTCACTATAAATGACATGGGTTATGTGAATAAAATATTAAAACAAATCTGAAATCCTCATTTAGCACAAGACAGAAATCTGATGTGTCACTCATCTCTCACCCACAGCATACTGGGACGCCACCCGTGCCTTCATGATTCTTTCCCTGCTGGCTTGTTTCATTGGCATTGTGATCGGCGTCATGGCCTTCATCCACTACTCCTCCTTTGATGGGTTTGACAAGACATTTGCAGCCGGCATTCTCTTCTTCATCTCCTGTAAGCTACTCCACCATAGCTACATGCACGTCTCTCTTAGTAAGGAAGACCTTTGCCAGTTAAACCTAATGATTGTATCTATTGTGCAGGCTTCTTTGTGTTGCTGGCCATGGCTGTCTACACAGGAGTGACGGTGAACTTCTATGGTAAACGCTATGGCAGCTGGCGGTTCTCCTGGTCCTATATAATGGGCTGGGTGGCAGTGGTGCTCACTTTCTTCTCGGGTATGCATCGTACCACATCAACTCAGATAAAACACATATGTGTGCATCATGGATATATATGATGATGTCTAATTATCTGGTTATTGTCTTCTAGGTATCTTCTACATGTGTGCCTACCGGATGCACGAATGCCCAAGAAACTCTAATTCGCGCTAACCTGCCAATGACTTCCACACACAAAAGCACTGGTCTATAATGTATGACCAAGAGGAACCAATACTCACATGAACAACTTCTTCCTGAATAAGCAAAATAAAATTAGGGAAGAAAAAGGCATTTGTTGGATGTATTGTCTCTCTAAATTAATAAAACTTTAAGCAGAGGTACACAATGGTATACCAACATTTGAGGTGATGCAGCTAAATGTATTTCAGCTAATGTTTAACAATGAAGCAGTGACCATTTTAGTTAAATCATTCATATCAGTCTTATTCAATCAAATAAGACTTCTTAATGTCCTCCTGAATTCACTGCATTTTCTCCCTTTTACTTTGAACTTTTTAACTATTTTCTACTGCAGTCAAAACGTTCAGTTTCTAAATGCTACCACAGCAAAGTGATGACTCTTCAAAAGTGAAGCCAGAACATCTCGATCGCCCCCTGCTGGCTGTTAGTTTACGAATCACTTCATAGATTCATTTGAGTTTTTTATGAAAATTTTATTTGACGATATCGCTCTTAATGTTCATTGTATTGTGGGAAGTTAAAATTATGATCAGAATATTTATATATTTGATCAACTGCAGCCCTGGATTGTATGATGAGTTCAGGTATAATCAACTTTAAAATGACTTACCTGAACTCCACATCATACAATTCACTTAATGAATAGCTTTATGTATAATAATATAATTTCTGAAAATTATTGTGTGTTAAGCATATATACACT
The DNA here is from genome assembly GCF_949606895.1 of Notothenia rossii. Lineage (NCBI taxonomy): Eukaryota > Metazoa > Chordata > Actinopteri > Perciformes > Nototheniidae > Notothenia > Notothenia rossii. The sequence goes on from NC_136902.1 coordinate 74,202,739, forward strand.
GATGACACACAAAATCAGTCACAGTTTTATGAATGACATGCACTATTACTTCAAGTTCAAAAAAGTATTTTATTTAGTCTTATTTTGCAATGCAACAAACTCCATTAAAAAAAGAAAACCTGCGTCGATACAAAGAACTGGTTTAACTGGATGAAGAGCTCTGCTAGAAAATAACCTAGAACAAACAGTAAAAGTGTTTACTTAAGCCTGGTGTACAAAGAGGAACTAAACAAACCCAAAGTTGCCTGGTACATTTTTCTGAATATAACCATTTTGTGAACCTCGACTTTAGTCGACCTCCTCAATGGTGGGGCCGGATGATGCCCCCCCTCCCGGAGCACCACCAGCGCCGGGGAAGCCGCCTGGCATCCCCCCTGGCATCCCACCTGGCATCCCTCCGGGCATACCCCCTGCATTCTGGTACAGCTTGGTCATGATGGGGTTGCACAGCTTCTCCAGCTCCTTCTGCTGATGCTCAAACTCTTCTTTTTCTGCAGTCTGAGAAAGGGAAAGGAAGTTAATAATCTGATGCTAACACATATTTTCTTTAGCACCTATGCTGCCAAAGCTGACCACCAAACATATTTTGTTTCATACCTGGTTTCTATCCAGCCAGCTGATGACCTCGTTACACTTATCCACAATCTTCTTTTTGTCCTCGTCGCTGATCTTGTCCTTCAGCTTCTCGTCCTCCACAGTGGACTTCATATTGAACGAGTAAGACTCCAGACCATTCTTAGCAATCACCTTCTCTCTCTGCACGTCGTCCTCAGCCCTGTAATTCTCTGCTTCCTGGACCATACGCTCAATGTCGTCCTTGCTCAAGCGACCTGATAGTATTTTTTGTAAATTGAAACAAAATGTAATATCGTACCAAATGTCACAATGGAGATACAGCGTCAACATTCTTCTTCAGGTTACCTTTGTCGTTGGTGATGGTGATCTTGTTTTCCTTCCCGGTGCTCTTGTCAGCCGCGGACACATTCATGATGCCGTTGGCGTCAATATCGAAGGTCACCTCAATCTGAGGAACCCCTCGTGGTGCAGGGGGGATTCCAATCAGCTCAAATTTCCCCAAGAGGTTGTTGTCTTTGGTCATGGCCCTTTCCCCTTCAAACACCTGTTAATGCAATGGTTTGAAACATTAATTATGATTTCTTTGAAATGCAATTCATTCTCTTATATAATGACCTTCTCTTTTTGTCTAATGACTGTGGTCACACCTGAATGAGCACACCAGGCTGGTTGTCTGAATAGGTGGTAAAAGTCTGGGTCTGCTTGGTGGGGATAGTGGTGTTCCTTTTGATTAGAACAGTCATGACCCCTCCAGCGGTCTCGATGCCCAGAGACAGGGGGGTCACATCCAGCAGCAGCAGGTCCTGCACATTCTCCGATTTGTCTCCTGACAGGATGGCTGCCTGCACAGCTGCAATACAAAATAATGGATTTAGATTTTTACATTTGCCGCTAATTTCTTGTTGAATCTCTTTGTCAGGATATTTTTGTTTACAATTTGATTAATGGACATGAAGGGGTCATACCTGCACCATAAGCCACTGCTTCGTCAGGGTTGATACTCTTATTGAGTTCCTTGCCGTTGAAGAGGTCCTGCAGCAGCTTTTGGATCTTGGGAATACGAGTGGAACCTCCCACCAGGACAATGTCGTGGACTTGAGCTTTGTCCATCTTGGCGTCACGGAGAGCCTTTTCCACTGGCTCAAGGGTTCCTCGGAACAGGTCTGCGTTCAGCTCCTCAAACCGGGCCCGGGTGATCGAGGTGTAGAAATCAACTCCCTCGTACAGAGAATCGATTTCAATGCTGGCCTGAGTGCTGGAGGACAGAGTGCGCTTGGCCCTCTCACACGCAGTGCGCAGACGACGCACCGCCCTCTTGTTGTCGCTGATGTCTTTCTTGTACTTGCGTTTGAACTCAGAGATGAAGTGGTTGACCATGCGGTTATCGAAGTCTTCCCCACCCAAATGGGTGTCACCTGCTGTGGACTTCACCTCAAAGATGCCATCTTCAATAGTCAAGATGGAGACGTCAAATGTGCCACCACCCAGGTCAAAGATGAGGACGTTTCTCTCAGATCCGACCTGTAGTTTGACATTATTGTATTGTAATTAGCAGTTTATTTTGGAATATTTCAAAACCTTGTAATCAAAGTGTATATTACTTCGACATATTTCAATTATTGATGTGAACTCCAGAATTTACTGGAAAAAAGCAATATTTAGTGCTGTATATCACATGAAATGTCTGGATTTACATAAGCTTAGCCTTAGGATTGTTTCACCTTTTTGTCCAGGCCATAAGCAATAGCGGCAGCAGTCGGCTCGTTGATGATACGCAGGACATTAAGCCCGGAAATGGTCCCTGCATCTTTGGTGGCCTGGCGCTGAGAGTCATTGAAGTAGGCAGGCACAGTTACTACTGCATTTGATACAGTCTGCAAGAAGGAGAAGTTACAGTAATTATTAAGACACAAGTAAATTAGATTCTCAGCATTAAAAGTAGATTTAATATCATGTTAACTTTGATTAGAGTTGCAGATCCCTTGTATAGTTTTTCTTGTTGTAATCAAGTTGTACCTTGCCGAGGTACGCTTCGGCAATCTCCTTCATTTTAATGAGCACCATTGAGGAGATCTCTTCTGGGTAGAAGCTTTTGGTCTCGCCCTTGTAATCCACCTGTACTTTGGGGCGTGTAGCATCATCAATGACAGTAAAAGGCCAATGTTTCATGTCTGACTGGACCACGTCGTCATCAAATCGACGTCCAATAAGACGCTTTGCATCTGTTGAACAATTTAAGAAAAATGCAACAAATTAGAGAAAACTGAAAATTGAACGTATCATAATAACTTAAAGAAAATGTTTCATACCGAACACGGTGTTGGTTGGGTTCAGGGCCACCTGATTCTTGGCTGCATCCCCAATCAGCCTCTCAGTGTCAGTGAAGGCAACATAACTGGGTGTGGTCCTGTTTCCCTGGTCATTGGCAATAATCTCTACTTTGCCATGCTGAAACACTCCCACGCAGGAGTAGGTAGTGCCCAGATCAATGCCGACTGCTGGTCCCTTGGACATGGTTCCTGTAAGGTATTAGCTACAAATCAGATATTGGCACAAAACTGCAAATCTGTTTATATGACAAATGGTGTTGCTGCGGCTTGCCATCACGATGAACCTTTGTATGGTGTAACGAGGCTATTTTTAGAAGGTGAGCAGCTCAAACAGAAGTGGAAACACTCTTTCAAAGAGGCAAATGCCTATAACACCTGTTTTTTAAGCCTACTACATTTGACGGCCTGACAACGGCTTCTTCTGTTATGGCAACAACAGACAACAGGGGCTTTAGTTCATCCTTAGGCTAAAATGTTAATCGTTCAAGAGACATTCTGCACCCACTATTTTGATCATCAATTAATTGTTCATGTCAAGAAAATAATGCAAAACGTTGCCTATGCAGGAGAGCCAACATGAGTATAGAATTTGTTATAATAGATTAGCTGTTCATAAAATAAATATGCTATACTGTACATCAGTTACAGGGTTTGTACATTATCGATCTATTTTTGAAATATTCTGATTTTATTTGGGTCATTGCAGTACTGAAAATATAGCAAGAGAGTCTTCTACAGTAAACAAAATCTTGAATGTTTTATTTGCAAAACGAAACTAATGACTAAAATGCAAGCTTATGTTCGAGGTAAGGCAATTATGACATTACTCCTGTTGCAACTACAGTAGTTTAGTTTCCCCAAATATTGTTAATGGTACATTTCATATTTGGGTAAGTGGGTTATGAAAGAAAGATTGTGACATAACCAGAGCAAGTGCGGGGTAAGAGTAGGATATACTGTAGGCCTACTCATAGACTGTAGAAAATCGGCTGTGCTGCACCTTTAGCTTTGCTATCAACAGCAGTAGTGTAGGGCGTGACACTCCACATTTCAGGGGGCTGGCAACTTTCTAGACCTTTCCTTTCGCTTCCTCATAACTTGCAAACAAGTCCAGGCATGACTTGTATGAAAGTGACGTGCATTTCTTCATCGTATATTAAGAACTTTCCTAACCAAATTCTAAAATAGTGTGTTAGCTACATGGAAATACCTGTTGTCAGCCATTGCATGTCCATGTGATAATACCATGCACACATAACAAAAGTTGGCGCAACCATCACTCGTAGTCGATTTTTTTATGTAACGTCTCTGTCCAGAAAAGTTACAGTATATTAATACTCACCTCCTTTAAATTCAGTCCGCCGTTTTATTGGATTATTGTTCGAAGCTGTATGGCTGGCAGTGGCTTCGCCTTGAGAGAGTCGGTGTGTCGGTGTGTTTCTCCGTTTCTCCACTCTGTCAATGAGTGTCAGCGGCCGCACCTCCTCACTGCACTCCCTCTAAGAACTCTCTAGAACACGGGAGGAGCGATGCTGGCCAATCATCCTGCATCAAATCGCTGCGTCTGAAATTGGTCCAAATACTGTTCGCACATTTCGACAGTTTAGTTATCGAGATTGTAGACTATGATACATGTTAGTACCTCCTAGAGTAGATTATCTGGCTGAGAACAGTAGCCTACTGGAAGAATATGATCCTTTACTCCATTAATATGTAAGCAATAACACGGAAGAAAAACTCAGTTACAAAGAATAGTCATGCCTTGAAAGTCTTACTAAAGGAATAGTATGTCATTGTATTAGATTCAAATTAACCTAATTAAATCACTTTAAGTAAATGCAGGCAATATTGTTAGGGCCGTATCCACCATTGGGGTCACCGAGGTCCGGACCTCGGTAATTTCTTCCGAGCTGTGTATAACTAAACTTGTGAAATAACTGCACTGAAAGGGATTATTTGCAGTACTTCCATTTGCTGACGATAGGGGCGCTGCATAACTACGTAGCCTCGATTAAAGCAAACAGAAGAAGACGACATGTATCAACAAACCGCGGCACCGCAGCCCTGACTTGTATCGGAGCTGAGCAGCGGAGGAGTGATGAGGTATCTAGAGATCTGAGTCCAGCGGGCTGCTTGTGTTTCAGTTCATCAGGACATCGATCATATGACCAGCATATCCTGTGTGAACGCTCTACGTTAGTCAGTGGACGTCCGACAACATGCACACTAACTTATATTGCAGCTATAGGCTATACACTTTGGTTTAAATTGCGTGAATAAACTAGCTAGAGAGCTAAAGTTAATTACATTCATCCAATGTCAGAAGGATTACCTTTTAACAAACGTTGTAATGCTTTTCTTTCATTTCAATTTGAGTAAAACATTGAAGATATAACATTGTATTGTTTTATTTTTACACTGACTCAGATATGAAAAGACTACGTCTGTCGAAGCTCAGCTTTGGTAAGGAAGAGACAGGACAGGCAGAGAGAGAGAGAAAGTGATGGAAATCAGGGAGGAACTGCAGGTGTTGCAGTATAAGTTGAGTCATGACAACTGGCGACATTCTATTATTTTCGTCATAGGAATCCGGGGCGTGTACATTGAGGACCCATTGTTGACTTACCAGGAAAGAAACATCGTTTTTCGTTTACGTTCATCTTTTGCCATATCTGCCTTCCTAAGATCACTTTGCTGCACATTCAGTACTCGTATGTGAGGTTGTGGGTGAGAGGCCGATATCGTGACGCTTACAGGGAGGTATCGAACATTACAAAGTAGGTGACTGTGTGGATGCCTGTTCAAAACATTGCAAACTTCAATAAATCATTTAAATTATATATTTGTGTCCGACTTTCATTTGTTCATCGTTCTTAATGTGATGTATAGTAGCTTTGATAGCTGTCCATACCTTCAGACAGCCTAAAAGTAAAACACAAGTTGTTTATTCACAGCCCGAACGCTCATCGAGATGACTGGATCAGTCATGACAACTTGTGATCAGCTCCGATTAAATTGTGATATCAATTCTGTAGCTAACCTCCAGGGAGCACGTTTATTTTATGAAATACCTGTATCCCTCTCATCACAACAAGACTCTACAGTGTGCAGGAAAAACAATTACATACATGAAAATAACCTTGACGCATGGGAATTAAACACACAAACTATCTTCCGTGGCTATACTGATATGTCACAGTAACGGTAAACCACAGAAAAGTAAGTCCAGCGGGGCACAAGTTGAATACATATAATACGGTAGTTCTATTATGCCTTTAAGCCTATACGTTTAACCCATAAGAACCCGGACCCATTTCTACTTTTGGGGAAATTAAGGGGAACGTCATTTAGACTAAATAGACACATTTCTGACAAGTAATCCCCCTAGTGTCAAATATCTGGGCTTTAATGGTAAAGTAACTCTTATTTATAACTTAATTAACAAGGATGATGTTTTGGTTTGCATTTGTTTGAACATACTATGAATTGAAGAATAAAGCATATGTTAACTAAATATAATTGAATCAGCTAAATTAACTGACCAGACCATAATCATATTTCTAATTGTGCATATATGTCACTCCGGGTTTACTGTGAATGTTTAGAGTTAAAGTCCCGATGTGACACCATGTGTCACAGCAATATTTATGGCATTTGTTTCATATCAATTTCATCAAGAATTTTTTTTTCCTGTATAAGGAAAGTTCCTTATACAGCTTTAGCCTTTTTTATCTCATGAAGTCCCTAAGTGACACACACTGAACAGTCTGGGGTCATGGTCCTTCTCATTTGCTTTTGTCTTCCCATAACAACATGTCCAATATGTCCATGTGTCAGGCTAAAACATGTGACAGAACTAGCTAGATTTGGAAAGGTTTTTTGTTGCTAAAGTTAATATTCAAGCCATTTAAGAATAAACATGCTTACATGACATGTCATTTGTTAAACATTAAGCTGTCTTCGGCTCTTTTCTGCTGTAACAAATGTAAATGTCCCCTCTGTGGGACGAATAAAGGTATTCTGATTCTGATTACATTTAACCCGTTGTGGAAACATTTCTTGATGAAATTGATATGAAACAAATGCCATAAATATTGCTGTGACACATGGTGTCACATCGGGACTTTAACTCTAAACATTCACAGTAAACCCGGAGTGACATATATGCACAATTAGAAATATGATTATGGTCTGGTCAGTTAATTTAGCTGATTCAATTATATTTAGTTAACATATGCTTTATTCTTCAATTCATAGTATGTTCAAACAAATGCAAACCAAAACATCATCCTTGTTAATTAAGTTATAAATAAGAGTTACTTTATCATTAAAGCCCAGATATTTGACACTAGGGGGGTTACTTGTCAGAAATGTGTCTATTTAGTCTAAATGAAGTTCCCCTTAATTTCCCCAAAAGTAGAAATGGGTCCGGGTTCTTATGGGTTGAACGTATAGGCTTAAAGGCATAATAGAACTACCGTATTATATGTATTCAACTTGTGCCCCGCTGGACTTACTTTTCTGTGGTTTACCGTTACTGTGACATATCAGTATAGCCACGGAAGATAGTTTGTGTGTTTAATTCCCATGCATCAAGGTTATTTTCATGTATGTAATTGTTTTTCCTGCACAGTGTAGAGTCTTGTTGTGATGAGAGGGATACAGGTATTTCATAAAATAAACGTGCTCCCTGGAGGTTAGCTACAGAATTGATATAACAATTTAATCGGAGCTGATCACAAGTTGTCATGACTGATCCAGTCATCTCGATGAGCGTTCGGGCTGTGAATAAACAACTTGTGTTTTACTTTTAGGCTGTCTGAAGGTATGGACAGCTATCAAAGCTACTATACATCACATTAAGAACGATGAACAAATGAAAGTCGGACACAAATATATAATTTAAATGATTTATTGAAGTTTGCAATGTTTTGAACAGGCATCCACACAGTCACCTACTTTGTAATGTTCGATACCTCCCTGTAAGCGTCACGATATCGGCCTCTCACCCACAACCTCACATACGAGTACTGAATGTGCAGCAAAGTGATCTTAGGAAGGCAGATATAGCAAAAGATGAACGTAAACGACAAACGATGTTTCTTTCCTGGTAAGTCAACAATGGGTCCTCAATGTACACGCCCCGGATTCCTATGACGAAAATAATAGAATGTCGCCAGTTGTCATGACTCAACTTATACTGCAACACCGGTACAGTCACACAAAAATAATGTAGGCTTAATAACCCCATCTATCTATCTATAACTTAGTCTTCGTTTACAATATAAACAATAGGCATAATTTTTAAACAACATACATCTATTGCAGTTATGATGTCATAATAACATATAATTGTATACAACACAATTTGCTTACATCTTTGTTCTCTTTTGAGAATCAAACAAAACAGATAAAAAAAATAATGCAAACAAGTGAAGTGAACTAAATGGCTGAATTGCTTTTAATTCACTGGCAAGAGCGACAAGTGAGGAGGAGCAAAAAGTGAACAATGAGGGAGAGATTGAACAAAGAGAAAGAGTAGAGGACAGAGAGAGTAATGAACAGGAAGAAGACAGAGAGACTAAAGAAGATGGAAGAAAGGCTGCAGGTTATGGAAAGGAGAGAGACATGGAAAATTAATGTTGACAATGTTTTGTGATCATTTTAGCCTCTCCTGCATTTCCAGATCATTAATAGTAACCATTAACTGATTCAAAATAATGTATGCTGCAGCCCACTGACATGGTTTGAAATCGATATATTATCCCATTTTTGACCCCCCACAGGACTTAAAAAGCACCTAACTAGATCATGAAAATCCCAGAAATCTCGGGGGGGTATACCCCCAAACCCCACTAGCATGCTTGGACCTAGGTATTTAGGAAGTCCTGGGTAAGGCCCTGATTGTTAGTACACCTATACCAGTAATTTATTATAATGAAACATTTATTGCGCTTTTCACATGTCATAGGTATTCATGCTGGAAAGTAACATAAGTAGGCTGTAGTAACGTACTTGATTAAGGTTTTGAGGTACTCCACTTAATCTGGCAGCTAGAAGTTAGTCCTACTTTGCAGAATATTTTCATATCACACATTTGATGATGTTATAACGTCTCTCTCTCACAGAACCCAACTGCTTCTCATTTAGTTAACGATCAGTATCACCAGCAGCAACCACAGGATTAAATTGCTGCTGAAATACTAATCAGTAAAAGTAATCATAAATAACTTCATATACAAAGTGGTCTGACAGGGGTTGTTCTTCTGTATTATGAGAAATCCTTCTAAATAATTAAGTACTCAAGCTTTTGAATGCATTAGGTGTTATGGATCAAAGCATCCACCATTGAAATGGAGAGTTGAAGAACAGTATACATATTTTCGGAAACACAAATTCAAAGAGAACGGAAACGCTCAACCGCACCTTTAAGTGCCAGGTTACATCTCATAAAGTCCCTTAGAAGCATCCAGGACACTGAAATGAAGTCTAATACCTCTACATCTGCAGTGCAACACCAAGTATTCATGTGAGAGATACTGAGATAAGGGTGGATCACCTATAAATACCTGCAAATGGGTCACAAATTATTAAACCCAGGGATTGGTTTTCCATTAATAGTACAGTACATAAAGAGTTGTCAGGGTGTGACTTTAAATAAAAAGGGCTCCTCCTATGTTAACATCATAACAAGTTATGATACTGCTCAGGTTTTGCGTGTGTAATGGTGTGACTCAGTGTACAGCATGTACACAAAAGATGCTGTTGAAAGTTAACCTATTGTAAGGTTAAACAAACAATACAATACTTTCTGGGTAATTTTGACCCTGTTTCCAATTTTAAAAAAAGGAAAGGAAGGAAAATATATGTTATGATAAGATAGATTTACATATATTATACAAATTACACATGGTGGTACAAATGAAGAAAAAAGCTTGCCACGGGATTATTTGAAGCTTTCTAAATTTCCAAAGTCAGGGAGCTCAGACAAACAGTATTTTATATCAATGTTTTGTCCTGTTACTAAGGACTAATGTTTATAGTATGAACTCTAAAACAGTTATAGACAGTTTGATAGACTGCACGCACCAAGATCCCCTTTTTTACTTATGGGTTATCCAGGAAAAGCAGTAAGTGAAGACACAATCAGGGTTCGGTGAAAAAAACCTTACACGTACAATTATGTGATTCATTTTTTATGAAGACATATTGATTATAGGCCTTTAAGACTTTACAAACAGCCATTTGAGTTTCAGAGATCCATGCAACAGCTGTCTTTTTCTTAATTGTCCTCTGACATATATTTCTATGTGGCCCTTTGCTACGGTGGCCCTGAAGTGCAAGACAGCATTTCACAAAACACTACAGCATTTCAGAAAACACCACAGCATTTCAAATTGGACGGAAAGGGTATTCCTTTAGGGAGAACACTTCTTGTTTGTGATTGGACAGAGCCAGCCAGAGAAGCACTGCTGTGATTGGTTGTTTTTGCTGCCAGTCAAGAAATGATGCTTCATGATTTGTCAGCACCCGACAGCGCAACATGTCCCAACACATCAACCGTTAGCTGTTAGCACACACTCAGAGCTCAGCTCACAGCTCCTTATATCATATATGTTCAGAAACTGGACAAAAGTTAAACATGAACAAACCACAGACTGTCTATGTCATGGCGAATACAGTCGCTGCTTTATTTATGTCTGTATGACGTTGTTGTGAGTTTGGACGGAGCAGCTACAGGTTAGTTTAGCCTGATCAATCCGATCTCCATTCAGAAAACACACATTTTAAAAGGTTTTTCGCCTGCCGTCTTGTCTGCACACTTGTCAAAGCATTAATTATTATTATAAATATTATCTCCATGTAAATATACTATGTACTATGGTAGACTACCCATTATCCGCAACGCTCTAATCGCTCGAGTTTCACCGCGGCTGTCAGCTGTGTTTACTGCCCGTCCACGCGGCGGCGTGCGTTGAAGCATGTGATTGGTTGTTGGTCGAGTTTCCGACACGCCCACCGGCAAGCTTCAACCATGGCTTCAACGCACGCCGCCGTGTGGACGCTACTCCTTTCATTCAAACAAGACGTGCTGGAGAGGGGGCGGGGCGTATCTCCATGTAAATCCTATGGGAGATACCAACTACAACAAAAGGAACATATTTTACCGTGATTTAATTGTAACACACGTTTCAAAATGATGCTGAAGTAACAAAATACTGATTCCGGTTAGTAAAAACCATGAATTAATGCTTTGACAAGTGTGCAGACAAGACGGCAGGCGAAAAACCTTTTAAAATGCGTGTTTTCTGAATGGAGATCGGATCGATCAGGCTAAACTAACCTGTAGCTGCTCCGTCCTCCACACTCACAACAATGTCATACAGACATAAATAAATCAGTGACTGTATTCGCCATGACATAGACAGTCTGTGGTGTTACATGTTTAACTTTTGTCCAGTTTCTGAACTGATATTAGGGGCTGTGAGCTCTGAGTGTGTGCTAACAGCTAACGGCTGATGTATTTGGACATGTTGCGCTGTCGGGTGCTGACCAATCACGAAGCATCATTTCTTGACCGGTAGCAAAAACAACCAAGATAGCAGTGCTTCTCTGGCTGGCTCTGTCCAATCACAAACAAGTGTTCTCCCTAAAGGAATACCCTTTCCGTCCAATGTGAAATGTGGTGGTGTTTTCTGAAATGCTGTGGCATTTTGTGAAACGCTGTGGCGTTTTGTGAAACACTGTAGTGTTACCGTTTTTTAAAATGCTGTAGTGTTTTCTGAAATGCTGTCGTGTTTTCTAAAATGCTGTAGTGTTTTGTGAAATGCTGTAGTGTTTTGTGAAATGCTGTAGTGTTTTGCACATCAGGGCCACCATACTTGTCAGCTGTTTACCTGAGGCCAATATTATTTTCAGTATGGCTATAAGAGAGTTGGAAACATTTGATATTCAACACAAATACATGGCATAAGCAAGCAACATTGATATACTGTATCTGTTAAGTTAATATTGCATACATGTGGGCAAACAGTTGCTTATTGATACATCCTGCGTTTAGTAACTCCTGTTGGAAAAATCTGCCTTTTAAGCTCCTAAATTCTACACTATGTTCTCCAGCCAGTCAAACGTTATCCGCTTCCTTTTTTACAAAACATTTTGGTTTTTGATAATTACTCTGACCTATATTCCCCACAGCCTTGTACCAGGTTAATTTCTTTATTTCCCAAGTGTGACCACAATTGCTGCTTATGGGCCCAAGTTTGAAAGAAATGTGCCCTCAGTCACACTGATGGCATGTCTTGCGGACAAAAACGTATTTGGACAACAAAGAGGAGATTAAAACTGGCATTTGACATTGGATACGTGTAAAGTAATATAACAAGCACCTTTTTCAGGCTGTATCGTCATGGTGTATTGTGGTGCTGTTCTTTGGGGACCCGAGTTACTCAGGAGTCTCTTTGGTGTTGTGATGCACAAAAGACTTTGGATTTCTCTCAGATAGGTGTGTCTTTTATTGGCTGACTGTACAAAACAGCACTGAAGTTTTCTATATACAGTTTACAGCCTGAGGCCATAACAAAAACTGATCCATTACAAAAAGTATACGGTAGAACAATAATGAGACTAGTATCACATCATAAGATCTCTGAATAGAACACCTTGTTATGATCACTGACCCTGCTCTTTCATAAACCTACGAAAAATAAAACACTGCTGTTATGTACTGTATATGTTATGGTTTCTTAAGGTTTATGCAAAGCTCTCCCTGCCCATACCCAACACAGCAACAAACGGTTTTTCTATCGTACAGCATCTTTATCTACATCAACCTAGAATTAACGTCAAGTTGCATCTTATGCCAGACCAGATGAGATGATTGCCATTGCAATACTGGGTATATAAAGCTCATTCTGTTAATGTGGCATTAAAGGGGAAACAATTCAAAATCAATCTGGCGCCCTGCTGTTAAACACAAAACACATGATTAAAAGCAAACTATTGATAAAACAATGTTGTCTTGTAACTTATCAGAGAACTCCTTCACCTCTCAAAGAAAAGCACACAATTCTCCAATGTCTCTATTGGTTTATCTGAGCTCTCTGAGGATGGGACAAGCTTAATTGCATTTTCGCTGTGAGATTAATATTGTCACATTAATAATTCCAACCAAACTGCTGATTAATAAATCCTCATAACAAAACAGTATTCTAAAACACCAGTGAACTGTGACAGAGAGCTGGATGTGGGATTAAAAGTGGCTTAAAAGCTGCATGCTACAATCAATAGAAGGTGAATCTTCAACCCTCTTAATTTTAGATTTATTGTTATTCAAATTCAAAATGCATGTAAAATATTCAAAGAAATGAAATTAAAGATGTTAAAAGCTCCACTCATGTTACACTATTGTGTGAGATGTTCCCGTGCACGCCCCTGTGGAGGCGAGAGTATAAATGCAGAGCTCTGGTAGCTGATATCAAGACAGAAAATGAAGACTTACTGGTGAGTCCCTGCGATAACTTTATAACGTGTATTTCTGCTGGTGTCATACTGTAGGTTTTATGGCTTTATAATGCTTTGCATCAAATAGACCTCTTTCATTAATATATTATGTAAAATATTTTACTATCAACAACAATTATTTTTTCATGCATTCATTTAGGTTGTTAAATCAAACCTGACATATGCAATTTAATCTGAGAGGTCACCATGTGATCAATAATGGAAGTTTATTTCTAATTTGAATAAAATGCAAAATGCATGATAGTATGTTGTGTCGAGATATAGTGGTTTTAAAAGTAACCAAATTGAAGGATACTAGTTATTTTATGTCAAGCTACTTTTTTCTAAAACACTACATAAATCATGATAGCGCTGGTTGAATTATTCATTTTTCTTCTTTAGAGTGATTGTATGTTGCCTAATGGCCTGAAGTAATTATATTACCTTTGTAGGGATGTCCCTAATGTACACTAAGGTTGAAAGAAGATGGTGAATGCCTCAGTTCCCATTGTTTTTCTGTTTTCTTACAGGTCCACATTCAGAACAATGAGGCTGGTCATCCTTGTGTGCCAGCTTAGCCTCTTTATGAGGACTGAGGCCCAGCTACCAGAAGTTTGCGCTCTCAGCGATACTAACAGAGCTCCAGGTTTGTGACGTTTATTACACATAGTCTGAAATGACTGATATTCAAATTTCTCCATTGATTTATATCCACCTTCTTTTTTTTTAAATCCCTCAGAAAACTCGGACATCACTGTGAACTGCGGCACTCAGTTTATGGACCTGAGCATCTACATTTGTCCAGTGTACCAAGCACTTTACAATGAGTCTCTGATGGTCCTCAATAATCAGATAAACACACCTGAGTGTTATGGGACTGCCGACTGGACCATGACCCCACCAGTCTTAAAATTCAGATTCCCAATGAATGAAAGTTCTGTTTCATCCTGCAACAATGACTTTAAGGTATTCTTTACTATAGCTTAAAAAAGATTATTAGTGCCATATGGTAAAAGTTTTCATTTTGTATATAAAACACAAGGATTATTTAGTTACTCATACATCAAAGAATGAATCAGACACTGATTTCTGTGAAATAAATGCTGTTTTATTTCAACAGATATCCGATCAGGTTGGAACTGGAGACTTTGCTGACTTCTCCAAAGTCCAGTATGTCAACATCTCCGGCACTGTAAACTCAGTAGACCCCTCTTTAGGTATGATCACTTATCTCCCACAGATCTTATACAAGTTCTCCTGCTCCTACCCGATGCAGTATCTCGTAAACAACACCCAACTGAGCGTGTGAGTATGTCATGAATAGCACTGAACACGGCATGGGAAATAGGCACTGAGTGAAATTTTTATTAATTTAAGTTTATTTTCATTCGATACAGATCAGGTTCGAGTCTTGCCATAAGAGACAACAATGGTAGTTTCATCAGCACACTGAGTATTTTGCTCTTCAAAGTAAGTTCTACTCTCTCTTTAGGAATTGGACAGAGAACATGTTTCAAAAGGTTATGATGTTATGCATTCTGTATTCATTTTTCTGTGGAACAGGATGAACTGTACCAAGAAAGGTTGATTATACCAGAAACAGGACTAAATCTGAAGACCAAGATTTATGTTGCAGTTAAAGCAAACAATCTAACAGACAGGTATTTATGATTTTGAAGTTAACAGCAAACGTCGTGTTACATTAATAAAAGATACTTAAAAAACGCCTGTCTGTCCTCACAGGTTCAACGTGATGCTAGACAGATGCTACGTAACAACAAATCCAGATCCCATTCAGTTAACCTATTATGACCTTTTTGTTGGGTGAGTCTCAATACAAGTTTAAAAGTTACCACAGTATGAAACCTCTTCCTTTTACACTCCAATCCAATCCAGCTATAATCCAGTACTTCCCCACTTGCAGTCACATTGCCAGATTTTTTCATTCAAGGTGTAACCGTGACGCACAAACTAAGGTGGATCTTAATGGAGAGAAGCAGGAGGCACACTTCTCCTTTGAGGCCTTCAGATTTGTGCAGCACAAAAACAAGACAGTTTCCACCTTCTTCCTGCACTGTGTCACCAGGCTCTGTGAGCCGTTGGCGTGTAGCAAATTGTTCCCTGTGAGTAGACACCAGATTTCCTTTAAAAGGACCTTCTTTAAAGATATCACAAATAGTTACTTACAATAGTTCATTTATACACCGTAGTTTTGATTATCTTTATTAATGTTGAACAGGACTGTACAACAAGTCGGAGAAAGAGAGCGGTCCAGGATGTGTTGCCCAATGCTACCGTCACCTCGCCTGCCATTCTGGTGGGAAGACAAACCAGTGGTGAGTCCTTTGGGCACAATTGAAGATATATTTCCCCACATCTGATAACAATAACAATTTCCTTTGTGAAAAAAATATATAAATGGTTAGGTATAGTACCATAAAATGTGCAAATTGCACTGGGTACACTGTTTTAAACAAAAAGAGTCCTCTGAATGTATCAATAGAAAAACATAGTTTGTTGGTGCCTAAAACCACACATAGAAGCACTTTCTGAACATCCACTATTAGCAGGTAAACACATTATCTTTATGCTTTCAAATAACGTGAAAAAACCAAAAACAGGTTTCACTAATTTCATTATGATCAAGATTTTGTAAAGTTAGGGCACAAAACGAAATATTATGATTTTATTTGAAAATAACTTGTTATGCTAACAGGTAACTGGCACTAGCTTCATATTTAGGATGCTTACATCGTAGTGGTTTCAGTTCCACCAGGTCATAAGAAAACATATAATCACATTTCCATAAAAATTCTATTATTAATTTCATCAACTTATTTTTTCAAGTAAACCCTGTCAATTATTAATTGAGTTTGGTTTCATTTTCAGGAGAAGCTCAAACTTTCTCAGCTTCTTACGGTAAGAATCGTGTTTATTGATGTTACTTTCTCAGTCAGTAATTAGCAACATGAACTAATATTACCATGAGGTGTAGTACTGTGTGATGCCATTATGCCTTATTTCTTCCCCGCTCACATAGGTACACCAGTTGAGAGCAACTACAGCAGCCCCGTGGTGGCTGTTATTGTCTGCATTGTCGTCCTGACTATTCTCATCGTTGCCATGGCTGTTTACTTTACATTGTACAGCAGACAGAGAAAACCAATCATCCAGTAACAAACCCTGACTGAGAGCTGAGTCCTTCCCCAATCTGAGTGCCAGTTTAGTACGTCATGATCTACAAAGCAATGATGTTATACACAGATATTAATTGAGAGACGTTAGTCATAAATGTCATATTACCATTCCCCATTTCACACACATAACATTAGTAGTAATCTTGCTTGATAATCATAATTAGTCACATTGTTTATGAATATGGGGATGGACAATCTTTACTATAATTATATGTTAGTTTAATCATGTTGTCACAGTCATATTGAAGTATTTAAAGAATGGTGGTTGATTAAGATTTGTGTTATCATTTAGAAATGTTGTACTTTTGAATTGTTCTCAATGAGATTGATGAAAACAATTCTGCTTAGTCAAACATTAAAATGTTCACTGTCTCTCACTGTATGGCTGAAAAGACTGAATAAAAAAAACGTGAAAAAATTGCAGATACAAGTCTGGTTGCCTATGAACAAATATAAATAATAGTTTTTACTGTTCTCACATGCAGGCTTTGAATAACATTAAATAATCACTCTGATATACTGCACTGTATAGACAGCAGTGTATGCCAAAATTAGTCTCAATAGCTCACTTGATTAATAACATATTTGTTTGGTAATATTCAACACTAAAATGCAAATTAAACTAAAATGATAAAAGCACTGGTTTATACATTTTTACCTAGACTGTATATCATCATCATCATCATCTTTATTTAAAGAGACTCTTGGTCCATTATTACAAGACATACTACACTCAAATATAAATTTTAAAAGGCAGTTATACCAATGTTTCCACAGAGGTGACTGGTATCGTACAGCACTGAGACACGGATTTGAAAGCAGCATAATGACAGAGTTATGGGAAACATTCAATCGAAAGATGAGTTTGTACATCAGATTTCTCAAAAGAGCATGGAGCGTGTTGACTCGTGCATTACGGAACATTTCACTTGCACCAACTTGGTTTTCTAAGCAGTATACGCAAACAGTCATTATATGCAACCTGGAGCTTCTGGAGGCTCGCCTTCTTATATAGAGAGGAGTGCAATACGCTCTAAAGAGGTTCACCTTAACCTTATCTGAACACCAAGAGAATTTTCTAGCCAAAATGTTGGCTTGTATAATATAAGACACGCCGCTGTCTATACATGTCATCATCAGCCATTTCATCTGTGATGATGTGTCCCAAATACTTACGGTACTTCCACACAGCAGCTTTGAAAAAATCTTGAAAATCTTGGAGCTGGGCGTGTCTGAGAGCTTGGGGATTTTTGCGAGCAACGCGACAAACAACCAATCACATGAATATCCCGCCCCCGACATACAAAGCAAAAAACCCCGGTTCTTCTCCACTCAGAATATGTGCAGAAAGGAGTATGACATTGTGTGCATTAATGTGATGCATAGTCTATGATGTGGCAGAGGTAAAGTGTCAGGGGGAAGGGCTATGATGAATCCTGAAAATCCTGAAAATCTTCGCTTTGCTTCCCCACAATGCAGTTCGGCGAAAAGCGTGGCAAAGTGACGTCATCCCCATTCAAAGTCAATGGGCAGAGAAGCGTTGGAAGATCTTTTTAATCAGCACCTGTCCTAGATAGAATGTTGGAAAACCAAGGTTCTTATCTCCTTTTGCTCTGCAGATCATTACAGCGCTCTTCTTAGCATTGTATTTAACGTCAAATTTGACTCCATAATCAGAACAAACATTTAGCAACTGTTGAAAACCAGCACCTTACCGTGGTAGAGAGGTTTGTGTGCCCTGATGAACCTGGGGGCTGTGTTGTCTGGAACCTTGTGTTCCTGGTAGGGTCTCCCATGGCAAATTGGTCTCAGGCAAGGGGCCAGACTAAGATTGGTTCAAAAGACCTCATGAAAGACGACACACGAAGTGAGGATACCCGGCCCGGAGGAAGCCCGGGGTCCCCTTCTGGAGCCAGGCCCAGAAGGAGGACTCGTCGGCAAGCGTCTGGTGGCCGGGCTTGCCACGGAGCCCGGCCGGGCACAGCCCGAAAAGGCGACGTGGGCAACACCTCCGCTTCTCCGTCCCGCGGGCCCACCACCTACGGGAAACAGCGATGGGGTCGGGTGCGCTGCCAGAAGGGTGGCAGTGAAGGCAGAGGGTCTCGACGGACCAGACCCGGGCGACAGAAGCTGGCTTTGGGGACGTGGAACGTCACCTCTCTGGGGGGGAAGGAGTCGGAGCTTGTGCGGGAGGTGGAGCGTTACCAGTTGGATCTGGTTGGGCTCACCTCTACGCACAGCGTCGGCTCTGGAACCTTACTTCTGGATAGGGGTTGGACTCTATTCTTCTCCGGAGTTGCTCAAGGTGTGAGGCGCCGGGCGGGTGTGGGGATACTCACAAGTCCCCGGTTGGGTGCTTCGTTGTTGGAGTCTACCCCAGTGGACGAGAGGGTTGCCTCCCTACGCCTGCGGGTTATGGGGGGGAAAACTCTGACTGTTGTGTGTGCTTATGCACCCAACAGCAGTTCAGAGTATACGGCCTTCTTGGAGACCCTGGAAAGAGTCCTGTATGGGGCTCCTGAAGGGGACTCTTTAATCTTGCTGGGAGACTTCAACGCACATGTGGGCAATGATGGAGACACTTGGAGGGGAGTGATTGGGAGGAACGGCCCCCCTGATCTGAACCGGAGTGGTGGTTTGTTACTGGACTTCTGTGCTAGTCATGGATTGGCCATAACAAACACCATGTTCGAACATAAGGATGCTCATAAGTGTACGTGGTACCAGAGCACCCTAGGCAGAAGGTCCATGATCGATTTGGTTATCGTATCATCGGACCTGAGGCCGTATGTTTTGGACACTCGGGTAAAGAGAGGGGCGGAGTTGTCAACTGATCACCATCTGGTGGTGAGTTGGGTCGAGTGGCGGGGGAAGCCTCTGGATAGACCTGGTAAGCCCAAACGTGTAGTTCGGGTGAACTGGGAACGTCTGGAGGAGGCCCAAGTTCAGGAGGCCTTCAACTCACACCTCCGGCGGAGCTTTTCGGGCATTCCTGTGGAGGTTGGGGACATTGAACCAGAGTGGTCGGTGTTCAAAGCCTCTATTGCCGAAGCCGCGGCGGGGAGCTGTGGTCTCAAGGTCCTAGGTGCCTCAAGGGGCGGTAACCCTCGAACCTCCTGGTGGACACCGGTGGTCAGGGAAGCCGTCCGACTGAAGAAGGAGGCCTTCAGGGATTTGTTATCCCGGGGGACTCCCGAGGCAGTTGCAAGGTACCGACAGGCCCGAAGGGCAGCAGCCTCAGCCGTGGCCGAGGCAAAGCAGCGGGTGTGGGAGAAGTTCGGAGAAGACATGGAAAAAGACTTTCGGGCGGCACCAAAGTTGTTCTGGAAAACTGTCCGACACCTCAGGAGGGGGAAGCAGGGAACCATCCAAGCTGTGTACAGTAAGGATGGGACGTTGTTGACCTCAACTGATGGAGTGTTAGGGCGTTGGAAGGAGCACTTTGAGGAACTCCTGAACCCGACAACTCCGCCCTCTATGTTAGAGGCAGAGCTGGAGTATGAAGGGGGATCGACAACAATCTCCCGGGGGGAGGTCACTGAGGTCGTCAAACAACTTCACAGTGGCAAAGCCCCGGGGGTGGATGAGATCCGCCCAGAAATGCTGAAGGCTCTGGGTGTTGAGGGACTGTCATGGTTGACACGTCTCATCAACGTTGCGTGGAAGTCGGAAACAGTGCCGAAGGAGTGGCAGACCGGAGTGGTGGTTCCCCTTTTCAAAAAGGGGGATCAGAGGGTGTGTGCCAATTACCGAGGCATCACACTACTCAGCCTCCCCGGGAAAGTTTACTCTAAGGTACTCGAAAGGAGGGTCAGGCCGATTGTTGAACCTCAGATTGAGGAGGAACAATGCGGATTCCGTCCTGGTCGTGGAACGACGGATCAGCTTTTTACTCTCGCAAGGATCCTGGAGGGTGCCTGGGAGTATGCTTATCCAGTCTACATGTGTTTTGTAGACTTGGAGAAGGCATATGACCGGGTTCCCAGGGAGTCACTGTGGGAGGTGCTGCGGGAGTATGGGGTGAGGGGGTCTCTACTCAGGGCCATCCAATCTCTGTACTCCCAAAGCGAGAGCTGTGTCCGGGTCCTCGGCAGTAAGTCCGACCCATTTCAGGTGAGGGTTGGCCTCCGCCAGGGCTGCGCTTTGTCACCAATCCTGTTTGTAATATACATGGATCGGATTTCGAGGCGTAGTCGTGGGGGAGGGGGTCTGCAGTTCGGTGGACTAAGGATTGCACCACTGCTTTTTGCAGATGATGTGGTTCTGATGGCTTCATCGGTCTGCGACCTTCAGCACTCACTGGATCGGTTCGCAACCGAGTGTGAAGCGGCTGGGATGAGGATCAGCACCTCCAAATCTGAGGCCATGGTTCTCAGCAGGAAACCGATGGACTGTCCACTCCAAGTAGGGAATGAGTCCTTACCCCAAGTGAAGGAGTTCAAGTATCTCGGGGTCTTGTTCTCGAGTGAGGGAACAATGGAGCGTGAGATGGGTCGGAGAATCGGAGCAGCGGGAGCGGTACTGCAGTCTCTTTACCGCACCGTTGTGACGAAAAGGGAGCTGAGCCAGAAGGCAAAGCTCTCTGTCTACCGGGCCATTTTCGTTCCTACCCTCACCTATGGTCATGAAGGATGGGTCATGACCGAAAGAACGAGATCGCGGGTACAAGCGGCCGAGATGGGTTTTCTCCGCAGGGTGGCTGGTGTCTCCCTTAGGGATAAGGTGAGAAGTTCGGTCATCCGGGAGGGACTCGGAGTTGAACCGCTCCTCCTTCGCGTCGAAAGGAGCCAGTTGAGGTGGTTCGGGCACCTAGTTAGGATGCCACCTGGGCGCCTCCCTAGGGAGGTGTTCCAGGCACGTCCAGCTGGGAAGAGACCAAGGGGTAGACCTAGAACCAGATGGAGGGATTATATCTCTTCTCTGGCCTGGGAGCGCCTTGGGATCCCCCAGTCAGAGCTGGTTGATGTGGCCAGGGAAAAGAAAGTTTGGGGCTCTCTGCTGGAACTGCTACCTCCGCGACCCGACCACGGATAAGCGGGAGAAGATGGATGGATGGATGGATGAAAACCAGCACTGCTAGGAGAAACAATAGCCAGATCATCGGCATACATAAGATGGTTTACATTACAATCACATTACCAATCACACACCCTGTTTTACAGACCCTTAAATCATCTGATAGATCATTCATATAGATATTAAAAAAGCATGGTGAGAGGAGCCCCCCCTGGCAGACTCCATTACCAATTATATATAACGATTTTAACCAAATCTTACTATTAAAATGTTTAAGCCTTTATTATTTCAGTTACTATTAGTAACTTTACATGGTGCATGTCTTTTAATATGCAATGACTGATCTTTTTTGGAGCAGTGGAAAATAGTTATGAACATTGATATATCACCTTTTGAGTTGATATGGTTGACGCCTTAGCAAACAGTTACTTATTTACACGTACGACAGTGTGGAAGTGACATTATTCATAGCGAGTTGGGTTCCTGGCCAGCATATGTGTTACCTGTGGCATTGAGTATGTGGACCTGAGCATACCTTTGCAGTGTCACAAGTCTTCTAACAATGAGTTTCTGGTTTTGAGATTTGCACTGCCATCCCATTAATACAATGGTCACTTAGATTTAGCTGAAGTGGATGAAAATTAGGCAGTAAGTAGCAGTCATGGTGGCAACCTTTTGCAACAACTTGTGCAACTTTTTGTGTATTTTGGAGTTTTTGTTGTATCAAATTGCCCTTTTATATATGCAACAGTTCATCACATCACAAATGCTGTTACATTAGATTCATAACAATAGTGACAAAATAAAAGTACGTTTGAGAGCAAGGTTTTGATAAGATACAGCGCTTACGATTACAAACATTTAAATGTACATTGTTTATCGTTACCACTGTGCCAGCCTATTTACATTCATATTAGCCTTACAAAATGCCTACTAAATATATGAGATATTAGAGTAAACAGGTGGGTTGCACTTTGGAAGCAACTAACAAAAAAGTGGAGCTTAGAAATACTGTGTTATATATATAAATCTGGATCTATGGGTAAAAGAAGTCTATCAATCAGTGTTATGCCAGACCTTTTAATTTGTCTGATTTTAAATGTATTCATTTGGGTTTATTATTTTGTCCGGTGACATTCTTGTTAGAACACCCTTTAAAAGGCAAAGCCAACACATTGTCCAGCAGGTGTCTTAAATTTCTCCTTTTGTTCCCAAGCAGAAGCTCACAGTTTTGCGAGTGTCTGTTTTCATACACAACGTACTCTCCTGAGAGTTTGTTACCACCGTTTCGCTTTCTATTATTTCCTAGAGTACCTGTAGAGGTTAAAAAGAAAACACAGTAGACAATTGTACCACACATGGTCTTCACTTTATTTTTTCATCAGCTTTTCTGGGCTGAATATACATCTTTAAAACAGTTAACTTATTGCATTTATACTGCTCAAAAATATAATGTCTTTGAAATATGGCGTTGTATATATTTAGACCTATTTGAAACCAGTTTTTGCAGAGTTCAGTACCCTTAATGGGAGAATGTCCTCCACCCATTCATTTGGGGTGACCATCATGCGCTCCCACAGGGCGGCCTCAAAGGGAGTGGAGTCCATCCAGTCCACCAGGGCTCCATAACTTCTGCCTGCAGGGAGACAGAGACAAATAAAGTCTTAAAAAGAAAAGCATTACACTTCTCATATAGCTTCATGTAAGTAAGTGTTTGAGGCCCAAAGAGTTAACATTTTCAAATGTTTCACAAATAAAGGCGAGTAAAGAAAAAAATACATATTTCTTTGTATCATCATTTTGTATTTTACTTATTTTCTCCCTCAAAAAATCATCTCAACCCCCTCAGATTTATTTTATAATGTTATATATAATTCTATATATTCACTGACAGGGGATATTGTAGTGCCTAATGTTATTTCTACTTTAGATACTTTGACTACATTTTGTTGAGAATAATTCTGATTGCATGACTTGGACTATAACATAATATGTTTACTCTGTTTTATTGATATATGAATTGAGTTTTGAGTATTTCCTGACATTTTTCTGGCCAACCAGTAATTCAAGAATGTAATGGCTGGATAAATCACAATGGAAAATGTGTAGGTTGTAAACTTAAGTTCATGTGACTGTGGGATTAATATTGT
This sequence comes from Notothenia rossii, assembly GCF_949606895.1. Taxonomy (NCBI): domain Eukaryota; kingdom Metazoa; phylum Chordata; class Actinopteri; order Perciformes; family Nototheniidae; genus Notothenia; species Notothenia rossii. The sequence continues at coordinate 74,226,511 of NC_136902.1, forward strand.
GCGAAGACATTTAGATTTTCACATCTGCCAGGCAATAGTCCTGTTAGTTGAAATCAGAGTGAATATAAGTATTGATTAATAAATAATTGAATAAATTGCTTGATTGGTGATTACTTTTGGTACCTCACAGTGCGACCCAGTTCTCATTCGTAACACTCAGTTCGATTTCTCACTATGGGATGCGGCTCATCGCGGAGCAAACAGAAGCATCAATCTCATTACGCCAATCCTGATTGGCTGGTGATCTTGACGTCAGCATCAGGGAATCTACCCCCTATAAGTAGCTTGCGCTACGCCGCATGCATCATTCAAACACCTCTTCTCGCTTCAGAGCACATCTCTATTGGTAGCCGGGCTATCCAAACTTCGGTCGACGGGCGCTCGCCGGCTACTTTTATATATACTTCTGCAAGAAGACTGTTAATACTAACACACCAGTTAGTGTTGCAATCTACCTCGCCGTTTATTTCTTCGGAATTAAAGGTAAGGTTTTGATTTTTCAAGCTGGTAGCACACCTGTTACTAGCTTGCCTTTCCTCACTACCGACAACAAGGTAGCGGGGACGGTTTTTTCTTTTTCTCTCTCACACCAGAGGAGGGGAAGATAAAAAGGGTATTAACACACCAGTTAATATTCTTTGAGAATAAAATTCTACACCGTCGATTTTTTCTCCGGATTAACGACAGGTGGGGAAGGATTTTTTCTCAGCAAAGTACCTGTTACGAGCGGGTCCTCTCCACGCATTCACCACGGCGAACAAGATGGACGCTTCTCTCCCTCACACCAGAGGAGTCAGGGACTCGGAGGCTCGACTCTGCGGCTGCGGGTTGAAGATATCAGGCACAGACTCACACCAGGTCTGCTCGTCCTGCCTCGGGCTGGAACATGCCCAGGAGGCTATCGACAACCCCGGCTCGTGCGGGCATTGTGCCCGCTTCACCATCAAGAGCCTCCGCCGACGGCTAGCACGCCAAGCTAGCTTGTCGGGACAGGACCCCCTCATGTCCGCTGTTTCGCCGGCCGGCAATCAAGACATGGGGGCGTCCGCCGCGGTGATTGAGCCCCGCGCTGTGTCAGGCTGGGGCTCAATAACAGCGGCAGCTGCTGAACCGGAGCCCCGCGCCGTGTCAGGCTGGGACCCGGTGGCGGCAACAGCCGCGAGAGCGGAGCCCCGCGCTGTGTCAAGCTGGGGCTCCCAACTGGACCTCACCATGGTCTCGCCCGCAGATGATGTCCTGGAGTTGGACTACATGGAGGACGAACAGGATACCTCTGAGTTCCTCCTGTCCGACTCGGATGAGCAAGACGATGATGTCTTCGTGTCATCAGCTCAGGCTGCAAAGCCGGGAGCGATGGCTGCTCTCCCGGGCGATAGCGCACCAGCTTTGCCCTGTCTGAGCATGGACCTGCAGGCCGTGTGTCAACGTGCCGCGTCCAGGCTGGACATCCCATGGCCTGAAATGGCCAAGGAGACCTCCAGGTCTCGCTACGAGAGGAAGACTTTGCCCCACGCAGCGAGGACAAAGAGGCAGCTCCTTCCAGTCTTCCCGGAGATGCTGGATGAGGTGTCGGTCTCGTGGAGAGACCGCCCCTTCAGTAATAAGGCCCCAATCCATGGGTGCCTCCTCCCTGGACTGTGACGGTATGGAGAGGCTCGGCCTGCTCCGCATGCCGCCCATGGAACCGCTGGTGGCAGCCCACCTCCAACCGAGGCTGGCTCTGACACCAAGCAGGAACCCCACGCTACCGGTGAAGGCAGACCGGTTCCAGTCAGCGATGACGGAACGGGCCTATAAAGCCGCAGCGTTGTCCGCCAGGGCACTCAATGTCTCCTCACTGCTGACCGCCTACCAGGCGGAGCTCTGCGAGGACCTATCGAGCAAACCTGGGCCGGCCGTATGGGACGAGATCGCAGCGATCACGGACATTTGCCTCCGTGTGCAGCGCTGTGCAGCCCAGGCCACGGGCAAAGTCATGGGCATAATGGTGGTACAGGAGAGAGCCAGGTGGCTCAACCTGACCAACCTCCCAGACCGGGAAAAGGAGGATGTTCTTGACATGCCTATCGTTCCCGAGGGTATTTTCGGCTCCGCTTTAGTCTCGATGCAGCGGAGATGTGAGTCGAAAAAGAAGGAAGACGAGGCCCTCCACCTCTGTCTCCCCCGAAGGGTCCAGCCGCTAACTGCGACGGTCTCGCGGCAGTCCTTCGCCCAAGTTGCCTCACGTTCTGCCCGGTTCAAGGTACCGAGGCAGCAGAGGCCACAGCCCGCCCCGAGTCCCCAGCCCAGGCAGGAGACGAGGACGAGCTGGCCGAGGAAATCTCCGGTTTCGGCAGCTGCTGTTCAGGCACAGCCGACTCAGATTTTCGGTCACCAGTCGAGGAAAAAGAAGCGGGCGGCCTGACAGCCTCCTCTCCTCTCCTCGGTGACAGAGCTGGAAGTTCCCTGTTCCCCAGCTCCAGATGTGTTTTCGGGGTGCCACCAGGCCTCCATCTTCCCGCCGCCTCGAGTGATGCCGCAACGCCATCCTCAAGTTCGCGCCAGAAGGGAAACAGACTTAATACCAGAGACAGCGAGTACTGCTATCTGCCTAAGTCACAAAAACACATCTCACAATTGTTGTTGTTTTCAAATAAATAATTTTTCACTGTCGCATCCAGGCTTCAAGCCGAGGGCGCAATCCAAAAAAATGAAAAGAAAGACAATAAAAACAATAAACAGTCTGTCGCCTGTCCCTCTTTTGAGAGCAGCTACGGCCTCTCTCAAAAGGCGGATAATAGACAGGTCTGTGAAGGCACCACCGCCATGCGCATGCGCAGTGACGACTGGGGTTATAGAGCCGCTACCGTCACGCGCATGCGCAGTGCCGGCTGGGGTTGTGAAGGCACCACCGTCACGCGCATGCGCAGTCTCGGTGGGGATTGTCGAAATGGGGTAACATCGTGTTCAGACACTAGAGGGCCCCATAACACAACAAATAGAGACTCAGAGGGTAAGAGACGTGACATCTCCACTGGCTCTAAGGAGCAAACAATGGGAGATGCTCACAGCATCTGCTTGGGTTTTCAAGACAGTAACACGGGGCTACAGACTCCAATTCGCTGTCACCCCCCCTCGCTTCTCGGGCGTTCTGTATTCACAAGCCCGAGGAGAGTCAGCCCATATTCTGGAGAGAGAGATTCTCTCACTTCTAGAAAAGAAGGCTATATCTATAATACCCGCCGAGCAGAGTCAGAGCGGCTTTTATTCCAAGTATTTCCTCGTTCCCAAACGGGGAGGGAACGGAATTCGGCCAATACTAGATTTGAGGGCTCTGAACAAATATCTAAAAAGATACAAATTCAGAATGCTCACTCACACATCTCTGCTGCGTCTCGTGCGACAAAACGACTGGTTTACATCAGTCGACCTGAAAGATGCGTATTTCCACATCCCAGTATATTACCCACACAGGAAATAATTGAGGTTCGCATTTCAGGGGATCTGTTACGAATACAGAGTACTTCCCTTCGGTCTGTCTCTCAGTCCAAGAGTGTTTGTACGATGTACGGAAGCCGCGATAGCCCCGTTAAGACAACAGGGTATTCGCCTGGCAACCTACCTAGACGACTGGCTGCTTCTCGCACAGTCGGAACAGGAGGCTATTACGCAGACAAATGTCCTCGTAAAGCACCTGCTCAACCTGGGTTTCATAATAAACACAGAAAAGAGCATGTTGTGCCTGGCACAGACTGTACTCTTCCTGGGTTTACACCTGAACTCGGTGCCTTTTACAGCCCGCCTGTCAGCGGAAAGAGTGAAAGCTTTCAGAGCTTGCCTCGCTCATTTCCAGCTGCGCAAACATGTTCTTTTCAGCTCATGTCTGCGGTTACTGGGGCTCATGGCGTCAGCCATCCTTGTCGTACGACTGGGACGGTTACACATGAGGGAGTTTCAGTGCTGGGTAGCCGCTCTAAAACTAAACCCTGCGCGTCATGGAGCGCGGAGAGTGATGCTTACTGTGAAATGCTTAATGGCACTGCGCCACTGGCTGCACCCGACTTTTCTGGTTCGGGGAGTGCCTATGGGTGCTGTCCTTTCACGGAAGGTGGTCACCACAGACGCATGTCTGACAGGCTGGGGAGGTATTTACGAAGGTCATCCGGTGAGGGGTCTCTGGAGCAGAGACCTCCAACGGTCGCACATAAATTACCTGGAGCTTTTAGCGGTGTTCCTCACCCTAAAACGCTTTCTGCCTTTTCTCAGAGGACACCATGTCCTCGTGAGGACGGACAATACGACCACAATATCGTATATAAACCGACAAGGGGGTTTGCGCTCTCTCCAGTTACACATGCTGGCACGCAAAATGATCTTGTGGAGCTGCGGCCGTCTCGTCTCTCTGAGAGCGACGCACATACCGGGTGTGATGAACCTCGGGGAAGACCTGCTTTCCAGAGGTGTACCACTGTATGCAGACTGGACTCTACATCCAATGGTTGTGAGCCAGCTGTGGGTGCGTTACGGCCGAGCCGCGGTAGATCTGTTCTCATCAAAAGAAAATGCTCACTGTCAGCTTTTCTTTTCAATGCGCGGTCAAAACGCACCATTAGGCGTGGACGCGCTCGCGCACATTTGGCCTCCGGTCCTCCTGTACGCGTTTCCACCCCTGGCGCTGATACCCCCAACTCTGGCCAGAGTGAGGGAACGGCGACACACAATGATCCTGATAGCTCCGCACTGGCCTGCAATGTACTGGCTGGCGGAGATATATCAGCTGCTGTGCGGTCAGCCGTGGCAGCTCCCCCTACGCAGAGACATACTGTCTCAGGCGGGGGGGACGATCTTTCACCCACACCCGGAGCGCATGGCCCTATGGGCCTGGCCCGTGAGTGGTATAATCTGAATGCAGTGGGTCTCCCGCAGAAGGTGATAAACACTATTCAGAGTGCGAGAGCTTCCTCCACTAGGTGTCTTTATGACTGTAAGTGGAGGGTGTTTGAGGACTGGTGCCTTCAAAAAGGGCACACCTCTTTTCAATGCCCTGTGGGAGTGATTTTATCATTTCTACAGGACCTAATTGATAAACACAGAGCTTTCTCCACGATCAAAGTCTACCTGGCTGCTATTGCTGCATGCCATGTGGGTTTTGAGGGTAAGACGGCCGGCCAACATCCTCTGGTCTGCCGTTTTATGAAGGGAGCTCGCAGGCTCCTTCCTGTTTCCAGGACACTGGTGCCCTTATGGGACTTGAAAGTGGTTTTAGATGGGCTCACTCGAGCCCCATTTGAACCCCTGGAAGAAGCTGACATGAAGCACCTGTCACTCAAGACAGTGCTGTTACTGGCCCTGGCATCCGCCAAGCGAGTCAGTGACATTCATGCACTATCTGTACATCCTTCATGCACTCAGTTTGCCCGAGGGTTAACGAGAGTGTTGCTGAAGCCCAACCCTGCCTTTATACCTAAGGTGGTTGGTTCATGTACCCCCATTGACATTGAGTCATTTCCTCCACCGCTGTGTCCCTCCGGGGAACAGCAGCCGAATTTGCTATGTCCAGTCCGTGCTTTACGCACTTATATGGACAGATCAAAAGAGTTTCGTCATAATGACCAACTCTTTGTGTCCTGGGCTAACCCTCAGAAGGGCAAGCCTGTTACTAAGCAACGGCTCTCTCACTGGATTGTGGAGGCAATTGCTTTGGCTTACACGAGTCAGGGTCTGCAGACACCTTAGGGTTTGCGTGCTCATTCGACTCGTGGTCTGGCTACATCCTGGGCTTTGTTCAGGGGTGTTTCCATCCAAGACATTTGTGCTCGCCGCTCACTTTTGTCCGCTTTTACAGATTAGACGTCTCTGCTCCCAGTGTGGCCCATGCAGTGCTGGGCCCCCTGCTGAGTTAGAGCTCTAACTGTTAAATTCTGGTTGGGTTTGGTGATTTTCAAGATAAGCTCGTCTGGCAATACGGGAGCTATAATATCCCATAGTGAGACATCGAACGGAGTGTTACGAATGAGAACTATAGGTTACTTACGTAACCCCAGTTCTCAGAGTAACATGAAGTATGATGTCTCACCAGACGGCCCTCCTTGCTATGGTGAAGCAAGAAGAGGTGCTTATTTTGAATGATGCATGCGGCGTAGCGCAAGCTACTTATAGGGGGTAGATTCCCTGAAGCTGACGTCAAGATCACCAGCCAATCAGGATTGGCGTAATGAGATTGATGCTTCTGTTTGCTCCGCGATGAGGCGCATCCCATAGTGAGACATCTCACTTCATGTTACTCTGAGAACTGGGGTTACGTAAGTAACCTATAGTTTTTACATATAAATGACAACAATTTGACATCTAACTGAAACATGCACTTTACTACACTGTGCTGCAAACTTTATTTGATCTATACATTTTTTAAAGGTGACCTATCATGCAAAATGCACTTTTGTACATCTTTTATACATGAATACGTGACCCAGTGTTCCAGGGAACTCACCAAGTGTCAGAAAACACAACCCTCTCTATTTTCCTCCATACCCAAATATCTTAAAAAGGGGCTGCAACGGAGCTGATACAGACTGATCCAGATTTGAACACTTCTATGACGTCACAGAAGTGGCGCTACGGCAATTGGGCCAACTCCACCAATCGGGAGGAGACAGCCACGGACATTGCCGTTCGAAAGCGCTGGAGACGCTGTAGTACATATGCCAGGCCTGTAGATGGTGCTGTTCTCACAGAATCAGCCCGTGCAAAGACGGTGTTAAATTGAGCGAAATGAGGAATGGCTAAAATGAATGATCCGTTTGGTATTTTGAAAAATAAAAAGTATAAATATGCCTTATATAGGTATGGTCCTACACTATATTATTCAAATATAGCATGATAGGTCCACTTTAAGGAAATGTCTTAGACTTTTAACCTTTCTTTGCTCCAGCTGATGATGAATACCTTAGCATTAGTCAGATTTCTTATCAGTTTGTGTTTTTAGAGAAAACATGACCCTCTCCCTCTACCTGTTCCAGCTCCAATCCTCAGGCCCCCCAGCAGATTGCTGGCTAGTCTGTCCCTGTCCCACACAGTGAGCTCCACGCAGGCGTCTGATAGGTCAGCCTGTCTGATGCCGTCGTACACCATGGTGTGGTTAAACGCTGGATCTACTGTCCTCCGCAGCACACGCGTCTTCTGGCGACTCTTCCTGCTTGTGTCCGGCAGAACGAAGCTTGAGATGAGGGGAAAAAGGGACATTTGTTGAGTGATTGATTTGAACTGGAATACCACTCTCATGTTAATCCATTTAATATGAGGCTAAGGTTTTAGCTAGGAAAAGGTTAGTTTAGCTTAGCATGATACTACACACATGGGTCTATGGTTGGTTGAATAAAATCCACTTCCACACACCTTTAATGCGCAGTAATTAACCATAATACGTCACAATATGTATGTGATAATTAAAATTAGCTGTTTCACACAAAGTTAAATCTCCAGGAAATTACTGTGGTTGACAAGAAGTAGGCCAGAAGATTTCCCCCTGTTAAACCATAGTGTATTTACACTTGTTTTTATTATAATCACAATGTTAAATGATGCTGATTGTCTGCTGGCTATACATTTATTTTTTATATAAAAGAAGTTGACAACATTCTCATCTAACTCTCAAAAGAGAGTATTTCCCTAAATGCCGGGGTATTTCTCTAAGATGGAGGTTTAATTCTTACCACTTAACATATGGGTCGATGGTTGCCCTGATTAGAGGCAGGTTTTTGCATTCTTTCACCCAAATGTGAATCTCTCCAGTGCTTGAACCCTCCTTCACTAATCCTTCAAATAAGAAATTCAAATAAATAAACAATATGAACCTTGTCTTTAGAATGGGTGAGATTTTGGATAACAAAAGATAACGACTAATTTAAAAAGCAGATTAAGACTGTTGACCTTCACTGTGGATGATCTCTGGCAGGAAGCGCAGGGCTAGCCTCATTTCTCCTCGACCATGTGATGGCGCTAGAGTGGGTAGAGTCTGAAAAGTTTGAGTATAAATTACAGAAACAATACTTCCTAAATCCATCTTGTAGTGCCACTGCCAACATTCCTTTGTGCACAGGTAACACAATACAATACAGCTGCATATAAAGTAAGCCTGTGGTTTTCCTCTTACCCTTGCTCTCAGTGCCAAGTAGTTCATCTGGGTGTTGTCAAAGTCCCATTTGGAGAGGTCGACGTCTACCTCGCCCAGGAAACTGTTCCTGCCAAACGTGTCGTGATGCCAAATAGAGAGAATGAGCGTCTGGGTTCTCAGGTACTCCATGCGAACACGATACTGTGGGGCCAAATAAAAGGGATATGCTTTTGTTTGTTAATTATCATGCAGGTTTAAGCATTACAGAGTGGAATAGTGTATGTGCTTGCTTAGTACTACTTGAAATATATTTGTGGATTCTTACTCTTAGGATTTCGTTGAAAGTGGGACTCAGTGTTTTCTTTTTAACAGATGTTTTCCTCTTTCCAAGATTAGCTTTGTCAGGGACCAGGTAGCTTTTGACATACCTTAAAAAGAACAAAAAAGATACACCTTCAGTATAATGTTTATTTGCTTTGTCAGTCGAGGTACTTTTCTGTTTTAAAAGTACTGAAAGGACACATTTATAAAAATAAAGGAGTATACTTTCTGACTTGCATGCACAAATGAATAAGCTTAAATGAATTACACAGTATAGCAATGTGATTTTAGCATTTGTCAGGTACAGTACGCACGGATCTGAGCGGCCCCTCTTTGGGTCGACTGCAGCCAGGTCTTGGCACTGAACCACAAAGATGTGAAACTCTCTGAGCTTCTGGATGTAGTTGATGGAGAACTGGATGTTTCCCTGAACCTCCACAAAGTCCGCGCTGTACATGGTCATCACGCTGCCGCTCAGCTAGGAGCACAGACAAACAAGTAGGCCACATTGTATATCATAAATCATATCGGTTAGGTAATTGTTTTATTGGATAACTTGTTGTTTTGGTTTTCTTTAAATCAAATCTAGAGGTCTGGACCAAGCTAATTAGTCACATTTAAGGGGAACTCCACCCATCATGCATTTCAAATATGTTTCCAGGCGTTTTCAGGTTTCATAAGGAAAACTACTGCATACAAATGAAAAACATTGTATAAAGCCGGCTTCAAATTGTATATATTGCCTCAAATGATGTCACTTGTTGGTTGGGTCTAAATAATAAATATTTAAACATTTAAAACAAACTGGGGATGTATAGTTAAAAATGGTATCTTCACAGACCTCTCCAGCCCTCCTTGCTGTTTGAGACTAGCAGCTTTTGGCTACATTAGCAGTTACTACCAGCGTAACGCAACGGAATCTTTGACCAAGCTCCACTTACAAAGTAAGTGCATGAATTTGGACATACTACCTCATGATAACAATGTGGCTTTAATATTGACCATATTGCTTTTTTATGATTTAGGAATATCTCTGATTCTGCATTGATTGTTATCCTTTCTTTTCAAACTATCTTCTCATCATTGCGATGCTAAATCGATGGAGTTCTTATTGTTGGTGTATTTGAAGATTTGGTCCCTACCATCAGTCTGATGTTGATAGGTAGCCCATTGTTTAGACTTAAAAACTGGGCCTTCATGTGTCTTGTTGATTGAGATGGTGATCCAACTCCTAGCAAAATAATTGTTTAATGTTTATCACAACTTAAGTGTAAAGGCAAATGAGCCCCGCAGTTTAAGAAAGCAGTGTCCGAGAGTTAATTATGCAACAAGTAAGCAATGCATGCTGCTGTGTTTGAACATACAGAGGACAGAGATGCCATGCCAGAGGAGCCAGTGAGGTTATTCAAGGAGCTGCCCTTCATTAGTCTCTCTGGGTGGTCACTGTCCTCACAGGTGGAGTCAGTGTCTCTGCCAGTGTCCTGAAACACAAAGAGCAGGCAAAAAAAGCTCTGTGCACAGGGATGCAGAGCAGGCCTTGACCTACAGGTCTAAAAGATGCAGGGGTCGTTTTACCTCCTTCTGTAAGAACGAAGGAACCGATTTGCTCATGTTCTTCAGGTGCTCCGGGTCCGAAAATAAGGATGAGGTGGGAGACGGGATGGATGAAACTAAACAGTGGTGGATTGGGAAGCAGAAGATAAGATCTTGACTCATTTGCTTGCAAACATCCATAATAATGAAAAGCATCATGCCTTTTTACCATAACTAATGCGTCTCATGTCAGCAGTTGGGTCTTGCCTTCTTTCTTGTCCTGTGAAAACAATCAAAAGATAACACGGTCTCTATAAATTATCTATGCTTATGGACAGCCTGACTCAGGAGTTGAGGTTATGCTCACGTGGGGATAAGGATGCCGTGATGTCCTCCATACTTTTAGCCAGAGTTTTAGGCCGTGCCTCTGCTCGCCTCAACGCTTTTGTTACAAGGTTTTGGGTTTCAAGAACATTCTTACCTACGGAGGAAAAGCAACAGGTTAGAAAACAGGGCGTGTTTTCATGTTCCTATTGGTCTATGCAAATATTTAAGACAGCAGTTACATTGAAATTGGACAGAGAACAAGAGTCCTAATCTTCATTAATCATTTGATTTATAAAACAATGACACAATTGTCAATCACAATATCCCAAGCACAAGGTAGAGCCATTTCATAGCTTATTTTGCAAGGAGCAACTGAAAGATAATGCAGAGAGTGAGTAATAGTGAATTATTTAATTCCTCTGGTTTTCATTTAGGATTTTGTCACTGACATTTGCTAAGATAAAGTGCTTTGAATAATAACCAAGCAACAATTCAGTGACCTTTGTAAATGTTAAGTATTTGTACAGCTCTTGCTTCAAATCTATTAAACCTACTGTTAAAGAAAGCTAACATGAAGCTGCTTTAAAAGGTTTGTATAACTGTGTGGTGTCAGTGAAGTAAGAGCAAAGTATCGCCAAGCCCAAAAACTAAACATAGGCAACTGAAGGCAGGTACACACAGGGTTTAAAGAGATTTGCTTCTACAAACACAGATAACACAATGCGGATATGATATCAAGGATACTGCCGGATACAACCCAGAGATAATAATCAACCATGAGTTTGCAAACAGACAGCAGGAGTTGGACTCCTTTAATACAGCTTTATTTATTTGTATTTTATTAAACTGAAAAAATGAAATCCTATTTATTGCAAGCAATTTATGATATATATATTTTTTTCTCAATATATTTTTTAAGTGTTTTCTTGAATTCTTATGCATATTTCAAATTCACGACCCCCTCTGTCCTTAGACTCATGCATCGGACAAGAAAAACGTATACAGTATAGAAAAAAATATCCAGTTTGATTTGTCAACAATCCTCCAGGTGGGCATTGGCAAGGAACACGCAACTTCTGACTGAAAGTTTAGATCATGCATTTGGTGTGAGGGATATAAGTCTGTATGTGTTTCGATCTTTTACTATTTCAATCTATTAACTGAAAAGTTGCATTTCTGCTTTGATTCACATTAAAAAAACAGCTACATATATTCATAATATATATATTTTTTTTTTAAAGAGTGAAGTAAGTGCTCACGGTTTGAACTGTTCCTGGAACTGGACCAGGTTTCTGACGTGCTGCTCACAGACGACTCTGGACCTGCTTCTGAACTGCTGTAGTTCGCCCACAGGGGATGCTGAGTCGTCTTGCTGCCCCTCCTGCTGTAACGCTCCTCTGAGCTCGCTGGAGTGCTGACCCTTACCGGCCCTACTAGGTCGAACTCATACCCAGACTTCTCTTCAGAGCCCTCACCCTTGACAGCTGGAGAGGTGTGGACGCTGCTCTTGTCTGTCATGCCCAGGTAATGCCGAAAGTCTCTGGGAACACAGGCCCGTGCACGTGGAATCTGAGTCTCAGTATCCTCTGATGATCTCCTTGATGAGGCGCCTTTGTCGGCATTCTGCCTCTGTTTTCTGCTCTGGGAGTGGACTGGACTAACATCCATTTTAAGTTCTTTATCACGAGGAACACTCAGAGCGACCATGCTAATAGCACGACGCATGGAATTTCCACGACTGCTCGAATTGCTAAAACTGTCTTTTCTGCTCTTTGTAGGACGAGTCTCTTTTCCTGAACTGCTTGTGGATTTCGTGGAGTCTTTTGAATTCCTTCTGGAGTCAGCTGTCGTATAATTAGCCAAGTTGTTTGTGCCATCATTTGCTGCTTTTGATCCTGCCTGTCTATCATGGGGGGACTTTGATCGATTCTGAAGAGATGATTTCATGGTGGGTGGTCTTGTTTTCTCAAAAGCAGCGTCACTACACTTTAACTCCTGAGATGAAAGCTGGGCACTTATTGGCTCTTTCCTTTTAGAGCTTTTGAGTTTCTCGATGGGAAATGATACCTTGATGTCTGATGAGGACTCGCCCCAGAACTCACGCAGAGTGTGAAATTGTGATCGGCTCGCTCCTAGGCTAGGGGACAACTTGTCTATTCTCTGATTCGAAGACTCTTCCTCATCGCTGTCTGCATCCTTTCCAATTGAAGTCAGATCATACTCCGACTTGGTATATCTTTTATTCAGTTTTGCTTGATTTGCACCGCGAGGGACCTTACCATCCCCAAGAGCTTTAGGTTTGCCAGTATAAAATGGAGGCTTGTTTTTCTCCTGCTCCCAGAAAGATTTCAGCTGTTTTATCTTCTCGGCATTACTTTCTTGATGTGGTAAACCTTTTCGGTTTGAGCGAGGACTTCTATCTTTATTAGCATCCTCCTTTCGTTTAGGAAGCCCGCTTTTATCCTCACTCTCTGTTCTTTCACTAGAACCTCTACGCATTTGTGTTTTAGGGGTGGTTTGAATTTCATCTGGCTTGTAGTCCATACATGGGCTGTTTCTAGACATAAAGAGTTTCTCAGAGTCCGGATTTGTATCCAATTGAGAAACAGGAATAGTCCCTGACAGTTCCTCTTGCAGTAGGGTTTCACTGGACTGGAAAATATGGTTTGGTTTTGCACTGGACTGGATGTTTGTCCTTGGCTGTTGAATGAGTTTGGTTACACATACAATCTCTGGGTCTGAACCTCTTCTGTCAACTTCTTGGAGGTTGGCTGTAAACTTTACATAATCAGAGTTGTCATTGTTTTGTCTTTGTGTTGAAGCATTCATCACTGGATTGTCTACATCCTGTTTTGTATTTGAGTTACCATTGTCTCCAGTCTCGTTCTGTCTTTCCTCCCCATGTTTCAAAGCAGAGTTATCATAAATCCCCTTCCAGTTATATATAACAGGCGCAGACGGCATATCAGGTGCTCTGTAGGGTTTGTTCACTTTCTCCTCGTCTTTCTCTGCTGAGAGGTGAACAGGTTTTTGTCCTTTGTCGTGGGGCTTAATAGATTTGCTGATAAGTATTTTGGGACCTGCGTTGCTTTTCTCCCAGAATGACTTCAGATGAGAGACTTGCGGCACTTGGCTTTCATCGTTATTATCTGCACCTTCCTGACCCTGCATTTTCTCTCTGGTACCCTTCTTCACCTCCTCTCGTATTTTGGTAACTTCCTTCTTACCTATTCTGTCTGTTGCTCTTAACTCTTCGGGCTCATTGGACTGTCTTTGTAAATGAGTTTCTACAGTTTCATTCTTTGTATAATTTATAATATCCCCGGTATCTTTTCGTGATGAGTCTTTACCCCTAGACTTGCTGATTCCTACATGTTCGGCCTTTGGACTATCTTCTGTCTTTAACCAATCGAGACTATCTGTGCTGCGGCTGAACCAGTCCAGTACCTTCGCGATGGAGTCCCCCTCATCACCAGTGGGACTGCTGGTCTGAGTGGACAATTGAAACGCATTATTCTGATTTGATTTATTTTGCGTTGTAGCAGACTTATCAATGAAGTTGAGATCGTAAGACACAGGAGGGTCTGCATCTGAAAAAGAGCATTTGAAAACAGAATAAGATACTAGTTGTATTATAATGAGAAAGCTAGTACTGTCAGAGCTTCTTTTATTGGCTTCGTGGCTATTTGTGCCTCCACCCTGCCTTAAATGACACAATAAGACTCCTTTGTTTACTTCTGTGACATGTTCACATTATAGTCAACACTCAAACTTCTATTGGCTGGCGCTCCAACACATTGTACGTGATTGGAGATGTACCCCCCCCCCCCAGCCTAATGGTTTACCAAAACCGATAAGAGGTGCTACAGCACAGGCAGTATGATCAAAATAACCTTTTCGAACATTAAAAAAAAAATATATATACAATAAACTTGAACATTAGCATCAAAGGGCCCCTTTAAGTGATAACTCCATCCACTCCCTATATTATTTATAACTTTCATATTACTAGTGTTTCCCACCTGTGAAGATGTCATTTGTATTTTTTTTATGAATACATTTGTCTGTGTTGCTCCAGCTGCACCCTGTGGTGTTTTCATCAGCTTCTATGGTGATAGAGAGGGGGTGATGTGCAACAAAGGCCCCTGATGTTGCTTTTTTGTCATTTTTGGGGGTATGCACTGAAGTAACAGAGAGGAGCAGATATTGCTGCTTTATCTATAGTAGAGAAAACATCAGCAGGTACTATTAAGCTGTACATAAAAGTCTGAAATGTATTTTTTTATTGTTTCTTTTCTGACTTATGTCCATTTTTTCTTTTTCTTATGAAATATGAAATATGGCAAAGACCGTTGTCCTTTGTAGACCTCCTGAATCCTGGAGAATAAAAACAACCAGGAAAATGTGCTCTGAATGTCACGTCAAACTGCTAACTACTCTTTTCTGGCTGTTGCTTAATTTTATCGGTCTAAAGTTTAGGAACAAACCTCTCTGTTAACATTGGATGACCAGTTCAAACAGACTTTTATCACAGGAAGCTGAGGTATTTCTTGTCACTGAACTCACCCACAGTGCTTTGGGGCAGACTCAGCTCTCCCTGCCTCATTGATGTTCCCACACTGCTGTTGTTTCCTATGGCTGAATCCTGAATGCTGCCGCTGTGCAGCTGGAAAGTGTTTAACCCTGCATGTTCTCTTTGTTTCCGATCATCTCGTTCATCACTTTTCTGTGGGATCTCTCGGTCAGTGGATGCATCACTCCTGCTGAATGTGGCTGGTCTGAAATGATAAAGGCTGTGAGTTGTAGTCATAGGATAATTTATTAATATTTTGGGTTCAGAGTTGTGTAAAGAATCTCCCACTGACCTGTCTCTAGTTATAGAAGGTGTGTATCTTTCTCTCTCCAGATTGGAGTTAGAGGAAACTTGGGATGGCTGCTGCAAGTTGTTATGTTTGGATGGCTGAGATACTTCATTAGAAACAACACTTTTCTGCGGTACTTCATCCTGTCCCTTCACATAGGACTGGTTAGAGTTCTCACTGGACCCCCGTTGGAGGCTCAGTCTTGGGGCAGGTACAATCCCCGCTGACCCACCCTGAGTGTCTAGTGCCTGGCTTTTGCTTTCCGATTGACTGGAGCTACGTCTTGAGAGAAATGTCCTCTTCTTTGGCACTGGCCTGAAACTTCCAGAGGAGCCATCCGATGTTAGGGAGCCCCCTGAAGTCTGACTGGTCCCTGCTGCGTGGCTCTTCAGAGGAGATATGGGCTCTAAGGGAATAGCAGAATTCTAGTTTAAAATGCTGGGCTGAAATCTATTTGCCGTTCATATTGTGTGATGATTCTCAATTTCAAAAATGTTAGTTTCAATTCGAACCTGTCTCAGATGACTCATGGTCCCGCCTGGTTGACCAGTCATCATTAGTTTCAGGTGGCTCAACAACTATCAGGGAAGCACGGTTGAAAGGGTTGTGCCTCGGCTTGAAGGAAAAGGACTACAATTACTTTTGGCATTGCAATAGCTGCATCAAAAATATGAACACAACTTTCCCGGAGCAAAGGAAATATTCAGTTAAAGGTGGGGTAGGCAAATTTGGAGAAACCAGCTCGAGTGCGCTAGAATTTGAAAATACACGGCCGGAAAAAATCTGCCTCTTCCTTCAGAGTTCCTTACAGAGCCCCTCCTCCAACACACATGAACGCGCACATGACCAATGAGGGCACGAGATAAGTTTGTGCACAGATGGAAGGCTGAAAGGCAGGTAGGCCATCCAGTTATTTTAGCCGGGCCGGCTAGAATGATTGGTCGTGCTTTTTACAGTACTACGGCTTCCACAGATGAACATTTTTTGATGTATTTATTGTCAAAGCATTTAATGTATTCATTGCTATCGGGATGTTAAGAGCATTCCATTGAATATAACAAAAAGTGTATCTGAAATAAATGACATACCCCACCTTTAAGGCTGAATGAAGGAGTAAAGCTGAGCTGTTTTGTAACACATATGCCTACCATTCTTGGAGATCGGACTGTTGAATTTAGAAGTTCTTTTTCTGCATTGCTGTGGAAAAAAAACTTTTAAATATTAAATAAGCAAAGTAAAAACAAGCCCTACATGACATCAGGTGAAATAATAACATAATGTGCCTGCTGCAAAACATCTAGGCAGCAATGCTTTTCTTTCTCTAAAGTACACTGCAGTGTGCATGACTGGGGCTTACTGACTCGTAAAAGAACACACTGGTATCAAAGAGAAAGATGTCTACCCAACCAAAATATCTAAAGAAAGTAGGAAAGCACACAATAATATCCAGCAGTCTGAATAAGAGGAATCATCTTTCAGAAAAGGACATCTCCAACTCATGTATTG
The DNA here is from genome assembly GCF_949606895.1 of Notothenia rossii. Taxonomy (NCBI): domain Eukaryota; kingdom Metazoa; phylum Chordata; class Actinopteri; order Perciformes; family Nototheniidae; genus Notothenia; species Notothenia rossii. Next base: position 74,243,152 of record NC_136902.1, read on the forward strand.
ATTGAATTTAAAATGCATGTGATTGAACTACACTGTCCAACCCTACAGTAGCATAACAGGCTGCAACACTAATTTAAGCAGTTCTATTCTACTGTGTGTTTAAGAAAGGTACAGAAGCTTGGCCAAATCAAATATTGACCAAACTTGTAAAATAAACATATAGAATGTGACTAAGTGGTGGCAAAACTACATAAAAACACTGGTAGACAAAGTTAAAAAAGTATTTGTCATAATTCTCTGGTCTCTAAATAAAACCCCCCCTCTATATTTAATATATAAATAACAACATTATTAACCAAATTAGGTGGAGATTAACTTTACTCTCATTGAGAACCATTATTCTGAGAGCTCTATGAGTTTAACACTTTGCTAAACTCTTGATCTGTCAATCCCTTAATATTAGTCAAACCACATCCTGCAGTGTTGTGAGCAGAAGCTGCTGCTGGGTAATAAAACAGATAGGTTCCCAGTGAGCACCACCTATGTTTACACAGACTGAGTCACAAGACAGCACACACACATACAGAGGTACTGTTAATATTGATAGGGTGAGAATCAGAGTAATAGCAGACAACTCAAACACTAGCACACCATTTCAATCCAACACTAGTTAGGTTGAATGCAACACATTTTAAAAGAAAGGAGATGAAATATAAAATAATTGTGGATCTGAAAAAATAAAGTTGTGTGTACTTCATCTCCTGCAGCTGTAGTTCTTCCCAACATCTGGCAGGTTTTGGTGGAGCAACGATGTCTAAACCTCGACTGCTGGGTGTTTTGGATCTTTCAATCCTGAGGGAGCCATCTGTTGCAGAGAATTAACGGGAGTTTATGAATTACAACACTGTGTGATTAAAATGTCAAGATTGATATGTTTTCATTTCTGCACTATTTTGATGTTTTTCTAGCCTCTGATGTAAAGTGTATATTTATATTTTAATCTGTTTTCCTGCAGCTGGTTTTATCTCCCAAAGTATTTCTGTTATCTGACAGTTGGCAACAACGTCCTGAAGGACACGCTTTTGCTTAGATGAAAACCAATGATACAAAATCCAATATTTTCACATATTGTTTAATCTGATCTTCGTCTCTTCTGTAATATATAAAAGATCTACTTTGTAAGGTTATTTATTTTTTCCTTCCAGTAAGCCAGTAGACATCTGAAGGATCATGAAAGTACCTCTGAAGATGAAAACTGCTGCTGGGTCAATGGTAAAAAGATATGCAAAGAATGCTGGGCCACAAATGGAGCTAAAGAATGTGCTTTATAACAAGCCCTTTGTCAACAGTGTAGCATGAACACACCTAAACCAGCTTTCCTCGGTTTCATGGATGCCAGGATGATCTCAGAGCCATGGATATTGTCCATGTGTCTGAGAGACTTGGCCTCGTAAAACCACTCTCCAGTCCGATACTTCAGCTGAGTGTTCGGCTGCGAGCCGTCCAGTAATTTCTCCATTTTACTGAAGGGGAAACACAAAAAAGACATGTACAAATGAATAAGTCAAGAGGTCATCATTATCTGTATCTTATTCCCATGTGACATATTTACAATGCTTACTTGAATGGTCCTGAGTCGTTTTAATTTAGTTTAAGTAGCACTAATCTCTACATACGGTAGGTTTCGGGCAGAAAGAAAAGCGAGAAAAAGTGCTGGTTTGTCTCCACATCTTTACTCTTGCAATCTTTTAATGTTTCAGCTACTTTCTGAACTTGGCCTAATAAAATTTAATTCTAATTATTTAATAATGTTTTCATTACACCATGTATATTTGTTCTGCTCTACTACCTCCAATGTGTACTCCACCAGCTCTACATACCAGTTGCACATGATCGATCTAAAAGGATTACGGAAAACATTCTCATCAAGTTCAAATTGAATCAAAGAGAAATGAGCAACTCCTCTTTCCTCTTGACAGGGAAACAGTGGTCATGTGAAAAAAGGGTAGCACATTATTACAGGCTGTTGGTCTAATCCTTTTACTCAGAGACACAGCGAGCATTCAGTCAACCACTGATACAAAAAGGTCCACCTGCCAATTCCATTTAACTCAAAATGAAAAGCACATGGTGTCAGGACATTCCCGACTCTTAATGAAATGAAACGCATCTTCTACAAGGTTCTTGTTTGTAGGTTATGACTGCATTTGTATTGGGAAAGAATGTCCTTTTGTTTTTGGACATTAGAGGAATACGAATGGGCCTTTTGTTTGCCTTAACAAGTCGTGTATACACACACTGAGTGTGATGTTTGACCCTGTCTAAATGAAGAGTTTAACCGTGATTTTAGATGATATTCAACATTTGTCTTTTAGGGACAGGAGACAGTATCAGTCTCTTCCCTGGTGAGGTGTCCCTTTTTGAGGCATTTAAGGGTTTCTATTCTTATCCGTCAGAGCAGCATGATCCTCTCATGTGTGGACATCATCTTGGCTGTAATCTAATTGGACATCTCACATTAAGGCTTCTCAGCGAGGGAGGCGACGTCTGTTCCGGCCAAGATGTTATTGTGTTATTCCATTATAGCCAGACAAGTACTATTTTGAATGTCCCACCAAATACCTTTTCTCACAGGCAATGGACAGATTTAAGTTTACTTATTCAATCATTAAAATGTCATTAGCTGAATACCATGACATTAGCTGAAATGTCAGCCAAACATTTCTGCTCCTGTAAAGAAAGCTGAATGCTGTTGACTTTTGAAACTTCTACCCTTAAAAAGGGTCAAAGGACATCAGATGCTGATTTATTTGAGCTAATGTATGCCTGACGCATGTTTCTACCTGATTCTCTGCTCCTCAGCCTTCTTCAGGTCTGTGTCCCTCCTCAGCACCGTCATTATCATCCCCTGCTCCTCCTCCGTCAGGTGGCTCAGGTCGATCATGGTTCCTCCTCCTCTAAGTGTGTTTCTCAGCGGGCAAGTGTGAAAAAAGCTTAGCAAGCGGGAAAGCAACCAGCTGGGTCTATCACTGTTGGACAGATTTACATTGTCACATCCCAAGTAGTTTAAAATATATATATTTTACAACCTTGTCGATGATCGGCACTTACCTCAAATCAAATAGACAGTCTTTAACAGTTATCTAGTGAGTAGAAAAACCACAGCATGGCATTTTTAAACAGCCATTAAACGTATGTACAGACTGTTGACTCCCCTTAGCTCAACTTAAATCAAAGACTTTTGCAATACCTGAAGCTCTTCCCAGTTCCCCCAAATGAATTCAGTAACATCATGAAAGGTAACTAAGTAGATTTTCTCAATAACAGTAACTTTGAGGTACTTTACTCGAGTATACCCATTGTAGGACTTTATCCTACTTGTCTACATTCACTACAAATATTATTAAATATATTTGTCCCCTAAATTAATTATCAGCTATAGGTACTACTTTACATACAATTCTATGATGTGAGGGCTACAAGCCTCACAAACGAACACACATCCTAAAGGTTATGCTTTTGTTTGCATCAGACAGACACATTTATTTGAAACCGCTTTATTTTGCTAGATTGAGAGCACTCAATCTTGTTTAAAATATCTATTGTTAATTGTGTTGTGTGTAATTATATTGTCAGTGTCGTACAGCTCACCCTGCTCCTGGCAAAAGGTTGAGCTGATGGAAACCACCTGCCTTTATAGATGTGTCAGCTAATTGGACTACGCCATTCCTCTCAAACCCTGAGGGGTGTTTAAAGAGGCCACTCCATTTAAGCCACCCCTTTTTAGAGCCTCTTCCCCCTGCACGCAACAATGGACTGGCCAGTAGTGCTATAAATTCCTGCAGTGTGGAAATGAGGGGGGGTTTAGGTGGCGGTATGCACCTTTTAAGTTGTTTGCAATCCGCCAAAAGCAAGAGAAGAAGATGAGGGGGGGTTGCGAGTTGCTCTTGGGCAGAAGAGTGCACAGGATGTCACCCATTTTTGTGACGTTTTTTTATGCGTTAAATGCTAGATTGGGTCTGTTTATATCTACACCTTTTTGTTTAAACCTAATTGATTTTATTACCCATCTTAAGACTGTACATATATTGGGCAAATAAAATCCTTATTTTTGCACCTCAACCTGCATTCCTGATTGTTGTGTACCTGCTGGTCCTTCACATATGAAAAACCCTATAACATTCAAAGCATTTACAGTTTATCTTGTGTCCCTTTAAAAGGGGCCCAGTCCTCTTGTTTGGTACCACTGGACAAAACCACAACATATTTAAATGAGCCCATCTCAACTTACCACAAAACTACAAATTATGCTTATACAATAATGCATTAACGTTACAAGTCGAATCATCTTATGACTTATGATTACCTGCATACTGGTACTTGTAATACTTAAAGTAGATTAATCCCAGTATAGGTTTGTACTTTACATAAGAAAATAATCTAAGTACTTCTTCCACCCCTGTTTCTACACCACAAAGTACTTAAAAAAAACAGTTAAGCCAACATCTTGCAAGAAAACAGCGTCTGAGGGCTTCTTCACATTTAAAAACCTATTAATGTGTCATACCCAACGCGAAGAAACTCAGCTAATTGACAGAACCATTTTTACCGAAACAAAACACAAGTCTTACAAGGAGCGTCTAAATGAGCCCTTAGCGAAATAATGCTAACACACTTAGCACAGAACTCTAGGTATAAATACCCTTATTACATATCGGATCTGCACAAACAAGATATTTGTTCTAGATTCTAGGGTTAAGTATCATAACTGAGCGATCAGAACTCGCGACAGGGGAAGCAAACAGACATCACGACACGGAGCTTTACGGAGCAAAAACATTGTCTTACCTATGCTGTTGTTCTGATCAAAAGTTTTGTTCCATGACATTAAAACGATAAAAACTCTGCTGAAGATTAATCCATAGGTTAATCCAATGTGTCTGTGTCAATTTGAAATGATGGATTTTAGGAACTTCCCCTATTGGCTTTGGCTAACGGTTAAAAAGAGGTGTCAATCATCAAAATCGACCGAGGTGGGCCAGAGTTATGGAAAATGCACCCAAATGATCTCAGAATTGTTTGTTTTTCTCTAAGTCTCTCTAAAAAGGTAAAATGTCACTTGTTTTGCATCAATCTTGATACAGGGTACTTATTATATGTTATAGTTTGAATTCCTAAAGCTTTTAGTCTACTATCTCATCATTCAAGGGTGGTTTTCACTATAAGTAATGTTTATTACTATTATATGTTATGTTCAACCTGAATTTACTTTAAAATAAAAAAAATCGATATTGATTCTGACTGTTCTACATCCAACTCACAGGTTTATCATTGCTTTGAGAAAAAAGATTATTAAGTTACCCCTTTTAGAAGTGAAGATATAGTAAATTGTTCTGGGAATGTCATTTTCGAGCCTGAGGCCTGAAAAACAGGCTCGGGGCTTAACTGGTTAAGTGTATTTTGTGAGCTTCTTTTGCATGTTTATTTAGGAAACTGGCTGTTTACACAACAGGTAAGAAGTCAAATGCCCAAAGTACCGACTTTGTGAGCATTTATACTTACTATACATTTATACTAAAACAACACATTTTTCATCACATAAGACCAAAAGAAAGTAAAATGATACATGTCTTTGTGCAGCTGCAGATTCTGAGATAAAAGTGAATAAGCTGTAGGACACTGCCGTTGTTTTTCTCTCGGTTAGGCAAACTTAATTTAAATTGATGCATTATGTTAACTTTGGCTTTGACTGTTTAAAATAAAAGTAGTTTGACTTGTTTTACACAGGTTCTAGCAATGGATATTTTCAGAAATAGTTAAATCATGCTACTGATTGCATCCTTTTGTTATCCAATTTTAGCAAACACCTATGTATGAATAAGTAATGATGCAAGTTGACCTTTACTGATGTCAGAGTGTGTCTCCTACCTTACAGGACGCATGCAGGCTGATTACAAACGGCTACTGTAAATCCCATCCTGATATGTCTGTCGGTTAACAAAAGCAAACAGGTGAAGAAGGTGTAGCGGTGTTTGACTCCTCCACTGCTCTGATGCTGCTGGATGTGCTGCTGCTGTGCGCTGAGGAGAGAGGGTGGAGTGTGTGTGTGTGTGTGTGTGTGTGTGTGTGTGTGTGTGTGTGTGTGTGTGTGTGTGTGTGTGTGTGTGTGTGTGTGTGTGTGTGTGTGTGTAGATAGGGAGGACCTGTCATGTGCAGCAAGTACAAGCAGCCAGCAGAAAAACAAAACAAAAACTATTTTTTTCCTCTGAGGTATCTTTTGTGCTGTAATGGCAGGTGAGGTCCAGCAGGTGTCCTCAGTTGATATCATCATTATGTTTGACAAAAGGGTGTGGACGGACATCCTGAGGTATTTAAAAACGCAATCACGTATTTAAAAACGCAATCACATGTTCACAATACAAATATGTTTGAAGGCCCGTGTTGGGAGTACACACGCTGCAGACATTATTCCAACTGTAACCTGATGTAACTCAATGACTTTTAGGAACACCTTTATGTTAAAACTACTGGTTAGTTGCTGATCAGTCCAGAAAGAAGAGATAAACAAAAACGTCTGGAAACCAGACCTTGACAGAAGCTGGGAAGTCTCTGAGGCTTTATAACTGCGGATGATGAATACAATATGAGTTATGCTGCTGGCTGATTGTGTAATTTGGTTTAAAACACGAGAACTTTATCAAAAATGTTTGGCTTATGACCTCGAAATGGTGTGATAAGGGATGGGATTTGATCAACAATAACCATATTACTTATTTGATTAATAAAGAAAAGAATCATCAGCTGCAGGTTAACAACCCAGTAAAAACTGGCTGCTGTATGCCAGTGACTCACATTTCTGTATGACAGATTTTACATTTACATAAAATAAAATAAACATATTCGGCACAACAGTTTGTGGAAGCTGCTCTTTATTTGTAAAAGAAAGAAAAGACTTCAGTCATTGTCTGCTACACGTTCTAATTACATAAAGAAAATATCTGCGGAGACAAACGCAGAGAATATCCTGAATCAAACTTAGGTAGAGTCAAATTTGATTGAATTGCTTTCATATTTCATACATCTTTCACTTTTGAACTCAAAGAACAGTCAGTTTTTATATACACACAGAGCGCCGATCAACAGTGCTCCTCCGCTCCACCCTGGTCCTCTGGATCTTTTATACAATTAATTTACATCAAATCTGTGACCCTTTTCCCCCGTTAGCGTAGCGATGGCTAACCAACAAGCAGACACACTCCATCCTGTCACCCCGCCCCCACCCACTTCCACTGAGGAACGATAGTGTGGAAAGATGTGTGCAACATGAAGACAACTCGTTCACATTCAGAGTAAAGGCAGCCTTGAATACGGTCAGTGAGTTAATGGCATGCCAAGCTTAAAGCAAATGGAGCCCAGTGTGACGTTCAGATTCGTGGATTACGTGTTTTTCAACTAGACAGGAAACAATCCATTGCAAAAAACCCTAGGCACAGAATCGAATATATGCTGCTGACTGACTCATACTCTAACCCCTGCACTTTGAGTACAATGGAGATTGTGAAATCTTTCATCTAGTAAAAAGGTTTCTTAACACAAAACTCATAGAATATTTAGTGCTCTATCATTCCGCTTAATAGGTGTAATTTATATAATAGGTTTTTTTTAACTCTACCTCTCAATGATAGTCTGAGATCCTTGTTTAATGCTGAAGCACTCCCACAGCTGTTCAATGATAGATTTTACATTATTTTTTCCCCCCATTCTTAAACCAATAATCATAAATAAATACAAACAACACACGAGGAATGTCTACTGTAAACACGGTAAAAAAGACAAAAACTAAAACAGGTGTAAACGCCATTAGCATCACTACTTAGTGACAGTTAAATAACTGTAGAGAGTGGATGGCTGATGATCGGACCCCCTCCGCGCTGAACATCAAGCCTTTACATCCAACCACAGTATTTCCAAATACATAACATCAAAGTTTCTCAGCACCCATATCTATCTTTACAGAATACACTGTAAAATGGATAAGGAATCCTCTTTAAGGGGGTTTAGACAGCAGCATCACTCCACGTCTCGGACAAGTTACAGAATAATGGGTGTGAGCTACCGCCAAACGTCACTGGGACATGGTTACCATGGTTTCTGACAGTCGTTGCACCATTGTGTTCTTGACATGTCTGTATTTGGGGAGTGTGTGAATGTTTCGCTGTAGAGTTAGACTGCAACGAGGACAAAGCTTTGCTGCTAAGTGCTTCATCTTCCGAGAGACACTTTTTCTTCATTACATGAACTGCATCTGCAAGAAAGGTAACACACATTCTTAGTAAATTGCTTAAATGAGAATAGAAATTATCAATAAGGTAATTGACTGTTTGCAAAACCCTTCCCCAGAACAGCAATAGCTTATATGTATAATACAATAGCAGGTGTGGTAAGCCCTGGATTTGTGTTGAGGTGCTGTTTATCTGGCTGTTCCTTGGCAGGTCTGGTTCTCCTTGGCTTCTTAAAACCAAAGATATGAGAACATGTGTTGCTCTCTGAGAGAATTAAAGAGCAGGAACATTTAGAATCAGTGCATCATCTAATTGGCTCTTCTGACAGGCCTATATACCACCATCAAACAACCTTATCAAAAAATATAAGAAAATTATTATTATTATTATAAACACTTTTTAAACCAAAGACTTCTGTGAGCGTAAGCCCATGGCCTTTAACATGATATCATGCAAACATTATTGTGCTAATTTAAGAAAATGTTTTCCCTTGTTTTAAAAAGGAGTCAGCTGAAAATATTAAAAGTCAGCCAGAGAGACCACATTTTAAACCAACCCATAGAGCTAATGTCAACTTAATTACCACTATTGAAGCAATAGCGGCTCAACATTAATCTACAACAATTTTCTCTCGACGACATTTGTGTTTCATGGTTTTTAAAATATAATTTTTGTAGACAACACTGCCTAATGATAACTTGCAGGACAGAGCTAAGCAAACAGTCAACTGGTTAAACTCAGCAGTGGCTGCAAGCTTCAGTTGACACAGGTTGGAGCAATACGTGATGACAGTGCAGGGGCAAAGGGTTAGAATGAGTCTAGCTATGTTAAAGACACATTACATCCATTAAAAAACAGCAAGCAACAAGGGTCAAAATAAAACAGAAAAAAGAAAAGTAAACATGTAGCTAATCGGATGAGGGAGACATCAAGTATGTTGAAAGAAAGGGGAGTTAGCAGTGAGCGTGCAACACATGCAGGAGCAACCGCTAGCAAAGAGCATGCTGTACCTAAAGAGACGCTCTACAAGAAATCCTTGAGAGAGAGGTGTGCAAACGGGTCCTGTCCAGGGGCTCGGAGGGGGCTCTGGCTGGAAGGACTAGAGGCTGCGGAGGGCTATTTCGGGACCAAATACAGGAAGTAGGAGGACCAGAGGAGAAGTCAGAGTCAGTACAGAGACTGAAGCAGGGATGAGATTAGTTTGGAGAGGCTGTCACGTATGAAAAAAGGGTTAATAAAAAGGAGTACTTTTGGGGGGGGGATCAAGACTGAGATGATTCACAGTTTTGCTCATCATAAGAGTGATGGGTCCATTGTTAAAACTGTCATCATCTTCAGCGGTACTCACACCGACAACAAGGCTTACACGGTGACTAATTACGATACGCGTCACGGCACAATGGATACACCTATTTACTCAACCTGATAACTGCGCAAACAGATACTGACTTCATTGTGCATCAGCTCGGGGGCGTGGTCAGACTGCTGATCACCCACCTGAGCGCTGGACACAGAGCCGAAGGGGTTGGGAGGCCTCATCACCGGCTGGGAGTACATCATGGTGGGGGGGTTCATCATCCCCATAGAGCCCATCTGTTGAGGCTGCGCAGAGATGAGAGGTGTCATGTCAGTGGGGGTGCATTGGCTTAAAAAAAAAATAATGAAGACGCTATGTGTAGAGTTTATAACTGTAAAGGTAGAACACTTTTTGGTGTATTATTTGGTCTGTAGTCTGTCATACAATAGTGAAAATGTATTCAAGACCAAGAATATATATTTAAAGGATGTGTTATATTAATGACTAAGATAACACAAGCACATTTGATGAGTAAACTTCCTTGTTATAAAATACAGATTAATTTAAGCTTCATCTTTGAATTCATAATGTTTCATAAAACCTCTAGAGGGCGCTAAACCCAAACATTTCAAACTCTACACAATGGATTCTCATTCAACAAAACGTACATATACAGTGTTACTGTATAATATTTGAAACTGTTAATCATTATGAAGAATAATCATATCATGCAACGAATAGTGCTGTCTGTGTGCATTCCATACATTACCCCTCAAAAGTGAAATAAATTAAAAAAGACAACCCCGTGTCAGTAAAAGTGGAATAATAATAAACTGAATGTGCTTTAAATAAAATTTGATTTTCGTTACAACAACTTCCAAAAGAGAAAAGTCTCTTGATCCAGTTAAACTCAATCAATTTCAATTCATTCTCGAAACATAAAGGAACAGGTAAATTCATCTGATTCAGCAGCATTTCGGATATTATATTATATAAGAGTTCCTAAAAGCTACTAGATCTACACTGTACATTTCCCAGAATACTGACCATGCCGTATCCCATCATGCCTGTGGGTGTGGTGGCAGGGAAGGCCATGACTGACGATGGCTGAGGTAAAAACAAACAGGGTAGTGAGAACACAAACTAGCAGCATAACAATACATCATCCACCATTATTGGGCAATAAACTGACAGAGCAGCAGAAATGAGGAGCACTACAATTAGAAATCTGTGCGTCACCATGGAAACGGGGTTCCAGGTCGTGGACGGCGCCGCTTTGAGCTGCCAGCCGGTGCCGCCGGTCATCCTCTTCTCCCCCGGCTGAACCCAGTGCATGTCGCTGCAGATTAAGACGACAGTGGATGTTAGCAACAGTTTGTATCTGCCCTAAAAGCACAACGCTGCTGCTGCGTGTGATGCAGAGTGTGTGTGATGCAGAGAGTGTGTGATGCAGAGAGTGTGTGATGCAGAGTGTGTGTGATGCAGAGTGTGTGTGATGCAGAGAGTGTGTGATGCAGAGTGTGTGTGTCTAATTATGTGTGTCTGTTAAAGCCACAGAGCGCTCATCCATTTATTACTTTTTCATCGTGCCGTTTCCAATCCCGAGGTCTGAGAAAAGAAAAAAAGACAGTTCAATGGGAAGGTCTTAGACGTCAATGCCTTAATGAGCATGCACTTTAATTAGAAGAGCTGGAAGCCACAGCATCACACTCACTGCCCACAAGGTTAGCCAGGGAGGAGTCAAGGTCATCTGACACCAGCTTGTCCGGCAGCAGACCGCACGCCTGGCCGGAGCCAGCATGGGTCGGTTTCAGGATGCCGCCAGAAATATCTGACAAGACACAGAGACAATAAACCCAAGTATACTTGTTGGGTTACACGTGTATATCTTCAAAGTGTTTTGTCAGCAGTAGTTTAACTATTAAAAAGGATAGAGATAAGTCCAGGACTATATCACTCTATTCTTGTATTATGTTGTACTTATCAAGATCAGTGATGAGTCTGAGTAAATTGTTCTCATTTGACTTTTTCAAGAATATATTAAAAAAGAAAAACATGAAAAATGCAGAGAATGTTTTGGACCTTTTAGAGTTTTTTCTTTTAAAAAATAATCTGTAAATGCTAAGGACAGAAAAAGCAGACTGCTACATAAACTAAAGGTTCTTTAGTGTTTTGGAAAAGTAGTATAACTTTCACCTTACTGCCGAGCGATTTTAATTTGAGATTCATGTTTACTTGACTTAAAACCATCATATTGCAGTTATTGAATGTAAATCCTCACCATCACAATCGAGGCTGTTGTTGCCTGCGGCTTTGGCTCCAAAGACGGACTCAAAGTCCACCTGGAGTCCTCCAGCCGATTGCTGAGCAGCGGCCTGCGGCGTCGAGTATCCTTCACAAGAGATGGAGACAGCTGCAGTTACAGAGATAAAAAAAAGTGAAAACTGAACATTTGGACTTTGTTTTCTGCACTGGCCCGTGGAGAACAGTGTCCATAGATGCAACGGTAGAAACTGGTTTACCCTCAGGAATTTGTAATATCTGATTTTGCATGATTTTTTTTATTTCACTCAGGCCTTTACTTAATAGCACCTTGAAATCTGTAAAAGTGAAATCCTTGTCCTCAAAAAACATTAAAGCTTCCATTTAAAAATATATATATATATTATTTTGACTCAAATGTTGTCTGAATGGAAGTTCCAAATGTAAGACGAAGTTTGAATGTAGTGTGGTTATTTTAAACCATTTCTAAACCATTTTTACAGAACAATTGAACAGAGAGCTGAGTGCTACCGCTTTCTCCACAGAATAGCAAAATAAATCTGTGGCCGAGTGCGCCGCAGAGCCTTCAGTACCTCTGAATAGACCTGCTACAGAGGGCTCAGTGGGGAAGGGAGCCTGGTGTGGGAGGTGCTGAGCAATGGACACTGGACCACAGAAGGAGTCTGACACGCCACAGGAAGCAGGACGAGATAGACAAAGAAGAAAGAGAGGAGAAGAAAAAGAGCAAAAGGAAAAAGCATTTCAAGACCAGGCCAAAGAGACAGGTGGGAAATGACAGCAGTACAGGCAGAAAGAAGACAGATAACATGATTGTAGTTGTTCAGTTCTGAGTGTTTTAAGTACAGCTTAAGATTAATAGAAGGATACAATAGTGTAGAAAAGTTTTGTAGCTACCAAAAGGGGGGGATTAAAGGAATAGTCTGACATTTTGGGAAACTTCCTGCTGAGAGTTGGATAAATAGAGCAGTGAAAAACAATCAAATACAAAATAAAAACCTCTCCTTTTGGTTTCAGAGCAGAAATAAAGGTGTGGAGTCGCAGACAAACACACATATACGAAGGTTATCAATCTTCTCCAGGCTAGAGGACAAATCATTGTATTTCCCAAAATATCAAACTTTTTCTAGTCTATGACCACATTTCTACTGTTTCTATCTAAATAGGAGCCCTGAGGGGAGTGCATGGGACCCTATGTTTGCCAGGGCTCAGGAAACATAGGCTGGGATGGAGAGCCATCATAGTACCTGAGATTGAGTGTTCTATCCGAACTGTGCGTTTGTAATTGGTTGAAACGGATGAGTTTGTGTCAATAAAGGGATTGTAACGATCTGGAGAATCGGTAAAAGAAGAACAGGTTTTAACTTAAAAGCTCTAAGGCATGATTGTATAACAATGCAACACCAAACTTAATTTGAATAGAGGATGGAAGGCAAAGCGAAATGGGTGTAGGGCCTCTAAACATAGCTGGAGCTTGGTATGAACTGCAATGAGGATTGCTTTGAAGACAGATAAAAGAAGATCAATTAAGAGACAGAAAATCAACAGTCAGCACAGTAAGCATGCAGGCTAGTCATGCTTTTTAAGTGGCAACAGAGAAATGAACAAGAGCGACAAGAAGACTTTTGAGGAGAAACAAAATGATTCATTACCACCAAACATTTCATGACCAGATGTCCTAGAGGGAAAGCTAACACCGTCTGAAGACACGACAGGCAAGTGAGTGGCTTCGACAACGATTTTTGAGAGGAAAGGGTTAAGGTTTGGCATGGATTCATCTCCAGCTTCTGCAGAGGTGAAAGGATCTAGGCAGGCAGAGGAAAGAGAGACAGAGAAAAAAGACAGACAAAAAGAGTGGAGAGGAAGAGGGGGGAATCAGAGTCAGACAACAAGAGAAGGACAGCATGCAGAAAAGACCCAGAATGTTGAAACATAGATGTTGGAGGTGCTGAGAGGCCGCTGTGTACCTGCCCACGCTGTAGCCACTGGAAGCCCTGAGGAGCCCGACTGCATGGAGGCCTGGAAGGCCTGCAGGTCAAAGAGGTCGCTCTCCATCTTCACTGCACTGCAGAGGGGAAAGAAAACCAATGTTTAACAATGTTAAAAAGAGACCCCCTTTCTCATGTGAAAAAACAACTAAAAAGGTAGCCAAAATAACAATGTTAAAGTCCTGATTCAAAGGTTGGATTCAAACATACCCTTTTCGTCTTAAAATACACTTCTCTATATTTATAGATGCGAACACGGTGTATGTGGTGTTTTTTTTCTGCCTATTTGTTTAAGATGTTACTCTTTATTTCATAGCTGTTGTGTTCCACATGCACTGCCATGAAGATTGATTCTTTTTTACATTTTGTTTGTACAAGATAGGGTTTTGTTATTGGACGGAAAATATTGGTAGTTTTTGGGAAAATAAGGGAAAATGGCATGAACTAAAACTGTTAGTTCAGTGAAAGAGAGAACATTGAATTCTGAAGGTGTAGTTTTTATTTTTTACATAAATGACAGGTGTTGTTATTTGTTTATTTATTAGACTAAAAAAAAGGTTTAAGGATTTTAAATGACCTTCCATGAAGAGTATGAACAGACAATACACATCTATATAGAGACCTTTTCTAAGTTATCTAAAGTGGATGAATGTTAAGGGACTAGATAATTGCAGCATTGATATAAAATAGTGGGAAAAGAACATAACTAATATATATCCTGTCGATGTACACGTACCCGTTGGAGCAGCTGGGCGTGGAGAAGAGGTCGATGGCTGGTGCTGTGCTGATGGTGCCCCCGGTGGTGGAGACGGGCGATGTGTCTGTGGTGGCGAAGGAGGGCCTCTTGGAGAGCTCTTTGAGCCTCTGTTCCTGAGTGAAGAGAAACTTTCATTCAAACATACAAGCAACAACTGGGAATATTAAAGTGCAAAGGTGTTGTTTTTAAAACAGAAAGTCCACCTTCAGAGCTTTGAGTCGAGCCTGTTCCTCTTCCAGAGCCGCCTGCTTCTCCCGCTCGTCCACTTTAGTGAAAGACATGCCTGTGCTGGCCAGCGATGACACTGCGTTTGACAGAGTGCTGGCCCTGGAGGAAAGAGACACAAATGTACTCTGCATTAAATTGGTTTATTCTTTTTTATATTATACATTTGTATCTGTGCACCTTTCTCAAATTGCTTTACTTTTGACATACCGTCATATTTTCAGCTCGTGCGAATGCTTTCTATACAAATCGTAGTCAAAATAAAACTTGACTAAAAGACTGACTTGATTCAGCACAATCTAATCAAACGTTATATCTCTGAGCAATATAAATTGGAAGACAGATTTGAGGAAGAGGAGAGAGGAGTTTAATGTACCTGCTGGCAGCCGTGGAGTCTTTGACCTTCTTGCCCTCTAAAGAGGCCAAGTGCTGCTCCAGAGCTTCCAGAAGGCTACTGGGAGCCTGCCGTGACAGAAAACACACAATCAGCAAGTTCCTAAGACGTAGGAGATGTAGTCTACGTGGACATCCAGACCATAAAGGACAGTGGTGGGCAACCACGATGGAGCAAAAACATCCCACACCATGAATTACACCAAACAGCCAATTTATGCCTTTGATTAGGAGGTTGAATTTGGGCCAGAAAAACTAGCTTTGGGCTAACAGTTACCCACCACTGATAGATGACTGCATTCCAGCCAAAAAGCTACTTTGGATGAGAGTCACATCTACGTGGGATGACGTACTGCAGCACGACTCTTCAACAGCCGGGGCGTTGTTGAATCGGCCGTGTCTAAGTACAACGGGGCAGCCACTCTACAGGAGATGAGCTACACTGGTTTACACCTCAATAACGTGACCAAAGTGAACAGAAATTTACCACAGCGAGGGTTTTTTCCTTCAACTTTGTTTCACCACGATGTAGGAGACAGAGTCAGAGCAGAGGCATGCAGAAAGACAACACTGAAGCAAGTCACGGACATAGAAGAAGAGTGAAATGATAGTACTTACACAAACTGTGAACTAAAGTGGAAAGATAAGGGGGAGAATACAGAATATAAAGGTGGTGACAGTCAGAGGGGGGGATGCATTTTGGCTGCAGTTCTCCGGGGTAACATGTTTCTGTTAAATTGGTTCCCCATAGCACAACAGTATGTGCACTTCATCTAACTGTCACTGTGCAGATTTACTGAGTGGAATGCAATTACTTTAAAACACTTATTGGAACAACACCTTTATTTACTGTAGAAAGAAGGAGAAGAAGAAGGATAGGGCAAGAAGAAAAGGAGAAGAAGAAGAAGAAGAAGGACAAGAAACAGGAGAAGAAGAGCACCTCCTTTGGCAAACATGCGCTTGAGAAGGAAATCATGCAAAGTGTCTTATTTGAATAACTTTCTGTGTCTTGTGCACTAAACTCTCGTTCAATCAAAACAACGCCGGTGATAATAACAGAGCAGTTAGAGCTCAAAATAAGAGGAAGAGAGCAAGGAAAGACTTCCTATTAAGAGCGAAAAAGCTATCTTCTCAGATTTTTCTCAAGGCTCGGTGCTTACCTGTGAAAGGTCTGGGATATCTCCTCGATCAATGCCCACCTGCTGTTGGACGAGAAAAAGAATTACAATCACGTCCCTGCAGCATTAAGGCATTTCACTGAACAAAAAACATCTTCAATAAGAGCAGAAAAGGCGTTTCTGTAAAAAAAAAAAAAAAAACATTAAGTTCTTGTTACCTCTGCTACTTTGAGGAACTCTGATATCCGGGTCATTCGGGTGAGAAACTTCTTGTAAATGTCCAAACCTTCTTTACATTGAGTCTTCTTCATGTCAAAGTATTTCTCTATTTAGTGAAAAGAATAATTTTGGATGAGCAACCACAAAGAATTGGGCAGAAAATGAAGAGAAAAGGTGAAAGTGGTCTTACCGAGCAGGTTGATGATGCCTTCATTGTAAGCAGCGAAGAGCCTGATGGAGTCTTTGAAGAGCAGCATGAAGGCTGCATTGATGACTCCATTAGTCAGCTCGTTGGCATTGACCTGAGGGAAAGCAGTGGTTTATCTTAGAGCTCCCCCACAGCGATGTGTTGACATGGATAAACAAACGACAGTAATGCATCTGCCTCAGTTTGCAGCAGCCTCTTCCAGCTGCTTTTTACTACACGAGCTGCAGCGCTGCGGGGGGCTTCACCTCAAACTCACATTGAAATCGAGGAGGGCATCCATCTGGTTCTGAATAATTGGGATGGTCTTCAGCAGCTTCTCTGTGTTCATGGTCCTCATTACGCCGTCCACTCTGTGCGGACAAAGCAAGGGTCGGAGCAGGAGAGGGAAGAGAGGGGGAAGGTGGGGGGGGGGGGGGGGGAGACAGAGAGAGAGAGATGAGCAAACAGCTCCTAAAAAACAGACTGAATGTATTTCATTGTTATGACAGATGTCATGCTTAAACCCAAAAGATATTCAGTGTACAATCATACTTATAAGTAATAATAATACAAAAAACAGCTTTGAAGATATCTGGAATCTTGTAATTGGTTTATTTCTGAATGTTTTAGACTACATAAAATACTTCAGATGTTTAGCAATAAAGATTATGATAGTTTGTTGCAGACTAAATAACATTCTTCTTTCAGATATATTACAAAAGTAAATATTTTGACAGCTTAATATTGTAGAATAGAAAATAAATATAAAAAATAAATATAAAAAATAAAAGGTCCTTACCCGCGTTTAACTTTTGTGAAGTCAAAGGCGACCTGTCTGTATGAAACAGCTTTCTCGTTCAGATATCGACTATACCTCCTGATAAATGTGGACATGTCATAACCTGCAATGAAACACAGAAGGAAAATGTACTTTAAGAAACAGAGCATCATTTCAGAATAACTTAGAACTACGATCAACAACAGCCAGAATCAAATTGTTACCTTGTAGCCCACTTTTGTCCAGAAAGTTACTGAGGTTGAATAATGTATTCCTTGAGGCCAAGTACTGGACAAACCGCTGTGAGGAAGGGGAGACAGGTTAAAAAAACAACACCACACTCCTAATAGGTAACACATTAACGGTGAAATGGTCTGCCCGTGCATGCTGAGGAGCGTCACCTCGTTGCCATAGACCATGAGGTGCTGTGTGGTGATGAGAGACTTAAACACCACCACCCAGCTGGTGTTGGTGGTCCGCTCAAACAGAGAGTCCGCCAGCTGGGGGATGTTCACGTTCATCTCGTTGGTGCAGTGGATCAAATCTGAAACAAAACAACAAGTTTCCGTTAAACATAATATGTGTAACTATCAAAAATAAACGTTTTATTTTCCAAGGCTGAAAAAAAAGAAAAGTCCATCAAAAGAAAATGCTCTTCTCCAATATACTGTGCTTTATCCTTCCATTGTTTTGAATATAACGGCAGCAATACATATTTTATTATGATAAGACAATTGTTGTCCATTATTGCGCAAATATTTGGATAATTGTTAAGTCTTGATAATAGTAAAATTACAATTTGTGTAAAAAACAACCGCTTAAATATAATCCGTTATTGTGTGAGAAAACTGTGAAAATATCATTGCACAATCGATAGTGTGTTGATTTAGGGATATTTGATATTTAGTTCTATATATAGATATTTGATATTTAGTAATATCAAATACCCTTGTATTAATATCATTATATTGGTTGGAGGTGACAGAAGGAGAAGAGAGAGACACACACACACACACACACACACACACACACACACACACACACACACACACACACACACACACACACACACACACACACACACACACACACACACACACACACACACACACACACACACACACACACACACACACACACACACACACACACACACACACACACACACACACACACACACACACACACACACACACACACACACACACACACACACACACACACACACACACACACACACACACACACACACACAGAATTGTCAAAAGGCCTCACGATGAGTTAGTGAACAGACAACCTGCTGCCTACGATGAAAAGTAAAAAGCGACCACAGATGCACCATTTCATTTTTGGATGTCTGAGACAAAAACAGTCTCCGATGTGACTCACACTTAACTCCTCCACAACAGGTCATTATGTGAAGTTTGGTCACCTGTTAGCAGCGTTCGCAAAATATCAAAAGTTGCAAAACACACTGCTGCTAATTCCTATATTTAAGTGGATACTTTTCAAAGAGAGGTTTGGTCAAGTTAAAACTGAAAATAGATTACAAATTGATCTCCAAATAAAATATAAACATAAAATCTTGACACAATAACTTAGATATTCAATTGATTGTTTAAGTTATGTCTCAAGCATTCTCTGGGCTTTGCAGATGTTCTCCACCTAATACCATTCTAAATGAAGTATCAAATGTTCATATCTTATTTATTCAGTTGTATTCCCTCTATATACCCCCCTGAAAAGCTCTGTAGAATGTATAATTGAAGTTGGTTATTCATTTACATTTTAAATTACCCAAAATAGCAAAGATATTAATGCTGACTTTTTGCTGGCATGTAATATTCTAGAATAGATGCTTGATTGCCAAATCTATTAGTCAATTATTGACTGTTAATACATCTCATTGTTAGTCACAATAATTACCTTGTAGACCTGAGTTACAATTACAGAATAATTCTACTCAAAATACCCTAAAATAACAGTATGTTAAGCAAGACGTTTTCTACATAGAATTAGCATAATAACCATAGAACCATCACCGATGCAATCAGGGACCCCTGAAGCAGAAGGAGACACTGATAGCATTCATTTCTATTGTTAATGGCATGAAAACATCCTTTTAACAGAGCAAGGTAAAGTGCAGGACATTAAGATGTAAATCATACATTTTCTGCCCAACTTCCTCTGCAAACATGTTCACCCTACATCCATGTGCTGCTTGAGTGATGTTAGTCAAAGTGAGAATAACCCTGCCATTCACAGCAGCGATCAGACTGACGGGGTAATTGGGCCTCCCTTACTGTCCTATATTTGACTTTTCAAAGGCGGGGGACTTTAAGTAGGACAGGATAACCTTCCAGAGAAGCAGCAGCAGTTAGCATGGGTGGCTGAGCTGCCCACAGAAGAAGATGATGAAGAGGAGATGAGTACGAGTAAGGAGGAGGAATATGGGGGAGGAGGATAAACTGACAGCACTGTCATGTAACAATCAGCCACTAAATATTCACTGTGGTTAACATTAATGATTCTAATTCATTCATGTAACAATCATGAAGGAGCATGACGCTGCTGAACAGTGTTAATCACCATTAGGGTGGGATATATGTTGGGAGTAAATATATAATCACTAAAAACTAACTCAGGATAACCTTAAAAATGTGTTCATTTGCCCATTACTTCTACAGATTTCTGATGTAGTAATGTTTCAGTATTGGCAGCAAGATAGTTTAGGCAGGTATCGTAATTGTATCAATCCTAATGTTCTAAATAATCACTCTATAAACTTATTTTTTGGCCCAGAAGCACTAAATAACTATGTGGAGGACGAGGTATCCAACCCTAATACTGTCTGTTATAGTACAAGACATGTTTGTTGCTTTGATTTTCAAAAGTTGCCAATAATAAAAAAAAAAAAACTAAAATCCTAAAATAGATCCAGTCACTGTTTTACTTGTGCAAAGTCAAAACACGGTCAAAACAACAGAGGAGAACAAGCAATGATGATGATTGTGATCTGCATGGTTGCGAGTGAATTAAGTGTTGTTACAGAGAGGAACAAAGTAAGAGATCAGGCCAGAACAGAATAAAAACAACTGTCATCAAATGTCAGATTAATAATCTGGTTTATTTAAAGGGTTCCCTGTATAGACCTGTATAGACAACTCCACAAATCAACAGGTGGGGATAACACTCCAATTTCATTCCATGAAATAAAACTAATTTAAAGTCTATTTTCTTATCGGACTGCTTATGATGGCATATATTTGACTATTGATAACTTTGGCTTCTAGTTAGGTAAGAAAAAGAGTTGTAGGAAATTGTAAAAAGTATAATACCTTAAGTCCCAAAAACTCATGTATCCTACAGTAGTTTAACTACAATCAAAAAGCTAAAGTCTTCCATCAAGCAAAAAGGACAAATATGACCTTGTTCCAACTTCTCAAATCTAATGACTTTTTGCTTTTCTTTGCATTATGTTATTGTAAACTCAATATCTTTAGGTTTTAGACCTTTGCTAAGACAGAATCAATAACTTTAATGCATTAGCTTGACCATCGTCTCAAAACAGTTCCTGCAAAACTGCTTAGGATAGGACAACATTTAAGACTATGATACAACCATATTTATATCCAGCCATAATTGTGCATACTGCAAGTATGATCTCTAAACTTAGGCTTTTCCCCATCTCTTTCTCCCCTCATTTAAAGTATTGATAATGCTCTAATAAAAAAAGGCATGCAATTGCCATATATAATAATTACATATTAGGGAACACTTAGGGAAAACTCTACTATCATGTCAGAAGGGACATAACAAAGTAATCCATCTTAATGTATACACTATAAATCAAATAGTCCAGACACCTTCATGTTTCAACATTAAACAAGATGATACTGTGTTCATACTGTATCTAAACAGATTATACTGTATACTGAGACACGTCAGTCACATTGGATATTTGAGTCTCACTCTGCCAACTTTTGCTCATCTCACCTCAGGGGAGTGAGCCTGAGCAGCACAACAGGTGTGGCACCAGCAACTTTTAACATTAAGCCAAAAATATTCAGCAAGTAACCATTACTTATGACCAGTTAACTCATCATTATCTTCGATTCCTCTCCACTGATCATGACAATGAGCCTGGATTCAGCACACACTTTTTCCTGCACTGTTACTGAACTCTTATGATGACGCAGGACATTTTATCAAAAAACTCTTTCATTGCTGCCATCATGCATTTGCAAGTGCAGATCAATATGCAGAAAATCTACCCACTGCCTGCCTAAGTACAGAAGAACAGTGACTCCTCTTTCTAGGAGTGCATCACACTAATGGTCACACGAGGATTTCAGCTATTGTGCTTACGTCAGGGTACAAGCAGAAGTGTTGGACTTCCTGAGTAAAGGAAAAAAGGAAACTCACAAACCTCAGCTAAAAACTCAGATTTATAGTGTCTTACACATCATGATAACTCCATGAGAAACACCAGGTTTTTACTCAATCACTTCACCCTGTAGCCTGCAAGAGACACTTGTCCAGCTGCAGGTGCACCAAGATGGGAGATGAAATTGGACTCCAGTAAATGTTCATATCAGGGCCTGTGAGAGTCAGGGGCCCACTAGCTTACACCGATTTACCTTTTTCCTTTAAGATGCAGCTCAATAAATATTCATCCAATGTATCTGAAACGCAGGCTAAACATTTAAGATACAAATCAATGAGTAGACATGGGAATGACACGAGAAAAGGGGTGAACAAAACCAGAGCCAGATAAGCTAGTCTGACAGCTATTTGTGACAAAAAATTAAAAGAAACCCATTTGTAAGGCTTAATAAAAGGGACACTACGTCTTTCAACCCGTTTTAATTATGTAGAGCACTATGTCAACAAGGCCTGTGCGCGATGTTATAACAATATAATCTCCCTGACATGAGCAATTTAGCATGTAGCATCGCTTAGGCTTTGAGGCCTGGTAGCTCCTCCACCGCCATAACTCAGACAGCTGAAGCGGCGTTTCCGCTCAGCCTGCGGTGATTTAACACTGGTGTGCTGTAAAGTTGGGAAAAAAAGGATACTCACAATCCAAATGTTTCTTTTTCGGGCCCATTACTTCGTGAGTGGTTGCCTTGCATACTGTTTTTGACACGGCGGATCCCGTTACACTGTGCTGGGCTGCAGTTATCCTGTCCGTAATGCTCTGCCCCGACATCTTCACTCACTCAATGCAACAAAAGACTTTAGAATTGTTGTTTGAATTTGTATCTTCGGGTGTGAGCTTTTAAAGGGGAAAAAAATAAAATAAAACCTCCACCTCCTCCGCAACCTTGCCGGACCCCCTTTCCCACCTAGGTGGAATAAAAAAATCAAAACTAGGCTATGGCAGACGCGGACCAGGGGAGGGCGGAATAAAGAGAAGCGGAATCCGATAACAACAACAATCAGAAATTGTTATATTGTTTCTTCTTTCTGACGCTCCGTCAGTCAGATTTCAGGGATGCCGTGATTGCAAGGTCCACTCGCTGACTCATCCGACCCGGGTCTCTGTGTCGCTCTCATCCCGATGTGGCACGCCGGATCCCTGCGTCTCTCCTCCTGCCTGCCTGCCTCCGCCGCTCCGCCAGTCGTCGCCGCCGCTTCTCCTCCTCCTGCCGCTGCTCCGCCGTAAAGCGCTGAGAAATAAAAAAGACCGAGGAGGAGGCGAAATGGCGGGCCTGCTTTGCTCTCTCTGCCGAGCTCTGAGGATGAAAACCTGGCTGAACACACGACACACGCCGCCCCTGCAGAGCCTGAATCAGATGTTACGTTGCTGAGCTCCCATAATGTCTGCTGTGGTGCAGGTGTACAGCAACTGACCGCAGGCCAGCTGGGGAGGAGGGAGGGGGTACAAATGCTCAGTCAGAGGCCTGGAGGAGAGGGTGAAGCCTGCACGGATCAGTGGGGAATGGACATGACAAAGTAAGGCTGCAACAGGCGTGTCACAGTGAACACATGACAGTTTGGGGATTTTTCAAACTATATTTATAGACATTATTTTTATCTTGTCATAGCTCACGTAAAATCACTAATATAATATCGTAATAAAGAGTTGTGATATTGTGTTAAACAGGAGCCATTTAAAATGACCACACCTGATAGTTCTCACCATAAATTAATTGACTTTTACATTTCTATTTACATGTGACATGTTTACAGCCTTTTGTTATAGAAGCTACTTTTACATCCTGCTGCGACAATAGTTCAGAAAGAAATAAACCCTGCACAAAAACACAATGTAGTGCTAGCGGAAACTGTGTGGTTGAACAACTATCATGAATCAACCATGATGAATTAAAACTCTTCTGACGATATTTCACATGTTCTTCTATAGGCTAATAATCAAAAAGTGAGTGTCGCTGGCTTTGAATGAACTAGAACGTTCATTAATATTATATATTGACACTTC
Source organism: Notothenia rossii (assembly GCF_949606895.1). Lineage (NCBI taxonomy): Eukaryota > Metazoa > Chordata > Actinopteri > Perciformes > Nototheniidae > Notothenia > Notothenia rossii. The sequence continues at coordinate 74,267,061 of NC_136902.1, forward strand.
TTATGCTCATCTATAAGATATATACATAGACATAGGCCTACCTTTGACATAATACAGTGATTTTCAAAATGCAATACAAGAGATATCAGGCATTTGTTGTGACTATAAAATATGACAAAGCTTTTTTTGTTATATAGTCAATTAAGAATAACTATGGTGGCCCTGAAGTGCAAGTCAAAACAGCATTTCAGGAAACACCACAGCATTTCAGAAAATGCTACAGCATTTCACAAAACACCACAGCATTTCACAAAACACCATAGCATTTGAGAAAACCCCACAGCATTTCTTCTTCTTCTTTTTTTTTTTTCTTTAATGGCGAATTGCTTCCACTTGGAGCATATATCGCCACCTACTGTTGATTTATTAAATGCCCACAGCATTTCACAAAACACTACAGCATTTGAGAAAACACCACAGCATTTCACAAAACGCCACAGCATTTCACAAAACACCACAGCATTTCACATCGGACGGAAAGGGTATTCCTTTAGGGAGAACACTTCTTGTTTGTGATTGGACAGAGCCAGCCAGAGAAGCATTGCTGTGATTGATTGTTTTTGCTGCCAGTCAAGAAATGACGCTTCGTGATTGGTCAGCACCCGACAGTGCAACATGTCCCGAAACATCAGCCGTTAGCTGTTAGCACACAGAGCTCACAGCTCCTCATATCTGTTCAGAAACTGGACAAAAGTTAAACATGAACAAACCACAGACCGTCTATGTCATGGTGAATACAGTCGCTGCTTTATTTATGTCTGTATGCCGTTGTTGTGAGTTTGGACAGAGCAGCTACAGTTGGTTTATCCTGATCGATCCGAACTCCATTCAGAAAACACGCATTTTAAAAGATTTTTCGCCTGCCGTCTTGTCTGCACACTTGTTGTCACAGCATTTAATTCATGTTTTTTACGAACCGGTATCAGTATGTTGTTACTTCGGCATCATTTTTGAAACGTGTTTTACAATTAAATCACGTTAAAATATGTTAATTTTGTTGTAGTTGGTATCTACCAAAGTATTTGCATGGATATAAGCCCCGCCCCCTCTCCAGTGCGTCTTGTTTGAATGAGAGGAGTACACACAGCTGGCAGCCGCGGTGAAACCTGAAACTCGAGCGATTAGAGCGATGCGAATATTCGGGGCTTATATCCATGTAAATACTATAGTAGACTAAAACAAAATGAACATATTTTACCGTGATTTAATTGTAATACACGTTTCAAAATGATTCCGAAGTAACAACATACTGATACCAGTTAGTAAACTCCATGAATTAATGCTATGACAAGTCTGCAGACAAGACGGCAGGCGAAAAACCTTTTAAAATGCGTGTTTTCTGAATGGAGATCGGATCAACCCGGATAAACTAACCTGTTGCTGCTCTGTCCAAACTCACAACAACGGCATACAGACATAAATAAAGCAGCGACTGTATTCACCATGATAGACAGTCTGTGGTGTGTTCATGTTTAACTTTTGTCCAGTTTCTTAACAGATATGAGGAGCTGTGAGCTCTGTGTGTGTGCTAACAGCTAACGGCTAACGGGACATGTTGCGCTGTCGGATGCTGACCAATTGCGAAGCGTCATTTCTTGACTGGCAGCAAAAACAACCAATCACAGCAACAAACAGTGATGCAAATGAGTCGCTGTTCGGCGCCTCCCGCTTTTTTAACGCTGCTTTGGGTGACTTGTGTCCGTCGTTAGTCCGTCCGACTGACGGACAACTTCTCACTTCAAAAAAGAAAAAGAAATCTAGATCGCAAAATAATTAAACAAGCGAGTGCCTGTTTTTCCTGGCCAAGGACAGGTTCCTTGAACTCAACACGAGCGTAACGTGTCTTCACGTGGTTATTTCTCGTCTGAAAGGAATGTAGACTAGACTAGAGTGCTTACGGAGAGCACCGGAACGCCGCTCCAGCTCTTTAAATATTGCAGTGCCCATAAGGAGCCGTACACATGCCGCAGTGTTTGCGTGGCTGTTTCTTTAGTTGTAAGCACAGTGGCGATCTGTTGTTATTAGCATCTGGTTAGCTAGCTATGCTAACGAATTTAAAGAGCTTTTCTATAACCAGGTGGAAGAGAGCTGTCTCCTGAGAGGCTCAAATAACCTCAGCTCAGTGAGGTTAAGGCACACCTTGATATGATCATTATAATTATTAATGAGACATTAGAGACTAAATGAAAAACAGGTATAAAATACTATATGACAGTAACAAAAAAGTTGTTAAAAATAACCAGTGCTTGAATTGGAATAAAAAAGGTGCCAATAATCTAAATCAGCAACTGTTTCAAGTCAATTTATTTGTACAGCCCAAAAACAAGTATTTGGCTCAAAGTCATAGTATATCCTATAATGCTGATGGATTTGTCTCTTTACTGTATATTTTTCGAAATGCTCACTGTACTTACAGAAAAGGACTCGGGGTGCATCTGAGATTTGAGGGGGTGCAGGGGTAAAGTGCTATTTTTATAAATGGAGAGGGGACCTGACACCCTCTGGGGGTCCGGGGACATGCTCCCCCGGGAAGATTTGTTTTTAAATATTGAAGTAAATGCATCAATCTGGTGCACTTTGAGAGCAAAATGAAGAGATATATGGATACCTCTCAACATCCATATGAAACAACTGTAAACAGATTTACTTTTTCTTTATGGATATAAAAGAAAGTAAAGCCTGACTCCTACTGGCGGCTGGTTAAATGACTCCTCGTCCCTGAGTACACTCGCCATCTTTCAGCAGGAAAGGAGAGAGGGAATCCTTGTCCGGCGACAACGCTGTCTTTTCGCACTATTATTAAGCCACGCTAACATTTTCGAAATGCTAACGTCATGTGATGTCTTTTCTGCTCTAGTCTATCGCTGTGGCACGTCACAGATGCGTCATGAGATGCGTCATGAGATGCGTCATGAGATACCGCCGGCGGCTGAGTACCGGCATTTTACTGAGTACCGGCACCTTACCGGTACTCAGTAAGAAGTGCCGGTACCACATGGGTAAAAATCAGAAGTGCCGGTTCTGCGTACCGGTGAGTACCGGCCAATTCAAGCACTGAAAATAACAAGAATAGAGTTTAAAAGGGGAGTGATTTGTAAAATATCCAAAAAGAAAATCTGCTTACAGTTCTGTTTCAAATGGATGTTGAAAGATGTACCCATAGATCTCCTCATGTTGCTCTCAAAGTGCACCAGATTGATGCTTTTAACTTCAATATTTAAAAAAATCTTCCCGGGGGAGCATGCCCCCGGACCCCCCTAGAGGAGGTTAGGTCCCCCCCACTTAAATCTTGTTCACATGGATACTAAATACATTTGCACACATCTTGTGTCCATATCTTTCCACACCGTGCACATGCAT
>NC_136902.1:74270620-74453225 GCF_949606895.1 Notothenia rossii
TTTCCCGGAAGGAAAAGCAGTTCAGTCTTGTCAAGGTTGAGCTTGAGGTGATGAGCAGACATCCACTGAGAGATGTCAGCTAGACGAGCAGAGATACGTGCGACGACCTGGGTCTCTGAGCGGGGAAAGGACAGAATTAATTGGGTGTCGTCAGCGTAGCAGTGGTATGAAAAACCATGCGGGCTAATGACTGATCCGAGCGAGTTTGTGTACAATGAGAAGAGGAGGGGACCAAGAACAGAGCCCTGAGGGACCCCTGTAGTTAATTGACAAGGGTCGGACTCGGACCCTCTCCAAGTTACCCTGTAGGTATGGTCTTTGAGGTATGAGGTGAGGAGGGAAAGTGCAGAGCCTGAAACTCCAAATTCTTTGAGAGTGTGAAGGAGGATCTGATGGTTCACCGTGTCGAATGCAGCAGACAGGTCCAGAAGTATGATGACAGAAGAGAAGGAGGCTGCTTTAGCAGTGTGCAGTTCCTCAGAGACAGCAAGGAGAGCAGTTTCTGTAGAGTGACCCGCCTTGAAACCAGACTGGTGCGGATCAAGAAGGTTTTTCTGATGGAGATAACAGGAGAGTTGTTTAAAGACTGTGCGTTCAAGTGTTTTAGACAGGAATGGGAGGAGAGAGACAGGCCTGTAGTTTATAACCATAGAGCAAAACATTTAAGAGGGACGAACATCTACATTAATGAAGATTATACTGAAGCAGTCAGAATGAAAAGGAAAGAGCTACTCCCTAAATTGTGGGAAGTGCGGGAGAGGGGAGAGATTGCCTTCCTGAGGCATGACAAGCTGATAATCCGCCCCCCACAGTACTCCAGAACCTAATTGTATCACTGGACTTTTAAGGTATATCTGATATGAACTAATTATGAACACATGACAATAATGTCACATTCTGTTAATCTGCCAAAGAAGGGAATGTTACTTGCTCACTTGAATGTGTGTAGTTTGAGGAATAAGGTGCATGAACTCTGCCATTTGGTAGAATCAAATAATATACACATACTGGCTATCTCAGAATCACACCTGGACTCATCTGTTGATGATTCAGTGGGTGCAATGCATGGTTACAATCTGTTCAGAAAGGATAGAGATAAGAATGGTGGCGGAGTTTTGATCTATGTACAAAATCATATTCCAGCTAAAGTACGATACGACCTAATGAAAAATGAAATAGAAGCTTTATGGTTACAAATACAATTGCCAAATTTAAAACCCATATTAATTGGACGCTGTTATAGGCCACCGAGTGCCAATTCAAACTATCTAGATGGTATTTGTGAAGTGGTGGATAATACAGCTGAGTGTAATAGCGAAAGATATTTCATGGGAGGCCTGAATATCAATGCCTTCATGAGAAATGCCCCATTTGGAAAAAGATTGCATTCGCTGCCAAAATGTGTAATATGACTCAGGTAATAACATCACCAACCAGAAGGGCTACAAATAAACATGGGGCTATTACAACGACCTGCATTGACCACATCTATACTAACAGGCCAGAGCACTGCGCTAAAGTGTTGTCACTCAAAGTTGGCTTTAGTGATCATAATCTAGTTGCTATAGTACGCAAAACCAAAATACCTAAGGCTGGCTCCAAGATAAATTATAGAAGGTCTTATAAGGGGTTTAATCAGGAACAATTTGTAGAGGAGGTAAAGAATGTGCAATGGTTTGATGTTTGCCATGAGGAAAACCCAGAAAAAGCACTGGGAGTATTTATGAAGTCTTTCATGGGGATTGCCGATCAGCATGTTCCTATGAGAAAATGGTTTGCCCGGCCAAAGTGTGCACCTTGGTTGAATGACGAGATGAGAAGTTTAATGGTCCAACGAGATGATGCTAAAAAAACTGCAGACAGAACAGGTTCTCTATGTGACAAACAACATTACTGTAAACTAAGAAATGCGGTAACCAAATTGAATAAATGTAGAAAGAGGGAATACTACATGCAGGAAATCAGTGATTCTACGAATGATGGAAAGAAATTATGGAAAATATTGAATAACATAATGGGGAGGAACTCAAACATGCATCCTTCCTTTATAAAAACCGAGGGTAAATTCATTACCAAGCCAGCAGATATTGCAAATCATTTTAATGATTATTTTACAAATAAAGTAGATAAGCTGAGGAATGCCATGGCTGCAGTCGAAGACACAGTGTCACATCACATCATTAAAGATCGTATCATGAGGGAAAAGCAGTGCATGTTTGAATTCCACAATGTTACAGAAGAATATGTTGAAAATGTGCTTTTACATTTGTCCGATGATAAATCTCCTGGGATTGACAACTTGCATGGTAAACTGCTCAAAATGACGGCCAAATACATATCCAAGCCATTGAGTCACATTTTTAATAAAAGTTTAGAACAAGGCGGGTACCCCGAGATCTGGAAGGAAGCCAAGGTTATCCCATTGCCCAAGGATAAAATAAAATCCTTTGCTGGTTCCAATAGTCGACCTATAAGTCTCGTCCCAGTGTTAAGTAAATTAATAGAAAAAATAGTATACACCCAAATTCAATAGTACTTTTCAAGTAACAATCTGACAACGAACTACCAGCATGCCTATAGAGATGGTCACTCTATAAAGTACAGCACTTGCACAAATGACCGACGACTGGTTAAAGAGCATGGATGATAGGAGGCTTGTAGGAGCTGTGATGTTAGACTTTAGCGCAGCTTTCGATGTAATCGATCATAGTCTGCTGCTGAACAAACTCAAATGCTATGGCTTTGATTCTGTTGTTATGTGTTGGATGGAGAGCTACCTGACTAGGAGAAGGCAGCGAGTCTTTTTCAATGGGAGCTTTTCTGAAAGTAAGGTATTGCAGTGTGGGGTCCCACAGGGGAGTTCGCTTGGGCCTTTGTTGTATTCTATATTCACAAATGACCTTCCTTACGTATTAAATAAGTCCAGTGTAATAATGTATGCTGATCATTCCACAATGTACAGTACAGCATCAACATGCAGTGAGTTAAACTATCTACTTAAAATAGAGATTAAAGCCATAGCAGACTGGGTCAACAATAACAAACTGGTACTCAACATTGCAAAAACAAAAGCAATGGTGTTCGGATCCAGACATATGTTAAGCAGCAATCCTCAATTAAGCCTGACACTGGCTGATCAGCCAGTGGTACCGGTAAACGAGACTAAATTGCTTGGCATTGTTCTTGATTCTGGTTTACGGTGGACAAAGCAAATTGACAGTATTGTAACTAAAATGGGAAGGAGCATAGCTGTGGGCGAGAAAATGTACAAAGTATATAACACCAACCACTTTGAAACAAGTCATTCAGTCTCTGGTTTTGTCACATCTTGAGTACTGTCCGGTCATATGGTCATCAGCAGCAAAAACACATTTACAGAAATTACAAATAGCTCAAAACAAGGCTGCCAGACTAGCTCTCCACTGTTCAAAGCGCACTCATATCGGAGTTATGCATAGAAACCTATCATGGCTTCATGGCTGCAATCTAGTGTTGTCACTTTTCTAAAAAATGTCCAATTAAATTAAATCCAATAGCAAAAAACCACTGTATTTTTATGATCAAATAATTTACACAAGAGACGAGCATGACCATAAGACTAGACAAGCTACATCAGGCCATCTAATGGCACCTAAACCCAGGACAAATCTTCTGAAATCTTCTGTGTCTTATAGAGCTATAAAGGAATGGAACTCATTGCCAAACTACTTTACTGAAATAGAGTCCAGAGCCTCTTTCAAGCAGAGATTGAAGGGCCATCTCCTAATGACCATGTACCCTTGTGAGCTGTGAACCCTCATTTAATTTAATTTGATCGCATGTTGTTGATGATATTGGTGATGTTTTTAATGTTGTTAATGATGTCAGGACTTATGTCCTAAATGTTGCTGTATTATTGTTGTATTATTGTTGTATTGTGTCGGACCCCAGGAAGAGTAGCTTTTGTCGAGAGCAAAAGCTAATGGGGATCCTTAATAAACGTAAACATAAACATCGGACGGGTTGAGAGTGGTTTTCTTTAGGAGAGGGTTTACTCTTGCCTCCTTGAGAGTTTTGGTTAAGTGACCAGCAGTTAGAGAAGTATTGATGAGATGGGTGAGAAATGGTAGAATATCAGGAGCGATAGTCTGAAGGAGGTTCGAGGGGATAGGGTCCAGAAGACAGGTGGTAGGACGGGCAGAGGTAATGAGGTAAGAACCTCACTTGGAGAGAGAGGGGGGAAAGGAGGTTAGTGTCGGAATGGTGAGTCGGAAAATGAAGAGCGAATATCATCAACCTTTTTTTCAAAGTAGTTAACAAAGTCGCTTGGAAGAAGGGAGGAGGGAGAAGGTGCTCTTGGGGGGTCAAGGAGGGAGGAGAAGATAGAGAATAGTTTTTTGGGATTGGAATAGGAAGAATGGATCTTATCTTGAAAGAAAGTGCTTTCTGCCTGAGATATAGAAGAAGAGAAAGAGGAGAGGAGGGACTGATAGGTTAGGAGGTCGTCAGGGTGTTTGGATTCCCACCATTTCCGCTCAGCTGCCCGAAGGATGGTTCTGTTAGCACGCAGTGCTTCATTTAGCCAGGGAACCACAGGAGACTGACGAGCCTGCAGAGATGTGAGAGGACAGAGAGAGTCCAGAGAGGATGAAAGAGTCGAGAGGAGAGTTTCTGCAGCCGAGTTTGGAGGCAGGAGTTGGAAAGAGTCAGAGGAAGGGAGGGCTGAGAGCACCGATGAGGTAAGAGTTCAATTTTAAAAATTACTCATTGAAAATCATTCCACTACACATCAAGAGTTTATATTTGAGAAATGTGAGCTTCTATAAACCAGGGCTTTAATTTCGAACGAGGCAGATTCGTAGTAAATAATTGCAACGTTTTTGTTTAGGCTGTCCTTGTTTTCAGTTGTGGGAGTTATTTGGTAATTTTCTTAAATTGCAGTGATGTGTCGAATTTCAGTCTTTTGTTTAGTTGTGTTTTCTTTATCTCCTATGATCTTTGGTTCATGTATGAAATAGGATATCCTTCAGGATATTTAAATGTTCCTGCCTAATTATCCATTATATAATTCCATCAATCAATCAATCCTCTGTTATATGTTTGCTTATATCCATTCTTGTGAAGCACTTCTTCAGCACGTCTGCGCCGGAAGATGTGTAAGCTTTCAGCTGTCCTGATGTCAATGGGGAGCTCATTCCACCATTTTGGAGCCAGGATAGCAAACCGACGTGTTTTATGCTGATGGGAACTTGGGTCCCCCTCGCAGTGAGGGTGCAGAGATTCGTTTGGCTGATGCAGAGCGGAGTACATGTGCTGGGGTGTATGGTTTAACTATGTCCTGGATGCAGGAAGGGCCAGAACCATTCACAGCATGGTACGCAAGTACCAGTGTCTTGAAGTGGATTCAAGACAGTTTTTAAAATGTGTTATACACAATGGTTTGTATTGGTTGTACCAATCAATCAAAGTGTATTTATATATAAAGTATGTGAGCTGTTTCATACAGCCTCAGGATGAAAGGAAAGTTCACCCTGAGATTGAGTGAAGGGCAAACTAATACCAGAATTAAACTATACGAAGATATTTAAGTCGGTCAGGATAGAAAACTGCTGTCTTTAATTAAATGTCAGGATCTTGGAGAATACCAAAGCTTCTCGTGCATAAGGTTAAAACTGTCTTGAAGTAAACTTTGGCAAGTGTAGGAAATGAAAGCAAAGCACTGGCATTTAAAACTGAAATAACAACGTAGGCCTAAATGTTATGCCGTCTAAATGTCTAATAAACGTTATACATCTTATACAATTTACCAATTAATTCAACATGTTAGGCTACATTTAGTATAGGCATTTAGTAAATGTTAGGCTACATTTACTCAAATTTAACATTTTAATTAACAGCAGCATACAGCTTGAGTTTAGAGTCTAGGCTCCATCCTTATCACTCCCCGAGAATACAGTTTCCGTTATATGCCAGAAGTTAAGTAAAACATTCTTTGTTACAAGTAAAAGCAATACAAATGTTTTTGTAAATGACTTAAAGGTGGGGTAGGTCATTTTGGAGAAACCAGCTCGAGTACGCTAGAATTGGAAAATACACAACCGGAAAAAATCTGCCACTTCCTTACAGAGCCCCTCCTCCAACACACAGAAACGCGCACATGACCAATGAGTGCACGAGATACATTTATGCACAGATGGAAGGCTGACAGGCAGATAGGCCATCCAGTTATTTTAGCCGGGCCGGCTAAAATGATTGGTCGTGCTTTTTACAGTAGTACTACGGCTTCCACAGATGAGCATTTTTTAATGGATTTTTTGTCAAAGCACTTAAGATATTTATTGCTATCGGGATGTTAAGAGCATTCCATGGAATATAACAAAAAGTGTATCTCGAACGTCGGTTTCTTACACCCTTAAGTGTTGACAGCCAAATATACTTAAAGGTAGGGAAGGTTATAGCCATGTAAGAATGGAGAAACAGGCTCAAGTGCGCTAGAATGTGAAAGTACTCAGCCGAAAAAAATCTGCCCCTTCCTTCAGACTTCCTCACAGAGCCCCTCCTCCAACACACATAAACGCACACATGACACGGGGCACGAGATAAGTTTGTGCACGAGATGGAAGGCTGACAGGTTCATTATTTTTAGCCGGGCCGGTGTTGTGTCAAATTATGCACCCCCGTCATGAAATGCACCCCTTGTCACGGGTACGCGCATTTCTAAATGACACGTTTACACCTTAAAACGATGTTTAAAACGAAAAGTAAACGTTCAGGGTTTTTAATTAATGGTCATTTTCAGACTGTGAGTTGTTTAGTGATAGCTCATATAGTCTTGATTATTCTGGTTTAACTTTTCGCTCCGTTCTCCAGTAGGGCCTGGCTCATTTCGTGGCATCTGCAGGCAGTGGCAAGTACTTCCGGCATCTGCCACAGAGGCCGCTACTCCGTGGTATCTGTGACAAGTGCCACAACTTGCCGTGGCAAGTAAATGCCACAAGTTAAGAGAAGGTTTATGGTAGCTGCCACTCGCCTTCCGTGGCAAATGCTGATATTTAAACCCGTATTTATCGCGTAAAATGTCACTGTTTTGGCATGACTTTATCGGACTGATCTGTACACAAGACTGATGATCTGTTACTGATGGTCCGATCTCTATTTTTCAAAAAGATTAAACATTATATGTTCTATAGATTTTACTTGGAGAACGTGGTTTGTTAAAATAAATAAACGTGCTATTTTTATGATAATACTCAAGATATATTATTAGTAAGTTGACATAAAGATCTAACATTGTTGACCAGAGGTGGGAAATAGGCTAACTTGTATACTCAAGTAGCCTACTGTACTTGTGATTTAGAAATAGCCTACTTGTGCTATAAGGATAAGGACAACCAAGCGCAAAGCCTACAAGCACTGAAAAGCTGGCAAGGGGAGACGGATGAGCATGACTCAGCGTTCTGTCAAGAACTCGAACAATATAAATTGTTCGCCAGTTTCAAAACGCAATAAAAGGGTGGATAAAAAAGCATGCATTGTGTCTCGATTTTTAATATACTGTCATGATTGTCTTAACGGAATAACATGGTTTGTTTAGATTCACTGATATCAATATCTAATAAGAATAATCTGAAGCATTTAAATACAAATGTTCAACCAGAATTAAATTATTAAACAACAAAACAGATACAATGACATTAATCTGTTTATTAACAACGAAAATAATACAAATTAAGTACATATGCCTGGATTTAAAATAACACATTTATACATGTGTACAATCAAATATAACTGTCCTTTGCCTCATTTATAAAATATAAATCTTAGCATCTCACTAGCAGTGGCAAATGCAATCAGTTACAGCTGCCCTAAGTCTGTAGCCAAGTCTAATAACACCATTGTACACTTTGCTGTGTCAATACAGATATTTATTTTTTAATTATTTGTCTTTACTAGTAACAATACACCTGGTTATCGTAGCAAGCAGTGGAAACTCCCCTCAAGAAGCGACAATTGCCAAGGGCTTGCGTTGCAACGCTCACTTGCCAATATTTCTTTTGTTATTACAATATAGGGGTCATTCCAGAATTGGAGGACATTTCATGTACCCCATATAAAAAATCTAATAATCCATGCCCAAATTGCTAAAACATGCACTTGTTGTGTTAAACATACTTGTCTTGAGACAAAATGTGTATAAAATTGTAGAAAAAGTGGTTTCAAAATATTATTTAAATGATCAAATAGCTCTCGAACATCCCCTAAAATGGCATTTTTCTCTTGTCCCCGCTTCTTGGTGACCAACTTGCATGTCAAATATAACATTTAAAATAGGGATTTTATTTACTTTTTTTGGTATTATTCTATTGATATATGTCTCTTGTAATGGTAAAATCTATTTGTTAAATCATAAACATATTTTAAATAACAGTAATTTTGCACAGAAGGTGTGTCCCTCAACATGCGTTCAACCCTGTTACCCAAAACTTTTTAGATTGGCACAGGAAGTGAAAAAACTGTAAGTCAGATGACACAGTGGAAGTGACATCAGCAAGCCATGTGCTAGTGCCATGGGTAGACCAAAACTAAGTCCTCTCTTTTATTTTTCATATTTTTACAATCTTTTCAGTCGTAAAAGAGTGTGGCACTCTGACCCACTCAACCCTGTTACTGATATTACCAGAATAAAGCATATTAATTTCAAAGTTATCTTTCTTGCATTAGATATCCAAGTTTGTCCTTGCCTTGAAAGTAGCATTACATGCTACATCTAGCAATAATTCCTGAGGTTAAAGGCTCAAATTAGCATTGATTTTCAACCCTGTTACTTTCAACCCTGTTACTATAATTAGAGTAACAGGGGTAATTCTTCATTGGAAAATATACATTTGATGCCCAGCTGGGCAAATCACTTTTTTTGATGGTTTATTATCTGTTTTTCCTAAATACAAACAAAAAAATTATAAAATAAAAGGTTCATTTTTCAAAAATGTTGGTGTCTAAATTGTCCTCCAATTCTGGAATGACCCATAGGCCTATGTTTAGCCTACTATCATAGATATAGCACGTTTGTTTATTTTAGCAAACAAAGTAGGCTATTCCAAGTAAAATTGAATATAAATGATAATTTATTATCTTTTTGAAAAATAGAGATCGCACATCAGTCCTGTGATAGTCCAGCGACATTTTACACGAATAATACGAGTTTAAATATCAGCATTTGCCACGGAAGGCGAGTGGCAGCTACCGTAAAACTTCTCTTAACTCTGGCATCTTGTGGCAACTCCCATTCAGCATGCGCAAATGCCACGGCATATACTTGCCACGGCAAGTTGTGGCATATGCTTGCCACGGCAAGTTGTGGCATCTGTGGCATTTACTTGACACGGCAAGTTGTGGCATATACTGTACTTGCCACGGCAAGTTGTGGCATCTGTGGCATATACTTGCCACATATGCCACAGAGTAGTGGCCTCTGTGGGAGATGCCACAAATGCCAAGGCACATGCCACGGCGAGTAGTGGCAACACTCATTGTGTTCTAGTATGATAAATAAAATTATATTGTACCTTGAAAACCAATGCATTCGTTCATTTGACACGTTGGTGGTTTTAGGTAGGCTATACAGCGACCCCTGGCGGTTCTAGTGTGAAGTAAAAGTAGAAGTAGCCAACCTAAATGTTGGAATACTCTGTTACAAGTAAAAGTCATGCATTAAAATCTTACTCAAGTAAAAGCGCAAAATGATTAGCATAACAATATACTTAAAGTGCATATTACATGTTTTCATTATAATGATTGATCATGAAAGTGTTCTCAAAGCTGGTAAAGGTGCAGCTAGTTTTAATTGTATACTGTAGTAGGGTATCTTGTGAATTTACTCCAGGAGAAACTATAAAGTCTGATTTAAGAATTGATTATATGTATCATCATTAATCAGAATCTGTAGTAAGTAACTAAAGGTAGCGTATTAAATAAATGTAGGGGAGTAGGCTACAATTACACAATTTACCTCTGAATTGTAGTGGGGTAAGTAACCTACTACGTAATATACCATTTACATACTCAACTAAAGTACAAGTAGGCTATTTCTAAATCACAAGTACAGTGCTTGAGTATACAAGTTGGCCTATTTCCCACCTCTGGTCAACAATGTTAGATCTTTATGTCAACTTACTAATAATATATCTTGAGTATTATCATAAAAATAGCACGTTTATTTATTTTAACAAACCATGTTCTCCAAGTAAAATCTATAGAACATATAATGTTTAACCTTTTTGAAAAATATGATCGGACCATCAGTAACAGATCATCAGTCTTGTGTACAGATCAGTCCGATAAAGTCATGCCAAAACAGCGACATTTTACGCGATAAATACGGGTTTAAATATCAGCATTTGCCACGGAAGGCGAGTGGCAGTTACCGTAAACCTTCTCTTAACTCTTAACTTGTGGCATTTACTTGCCACGGCAAGTTGTGGCATATACTTGCCACGGCAAGTTGTGGCATATATAAGTTGTGGCATATACTTGCCACGGCAAGTTGTGGCATGGTTGTGGCATATACTTGCCACGGCAAGTTGTGGCATCTGTGGCATATACTTGCCACAGATACCACATCTGTGGCATATACTTGCCACAGATACCACGGAGTAGTGGCCTCCGTGGCAGATGCCGGAAGTACTTGCAACTGCCCGCAGATGCCACGAAATGCGCTTGCTGTCTCTCCCGTATTTGATGGTACTGTAGTGGTGTCGAAATTCATTCGTCACTTCCTTTCCAGTTTTTTTTTTTTTTAATCTTTCTTTTTACTATTATTGTTACATCCTGTCTGTATAAACGTGCATTAAAATGTATTGTTTAATTTTACATAGTTGTCATCTAATAATCAAAATATATGTTTATGTTACATTTAGAAATACGCGTTCCCGTGACAAGGGGTGCATTTCATGACGTGGGTGCATAATTTGACACAACACCGGCTCAAATGATTGGTCGTGCTTTTTACAGCACCCACTTCCACAGATGACATTTTTTTATGTATTGTCAAAGCATTGTATTCATTAATATCGGGATGTTAAGAGCATTCCATGGAATATAACAAAAGTGTTTCTGAAGTGAATTACCTACCCTACCTATACCAACTGTTAAACTACGGAATATCTCATTTGAGACTCATTACACTTTTACTTTTTATGCATTAATATGTTCACATTTGCTTGAGGGTACGGCTGGCAAAGGTGAGCTTCAATGTAAGTTTATGTAGCCTACTGCCAGGTACAGTCATCCATTATAATACAAAAATATGTATTAGTTGGTTATGATTTGATTTAATAAGTTGGATCTCTAATAACTGTCAGATACATGCATACTGTGGTGTATAGAATAAAGTAATGTAAAAATATTTAACTACAGTATTGAGTTAAAGCAGAAGACAGATCAGTGTAGACTGTAGCTGTTCTGCAGCGTGACACAGGGGGGCAGCACAGTGCCACCATTATCTCCAAACACAGTCTGTCTTGTTGCTCACTTGTGGATCTGGAGCAGCTCAAATTGTCAGACTTAATGTTTTAATAAAACTAACTCTTAAATTCAAAACACTGCTGTGACAGGGTACAGTAAACAATCCACTAAAGCATTGATAATCTATGTTAAACCATAGTGTTAATTCTGTGATCCTTTACCATTTTTCCCTGCTGGAATATTAACATAAACCAAATTCCGTTTTACAGCCAAATTGACATAACTTATTCAGTGTACTTTTTTGACATTAGTTTTAAAGAACAAGCTATTAGCATGGTTATCAAGCCAAATTAATACTTTTAATTGAATTAAATGTGCATGTTTTATTACAACATACACCACATTTCTGCATTATTCTGTGCCGAATGTTGAAATGCTCAAGTCACTTGCAAGCGTGTGGATATATTAACTGTGTGAAATACAAAAAGCTATTTCCCTTTGACTGACATCCTTGACAAGGTCAAAAAATAAGCAGTGCTTCTTACATGTTGTGCTCTACAGGGTTGGGTTTCATACATAAACAATAAGCCATCATGTCGTTTTCCCTTCTCTCCTGGGCCTTTTCTTGGGTTTCCAATCCATCAAAGACACAGACTTCAAGAAAATAATATTCTCTATTTAAAATCAATCAGGTTATTGATTTTTCTATTCCAGAAGAAAGTATAAACAACCCCTGTTCTTCAATTATCTGAATGTTACAATCTAATATCATTCATGGCAACAATCAAACATTATTTGGAAATTGCACTTCTGCTGGGGGAAAACAAGAAAAGAAAAATAACGTTTCTGGCTTTTTGAAACATGACACACTGAGGGACAAATCACAGACTTGCCTTTGATGATGGCCTCACTTTCCTGCCAGTGTTAAAACTGGAGCTTCAGATTACAGCCGGCACTCTCACGGGTTTTGTGATGCAGGCAAGATCTTGTGATTAAGATGTCTGTTTGTTGAGTCTGGATGTTTTAGGTTGATCCGATAGATACGGCTCTATCAGGCAGATCTACGTTTGGTGGTGGGCCGGAGCCATTAAAAGTCTGGGAGCAAAACAACCTGCGGGAAACATTCACAAAGCTCAGGAGGGATTGCACAAAGGTGTTTGATAAAGGGGCTTTCCTGCAAACATGACAACTGGCAGATGAGGTCCGACACAGGGTGCAATGCGAGAGATATTTATGGATCATGCTATGCTTTAATGCCAAAATAACACGTAATGCATGATCAAATGTACTGTGAAGAAAAGCAGCATGATAAATGAGACAGTCAGCATTGTTTTGGGTGTGTATGCACATGTTTTCCTACCCATAAGTGTATGATTTCACCATATATCTTAAAGAAAAGGCAGGTGACTGGAACACAAGTAATACTATACATTAGCTAAATAGGTAATTTTCTGGTTGAATTAGTAAAATAAGTAGGATGGTGATGGATTCAACACATGTATTAATTTCATGAGGCCATCTTATCCTGTGTGCTTGGAATCGCATGTTTGTTTGTAAGCGTTTCATATTTGATTTCAGCACTACCTCATGAGAAGGGCAGGTGCGAATCAGAGAATAGTAAACACAACTGCAGCCTGCTGTGTTTGTCGGTCCTCTCATACGCAAACATCTCATAATCGATTATTTGTACAAATGTAATGTACACAGATTAAAAAAGTCAAGTTAAAGGAAGATGCACAGAGCTGTATCAACACGCAGGGAAGCCCCAGGGCAAATATTAGCTGTGTGCACCCCACACCACAATGCCCCAACCTATCATGCCCAAAGCCCAAAATAACAACAGTAGGCCTTTCACAGCAGACATTTAACTTTTTACAGTATGAAAACAATGATATTCTTGTATTTAAGTGTCCAATCAAGCCGTGATAAAAGTTTCCATCTAAGTTAGCGCAAATTGCATCTTATTTTACCAGTATATTATTGTGATTCTGAATCTCTTTCCCAAGGCAGTCCTGTCCAAGCCAACACATTTTAAATAAATGAACAAACGACACAATTAAAACAATAAAGAAATTACATCAAACTATGGAAGAAACTAATTTAAAATTGAAGCACATTGACTTCAACACAAAGCAGCAAGATAACATAGTTAAAAAGAGCCAGTCAAACCTCAAACAATTGAAAACAAAGAGGAACTAGGACATTTCAGTTTTTGTATTTGGTAGAGGTTGAATTTTCCTTGTTGTTCCTCATTGGAAGTGTCAGTGACGTGTAAGTCATATACTTCATGTGCTTCATGTGCTCTATGATAAATGTAAGCCTTTTTCCACATTCCATTTGCTCTCCACTCAGGTGTTTTTATGTGAAGATTGAAAATACACTTAAAACTGGTGGATGGATACACTCGACAGCGAGCCACGATAACCTGGGACTGTAGCAGCTAAATGGGATTCAGCTATCATTCATTTTATTATTTACACCCACATTCCTGCTGTTGTGACTTGTTGAAATGTCTTCAATGAAAAAGGATTATATTCCTCCCCAGAATTTCTGTATGGCAGTTAGTTTGTGACCTTAAATAATCAATACCAATCTTTCTATAACCCGAGCTAAGAATTGATGTTGCATTACCTTCATAATTCCACCAAGGACTCTGCAGCAATGCTAGTGATTATATGAGGTTTTATTACTCATTGTGTTAGATAGATACACACAATTAGTGAACAGGTTTAGAGAGGGCATCAAAACCAAATCACTTTAGAAATAGCCACCTAAGGGCCCTTATCATCACCGTGTTGTGTTTTAAAAGTGTGTATCACCTCACAACACACAGAGTAATTGTTATCCAGACAGCCTAGGGCCTTTCGGAGAGGATGCCTACTTTGTCAGGTTGTAAATTCGGCCTGAGATGTGTCTTATGCTGTATCTGCTTTATCAGTAGCAGAAATGCATGAGGACTGTAGAGCTAGAACAATAGAACTTCATAACTCCATCTGCTGAGGAAGATTTATTTAATTCAAAACTCAATAAAAGCGGATAAACGGACATTGTGTAGACACATCAGATTACACATGCAAACAATCAGTAGCACTATATTTTATTGCATGGTACTCTTATTGTGTTGAGGAAAAAACAGCAAGGAATAGAAAAATAATAAGAAAGTAAGAAAGAAAATTACTTGTTGCTTACTGTATACTGTCAATCCAACAGTCACAAACTAAATTATTTATTTATTGAAACCACCAATTGAATGACTCAGAAACTGGATTCTTCACAGCTCTCTGTATAATCTTTTAATTCTCTGTGATACAGAGCTCCATGGTGTCCAAAAACTGCTCAAAATACCCAGGAAAATGAGTCACAATGTTGCACTGCATGACATGTCCCAGCATTATGAAAACGGGCACTTTAGTATATTGAGTAAATCCCACCAAAAGCTGTGCTACACAGCTGAAAATACTCAGTAGAGGAGCACATGTGTATTAATAGACAACTTAAAATAGCCCACAACACATGCATCATTCACTCCTGTTTGAGGAACAATTGATTAAAAAAGAGTGCTATGTATGTTAAAGAAAAGTGTTTTTTTATTTAACTTTACTTGTTTAACAGTTTTTAGTGTATGTCTTCAGTAAGAACCAGTGTCCTTCAGAGTAAGACAAATACTTTCCTTGTAAAACCTCTTTGTATAGATCAGTTTAAAGGTCAGATAAATCTGCAATAAAATGTGAGTTGGTTATCTCGAGGCAGAGTAAAACCCTGCACACTTTTAACTTCAGCAGAAGCGAACACACCACTGGAGATGTACGCCCCACTGAAGGCCTTTACTCTAAGTGACGCCTTGTGCATCACAATTACCCACACAAAGCCCTGCATCAGACCGTGAGTTGACTTTTATTTTCATGTGAATGTGGGCCGCAGTGGCAGACGATGACAGCTTAATTCCCGGGCTGGGCCCCCCCTGCTGGGGCCCACCGTTTGTGTGAGCTGACAGACGGAGATCAGACTGAGGAGAGACGAGTGGGAACCCTCAGAGTGCGCTCAGGTTTCTGGGTGCTGTGAAAAGATTTGTCCAAACTATTCATATCTGACGAAGTTTCCCATGTTCTGCACTGCAGCGGGGTTTTCGTATAATGAGCTCCTCTATCTCTCTCATCTATGCTCACACAACAGATACAGATAAAGCTGACTTTAGTTTAGGTCCTTGCTGCCAGCAAAAACTACACGCCAGTGTTGAACTTTTCTCTCGTTACAAACCAGGGGAAGTGGGGGTCCATCCAATTACTTTGGAAAACGCAGGAAACAGGTAAAGAGGTGTAGAAAAAAGAGGAGTGGGGATAACAATTAGGTGACCTCAGTTTAAAAAGGGGTTGGGTAATAGGTGTATTCGACCAACATGAGCACCTGAGGTAAAAGGGGTCAGAGCGAGCAGGATAAGAAGGATTAACGGTCCTGGGGAACGAAGGTTGTTCTACTTTGATAGAGGTCAGAGGGTGCAGCAGTTGGGGTGAAAAGGAAAGGCTTCTGGGCATTATTTTTTAAAACCTAATTTAGCTTTTCTTTTCACACATACCTGAGGAATGTGGATATAGCAATGCTGACCTTCTGAAGATGACAGTGGGAAAACCTCTCTCAGGTGCTGAGATGACACGAGTGTGCTTTGTCTTCCTGCTGATGAGTAACGCCGCCTCGGTCTCCACACAGTTTAATGGATACAACTGTGACGCCAGCTACCACAGCAGGTTCCCTGGTAGGAATACTTTCACTTAACACGCTTTCTCGTTAAAATCCATACACTCTTTTGTCTACAGGTATGTTACACAGGTACAACAGGACATTTTACAGTGTTAACTGTAACTCCTCCGAAGCACATCATTATAGTATTACACATATGAATAAGGCTTTTAGTGTGTTGAAAACATGAATTAACTGTTACTATGTGTGTTAAAAAAACCTTTATGAATGCTTTAATAACTATGCCTCAACAGCGTGTGATAACCAGCCTGTATTGATGTTAACTTGTGAGTGTGTCATGTTAAAATGTGCTCCTTGAAACACCTTATTTAGCAACTACCACAGAAGCAGCTTTGAGTATACTTGTCCAGGTGTTTTTATTAATGTTGTGCATCCGTCTATCTTTAGACTGACTTTTATAGTGTCACAACCACGCAAGATGTAGAAACAACACTAGCTATGTAAACTGTAGTCGCTGTAAATATGCTGTATGATGTCCTTTTTGTTTTTCTGTTATGTTTATATGTATTTATGTGGAACCTACTTGCAGCAGGTCACCCTTGAAAAAGAGATCAAGGATCTCAATGGGATTCACCTGCATAGTAGTAGTTGAGATCAAAATGAAAGTGGAGTACATAATGGGGGTGGTTTTGGGCTGAAAGTTGAAGAGCAGTTTTAAAAAGGGGTTATCAGAACAAAAGATAATGAGAAGTGGTTTACCTGCGGCAGCTTTAGCAACAGTAATTAGTTTATTCGATATTTGAAGACGCTGAGATGTGTTCCTCAGTTTAGAGGACTTTTTTTGTATTATCCTACCCAATAAATGGTATGAACAAAAAAATAACAAAAACACGTCATATATATGGATTAAATGCAAGTAATGTAAATGTCAATTAGCTACATCACATTGGCAGCAATTTTCAAATTCGGGCAACATATTCACAGATTCATTTTCCCATACATTTGTACAACTTAGCTGTATAGAAAATAAACAAAGTATCTGCCAATACCTGAAAGCAATCATTAGCCTTTATAATTAAAATAGTTAACCCAAACCTTTTCTCTTTCTCTCCTTCCTGTGTTCCTGCAGGTGAGCGGGACATCAGTGTGTACTGTGGTGTTCAGACCATCACCTTGAAGATCAACTTCTGCCCCGTGCTCTTCTCTGGCTACACAGACACAGATTTGGCCCTGAACGGTCAGCACAGTGATGCCCAGTGCCGTGGCTTCATCAACAACAACACCTTCCCCACAGCGGTCCTGTTCAGCATCAGTCTCAACACTCTGGAGGCCTGTGGTAACAGCCTGGTGGTAAATAATACACAAACACAATCACATGACGTTAATGTAATCAATAAGCAACTGCATCTTGTTGTTAATTGACCTGGGAGGAAGAAAGGTGACATGGCTGAGATGTTTGTCTCTGCAGGTCAGCACAGCCTACGGGGCCAATGCCTATGGGAACATGTCTCTGGTACAAATTGGGAATGTCTCAGGCTACATCGACACCCCTGACCCGCCGGCTATAATCAGCTACCTGCCCGGCCTGCTGTATAAATTCAGCTGCAGCTACCCGCTGGAGTACCTGGTCAATAACTCACAGCTGGCATCGTAGGTTGCAAGTTACTGCCAAAAAACATCAAATTGTGTGTCAAAAAGAGAAATTTACAATCAGGAAATACTTATTGGATTTTACCTTTATATTTATTTATTTAATAAGGAAACAATTAGGATTTGTTTATTGTATTAAAAAACGATGATGACATAAAGTGCCTGGTTGAAACCCTGAAAGAAATTGTGTAATGTGGATTTTCTTAATAATTTATTTAACAATTTATATTTTCTTCTAAGATTCAGCTTTATGGTTGTATACCATTAATACCTGTTCTTTTTTTTAATTATCAAGTGAATACCTTCAAAAGTGAATTAAATAAATCAATATATGTGTTGAATCTATTCACAGCTCATCTGTTGCTGTATCTGTCAAGGAGAGCAACGGTACATTTGTGAGCACGTTGAATATGATCCTGTACAACGTGAGTACACTGCTGGGTTCATCCTATTATATAAAATATTTTCTGTGGAAAGGCATGCATTTTGAAGCTTTGAATGAGGAGGGGTTTTTATGTTCATAATCTTTTAATAAAGTCAGTGTACTAATTTTTTATTTTAAATTTATGATTTACTTGATATTTTATTTATTTCCAAGACCAAAACTGACAAATAATGGAATGTTTTTTTCTCTACAATTGACCTGGGCAGTCTGGTTTAGTTTGAGTCAATTCAACTAGTCCATCTTGTTGCTGGAAATACTCACACATTAGAGCACCAAATGTGTATTAATTTACCACTTGAAATAGTCCCCAAACGGCAGTGCCCAGCTGTGTTAAGAAATGAAAAGGCTTTTTCTATTTAAATGAAGGCCCCCTTTACTCTTATATATTATCCCGTTCCATATTTTGAATGGAAAAACTGACTTTTCACTTTGACTTTTTTTCCTGGTCAGGATTCCACCTACAATCAACCCCTGTCTATTCCAATGGCTGGACTGGCTCTGAAAACCAGAGTCTTTGCTGCTGTGAAAGCCACAAACTTAGACAAACGGTACCAGATAACATCTTATTATTTTCTACTGAATGTTGATTTTCTCATCATTTTCAGATGTATTAAATATTGATTATATGGTAGGCATTTATTCCAGTACAACAGCAACCTGACATATTGGTTATACAAAACATCTTTCCCACCATCATCTTTAAAGATTAAGTCTTTTTTTTCTATGGTTTGCCTGCATTCATTATGCCATTATGTTATTATTATACTTGAAGGCGCCAGTCTGCAGCAGAGAAAGCCCTGATCTGTGCTTTCCCATGTGCAGTTAGATCTGTATCCTCCATCAGGGCTCACAGTGTTGTCCCTCTGCAGGTGGAACATCTTGATGAACTACTGTTACACAACCCCCTCAGGGAATCCTAATGATGAACTTCGCTATGACCTTTTCTTTGGGTAATCTCGCTTTTTTCCCTCTTCAAGATAATGACTTGATAAACCACAAAAGAGAGTCATTTTCCATTCAGGCTCTCCAAAGGGCTTATCCTTAATGAATGCTACCCTTTCTCATTGAGTGCTTAAGCAAAACCTAGAAGTAAAATATGTAATTTTCAGTGTGCACATATGAGTATCTGTGTTGTTCTCTTGTGACACAGCTGCTCCAAAGACCCACAGACGACAGTTTTTGAGAATGGGAAGAGTCAGATGGGCCGATTTTCCTTCGAGGTTTTTCGTTTTGTTAAACACAGACACCAGAAGATGTCAACTGTGTTTCTGCACTGCGTCACCAAGCTCTGCCGGGCAGACGACTGCATCATGCTCATGCCGGTGAGTCCAACACTTTTCTCAGTTTGTGTCTCCTGACATCAATGAGGACTGAATTTGTATGATATGATTGGCAGATTTGTGCGAAACGACGTAGGAGGGATGGAGAGGAGAGCATTGATTCCCCACCAGTTGCATCTGGGAACGCCATCATCACAGCTGGACCAATCATCACCAGGAGTGGTATGAACAATGAAATTACATAAAAAAGAAGAGTTTGACATTTCTGGGATAAAAGTATTTGCTTTTTTGTTGAGGGTTTACATACAAAGATACCACTCATGTCAAACATGCAGCTACGTTCACCATTAAATATGAAGAATACTGGCTGTCAATAACCCCCTGTAAAGCACATTTTGATATTTACACCATGTTTTTTGTACAGATTAAACACACCAGAAATAACATGTTACTTTGTGAGCTTTAAAGGTGCTTTATGCTTAGGCTAACCGGGTTCAACTTCAAATCTAACAGACAAATAAGAAAATGGGAATAAGAAGATGGGATCAATCTTCTCAGTAAAAATAAACATCCAGGGAGTCATTGAAGATTAGCCTGTAGCCTGTAAAAATGCTTCTAATAAACACTTTTAAAAAATATTTTCCAGATGAAACTCCTGCCAACAACTCCCAACTCGGTAAGCTTATGTTGTCACAAATGAAAATGTTTTAAATATATTCTGCGACTAAGTCCTGTTAAGATAGCAGAAACCATGGACATTTGTGGAAACTCTGGTTATGTTAGGCCTTCATCAAAGGACATGTCTGTTTTAAGGGTCTGCCTTTCCTCACTTTTCCTAACCCCCCAGCGACCGGTACCCCACCCCATCCGATGAACCCAGTGACCAGTGCTCTGATCTCGGGTGTGGTCATCCTGGGCGGGGTCAGCGTGGGCTTCTCTCTGCTGTCGCTCCGCCTCCTGAAGAAGTGCCGCCTCCCAGCAACCTCCGGATCAGGTGTTTGGAACACCACCTTTAAATGAATAAAAATCTGTAAACGATAACAACATGGTACTGACCGTATGTGAAGAATGAGTATACAATGTTGGGTTCAAAATGTGTATGTGTGCTTTCCTTTTTACACACATTAATAAATGTGGATATTTTATTGTTGTAGGTGTTTTGTATTTATTGCCTTTAATACCTCATTATTCTTGTTTAATTAATTGTCATGTATTGGTGGATAATCAGTGTTTACAGAAGATGTACACTCATATCTATAATGCAAATGATAAAACGTTATTCTTTAGAACTTGTAATAAAAGATTGCATCAGAAATGTTCCCTTTCTCTCTTTGATGCAACTTACGAAAATTACTTGTTTTGACAAAATGTATCTTATTTTTTCCAGATCTGAGGAAATTAGCTTATACACAAGGTTAGACTGAAACCAAAGCAGCTTATAAACCGTTCAAACAAAAAAGGGGCATATATCTTCTGTTTTCATTCAAATAGCATTTAAAATTTAGCATTACAACCACCTGTTATGAAGCATTTTACAGTGTTTGGGATTTAGAATACACAAAAACTATAAATTGTATCCGTGTTAAGTGGAAATGTACTTAAACAGTAAAAATAAATGTCTACAATTTAGAAAAAACACTTCACCTCGATGCCGGGAGTTAGAAAAGTTTTATTATTTTACAGAATCAATGTATTCAAATGTTTTCTTTAGGAATATTGTTGCTGTTGAGTATTTAAGCTAGATAACCATTTAAACGTTTTTTTTTAAAAGAAAATACATATTTCACATATCAGGAAGTTGATTGTTTTCACTGTTCTCTATGTACTCAGAAAAGGACCTACAGCTAAAACAAGGAAAATAAAGGAAAGTGATAGGTAACATACAAACATTTAAGCACTATATGTTAAGGTTGAGTGAAGCAAGCAGGACCCAAATGCAGATAACACTGAAAATACCTTTATTTCAAGGATAAGAAACAGAACACTCCCCGGTGAACACAGTCACAGACAAACGACGAACCAACAATGACAGACAGAAAAAACAGAACTTAAATACACACAGGACTAATCAAGGTAACAAGAGACAGATGAGGAGGGAGGAGAAAACACAGGGGCAACAGGTGAACACAATCAAGAAAACAGGTAGGAGGGAACAGGTAGGAGGGAACACGCACAGCCGTTTCTCAATCGTGAAGAAACTGGCTTCCAAGCCAATATTTCAAGGATACTACGTCATCGAGTGCCGCCGAAGGACTGTTCCAATCTCCAGCATACTTGGAATTCCACAGAGGCCACGTCCTTGGTTTGGGGGTAATTTCGAGGCTGCACATGGGTAGACTTCGCGTCCTTCAAATCCCCACAATGCTTTGCGCACGGACCAATTTCAAAAACCCTTGTGGAGAATGGCTGAACCGACGCAGCGCAGCACACATTTAAATGTAAGTATGTAGTGGCGTAGAACATGTGTTGGTAAATATGTTACTTTGTTGCATTTGTTATCACCAAAAATGTGTTCCTGGAAAATAAAGCAACTTCATAATTAGATAGACATCGTGAGGTATTTATTTTCGGTACAGTTTATGTTGAAACTATTAGAGAGAGTGGCACACTTGTTAGTCTGTTCCATTCTTCTTTGTTTTCCAAAGCCGTGGCTTGAAGTATACTTGCTTCGTTTCTGAAGGAAGTGACTTGGAAGTATGCGACTACCAAGCCAGTATCCTCACGATTGAGAAACGGCCACAGACAGGAAACCAAAGACAGATCTAAACAAGACAAAACACAACGCAGACAGAAAACCAAAAACAGATCTAGACAAGACAAAACACAACACAGACAGATCGTGACAACTATATACACATAATAAATACAAATGCATAATGTATAGGCTGTGTATAAACAACAAGAGGTTTTGAATAAGGAAAAATTTTTAATGTTAATGTTTTGGAGGTACAATGATTTCACCAAACATTGTATCAGCAACTTTGTGTTTTACTAAATGTGCATATAAAGTACACTTTGTTAGTCAACATTGTGTGGCTAGGCATTTTTGTTGTTGGTAACAAATTCATCTTTAATTAGGTAAGGAAAGGTTGCCATTTCCTCAATCATTGATTCGACAAAAGGACGTTTATTTATCCCTCTTTAATATCGACACCTATCTGTAAAAGTTTTCCAAATGTCACGGCCTTGTTGGTGTCCAATCTCAAGGAAAATGAGCAAAATACCAAGCACAGCAAGAGCTCATTTGATGACTGCCAGAATTAATCTTTCCATTTTTGCCATATTGATTTTCTTTTCCGATGACCTATATAAATGTATTTTGCCGGCAGCTGCGTTTCAAGTATCTGACTCCACGTCTGTTTTTGTGACCTGCACGGCTTTGCTGCATTCACTGCTCTTTATCACTCTAATCCCTCATTTCAACAGCCATTTTGAGATGTATTCAGCGTTCACAATGACCACAGATAACTGAAATGAGAGGAATAAATGCTATCATCCACCCTCTCAGTTTATTATCAGAGATAATTGATTAAACCCTCCTCCAAAATTGGAAATGAGGCTGGGAATTGGCTTTGAATGCTTAAGTCAATCTCAGACTAGTCACAACCAAAGAAAACGTTTTCCGAAGAATAAATATGAGGGTGTGTGTGTTGGGAAAGATGAGAGGCCCGAAGGAAGCTTATGGCATGTTTCAGTGCACACAGCATGACAATAACAATGTTTCCTGTATTTGTTTTGTGCCATGCATTTGACAGAACATTCACAAAGAAGCCCATCCTTCAACTTGACCCCAATCAGAGCTTTCTCTTCCCAGAAGGCTCACCTGACAAGATTGGGTTTCCAGCTGTCCTTCAATCATTTCACTCAAACCTCAACACTCAGTTAACTGAAAAAGATGCTAGAATAGTATTGCTAGGTCTACGTGGAGCACAACATTCTAAAAAGTAAATCTTTACTGTATTTACACTTTGAAAATAAGGCACACTTAATGGTCAAATATAATAAATGTGAGTGACATTGTTATTCTGACCAACATGTTAGATCCTGATAACGTGCCATGACTGATGAGCATCAAAAGACTTTATTTAAAAGGAATGTTGTGCCGATTTATCAAATGAAACTCCAGAAGACAGTAGGTCATCTTTCCTATATTAAGTTTGAGGCCCCAGGTGGATAGAAACCATACATGCTCATTATGTTTCATATTAGCAGGCAAAGGGGGCTGCATTTCACACACAAAGTCACAAAGCCTTAAGAACATTGTTAGACACATACAACAAAGAAGGGAACTGTGTTGGGTTTCATCATCTGCCTCCAGGAGAGGACCTCAATCACAAAAAGTGAATTGTTTGCGCAAACTGAGGCAGCCCCTCCTAAAGTCCTATTGACCCTGTTTCTGTCCAATCCTAAAACAGTGTTTTGACCACACCATGTATTTCACCATACATAAAACAGACCACTGCGCTCTTATTCACAACAAGCAAAGACAATGAGGGGGTGAGAATTGAGCAGACTAAGTTTTCTTGATTGACAGCTCTGGATCATGCATCAACATTTGGACCGTTGCTTATATTTGGACCATTTTCTGTGTTTGACATCTGTGTGTTTTCCACAGAGGGCCAAGCAGGGAGATGGCTATATTCAGCTTCCTCATCCTGACCTCCTTGTGTATTGCAGGCCGAGAGGCCTTCAGCATATCTGAGTGTGGAGCATATGCCAGACGACCAGGTAAGATGAGCGTAACCTACAATACCATTTATTATTTTTTGATGTGAATTGAAGGGAGCACATTGATTTTCGTTCAGATGTCGACAAGCCATATTGATTCAAGTTTACTCCAGCTATTTCACACCTGGAAGAGTGCTAATTGCTCTGGTAAATAGAAGAAAAAGAAAAGTAGATGTTAAATTAGCCGTCATTAATTAATAGTTTAGGATTTTATTAACTGTTCGATCTTCTTGTGTAACCATTTATTTCATATCATTTGTAAATGTATTTTTTAGGATGATTTTACATACTTGTCTTTGTGTGTTATGTATGCACACAGAACAACATTGCTTCATTTTAATGTGAATGCTAAAGAGTAGTTTTGATAGTTATGATTTTTTTAAAATAATTAAATAATGTTGGAAACTTTCAATAACTATTCCATCTTCTCACCATCAGAGTACACTGACATCACTGTGGTGTGTGGCACATCTACCATCGACCTGGCATTTCAAATCTGCCCGGTTTTCTACACGGGATACAACACAAGCCTACTGATCCTCAACCGCATCCGGGACAGTGTGGACTGTCAGGGGACCCTGGACACCTGGGTGTCCCCTCCTGTGGCGAGGCTCAGCTTCCCCATCAGAGAGGGAAATGCCTGTGGGAGTAACTTCCTTGTGAGTAATTTATCAAAGTGTTCTGATTAAAAGTATGTGGGATGTTGATTGTCTGAAATATTATACTTTAGCTGAGGAGAAGTTTGTAGAACTGAAAGGCTATCTTAGTACTGTGGTAAAAGCTAGGTAAGAAACAGTTTTTAAAAAGGCTAGAAATAAGACCATTTTATATAAAACATGACATCCTAAAACTCTTCTTTTCTGAGAAGAAGGAGCAAGTTGTTCCACTTTCTCTCTGTAATTTCATCACTACCCTGCTGAGACTAAATTAATTTTAAAGCATTTCTCAAATAATCATATAATTCCATTAAATAATTCCTCAGACCACGAGTGCACCAGGGACAGGAATATTTGCTGACTCCTCCAACATCAGAGTCAACAGTCAGCGGGGCGGTGCGATCCTTTGACCTCACCCCCGGGACGATCACCTACAACGCAGAGCTCAAGTACTCATGTGCTTATCCTCTGGAGTATCTCATCAACAACACCCAGGTGGATGTGTAAGTTTACACTTATAGAATGTGGGTCAAACTATACATTTACACATCTTACATCTCACATCTGTGCAACGTGTGATCTCGTTCTTTTCTTCCTCGTAGGTCATCCTCCTCCATTGCTTTGAAGGACAACAATGGGAGCTTTATGAGCACCCTCAGCATGGCCTTGTTCCAGGTACCTTACATCCTTTACTACATACTATAGATGCCCGTATCTCTGCCTGGCACCAACATACATTTTATAATATTATGTATGCACTTAATGTTCTTACCTTCTCATCATTTGCCAGGATATAAATTACACCACACCCCTTGTCTTCCCACCTCTGGTCATCGAAATGAGAACCAACCTCTACGTGCAGGTGGTTGCATCCAACCTGACCTCACAGTAAGAACATTTTACATGTTAAAAGACCTGCAGTTTTTACTTTCTTTGTTTCAGAGCTGAACAAATATGTATTATAGTAATAAAAACTACATTTAAATATGACCAACTACTGTACTTGAAAATGTCCTTCGATTTTTAGATACTTTGTGGTTATTAACACTTCTATTGCACAACTATTTAGGGAGAAATATTAAAATGTTTACTAACCTACATTTTTCTGATAGCTACTTACTTCTAAAACCCTGGCAATAAATTTAAAAAAAAGAAAATGCATAATGAAAGTCTCAATAAAGAAATGTCTCTCCTAGTCACCAACCACGTGACTGTGTCTCAAGAGATTGTAAATGTGAGGTTTCCACCTGGGACCCTCAGTCTCTGACTCGGTCTCTCTCCACAGGTACTTTGTTCTTCTGGACCGGTGCTACGCCTCGGTGAATCTGCAGCCCTCTAACTCCACCATTTTTTATCTATTTGTCTCATAAGTCAAAAAAACTTGAGCTTCCAACTTTATCTAACTTTTTCCCAGTCCTACTAGATTTTATAATGGATTCTGTCTCGGTCCAGCAGTTTAAACTTGAACACGTACATCACATTTCTCCTCTCTTCCATGACAAAAGTGCTCCACACTTCCTCCTCTGAATCCGAAGGGAACTCTAGTCTTGATTTCCTCTCCCTGCCTTTCTATCATTGATACAGTGCATGCACGTATATCCCTGTGATGTGCAAATGGAGCACTTGTGAGGTTTGCCTTTTATTGAAAGGTGCTCCATAGATCAGCCCACCACCATGCTGGAGAACGGGGATAGCCAAATGGCCCGCTTCTACTTCCCAGCGTTCCGCTTCACCGAGCAGCACAATGAGACCATCCCCACTTACTATCTGCACTGCATCACCCGGCTCTGTGAGCACAGCACCTGCAGCACCTTCAAGGTGAGAAGACACTGCATGCATTTCAAGCAGAAAAATCAACATAAGCCGGGTCATAAGCTCACGTCTCTCCATATGGTTTGATCTGCAGCAATGCAACAGGAAGAGGAGGAGCGTACAGTCCACGGTCGTCCAGGAGGGCATCACTGAGCCGTCTGTGGTCACTGTGGCAATAAAGGCCAAGACAAAAAACTGTAAGTCAAGGAAACACTACAGAGCAGGATACATATAGAGAAAGAGGCAACATTCACTCTTTATCTTTCAATAAAGAGAGAACTGAGAGAACATTTGAAAAGAAAAACCAACACTGACTTAAAGTGTCCTTATAGGTGACAAAGTATGTCGAGGAAATAGGTAAAAGGAGATAAAAATGAGAATGATAAAAGAAAAACAGATATACAAGAAAATGTTGCACTATCACAGGATTGATTCAAATATAATACATAAATCACATAAATGATCCAAAAAGGTTACCATAGAAACTTATACAAAATAAACGTACCACTACAGTACTTTCCGATTTTTTTTAATGAAACCCTTGTAAAACTGTTTTCTCTAGGCACATCACACACTTATGACCCTTCTCTCCTTATTTTTTTAACTCTTCTTCTCAGTAATTTCATTTATTTTTGAGGATTATTCCCTCCTAATGAAATTCTGGCCCTTCCTGTCTATCTTGCAGCGATTCAATCCAAAGAAGAGGGTGAGTATTTTATTTTTTAATTTGACTGCCATGAGAAAAAGCCTTTCACAAAGTTTTTAGTAATTACATTCCCTCAGAAATGGAAAGCCCTTCTAATCTGCAGCGTGTCATAAAGTATTTTGTTTCTGGAGCAGAGAATTTTAATGGTCATCATCTCATTTGTGCACAGCGCTGTCTGGTGGTCTGTGTGCAAGGGAGCGTCTGTTGGCCTGGGCATTGCTGTGGCTCTCCTCGTTGTGCTAGGGGTCGCAACTATTGTGATGGCAGCATCTTTTTATCCGAAACTGAAGCGGCTAAGCTAGCAGCAGCCCATAACACTGAAGACCAGCTAAGGCTAAATTACCTAATGAGAGGGTGACATTCACATACTCTTGGAGGCGCATAGTGTATGTATGAAGGCTGTCCTGAATCAAACTATTGATTGGAGCACTCCAATCCTTCACAGTCTGATAGATGTTATTGAAGGTGAAGTCTGAATAATGCACCTGTCATGATGCACTGCATGGTAAAGAGTAAATAAAGATATTCAGTTGCTTTCTTAAAGGCATAGTTCCACATTTTGAGAAATACATTCATTTGCTTCCTGGATGAAGTAACTTTCAAAATAACTATTGTGCAACATAACATTCAACAAAATGAAGAATGTTCAATATTACACTTACATTTCTATATTAACTAAACTAATAATAGCCTTATAAATAGGGAACTTTAGAGATGCTGGTAGGTAATCTGTTACCTTTTAACCAAACCAGTCTAACTTCTCCCTTCTGTTTTCAGGCTTCATGCTAAGCTAAGCTAACTGGCTGCAGGTTTGAGCTACATGTTGAGTTTGAAAACATGAGAGCAGCCTCAATATTTTCATCTGACTCTCGGCAAGATGGCAAGTGTAACAGGAAGGCAACACATTTGAATTATAGCATAATGTATCACATTTTATTTTATTTACTGCCATTGACTAAATGCTCTCTTTTTCAAGTACTCAGACATCTTCTTTTTATACGTGAATATCTACATCTGTCCATGCCATGAATTATGAATGAAACACGAAGCTCTAAATTACTTACTTGAATTATTAATTGAAGCCTGTGTTGTATCCAGGGAAATGTACTTTTTTTTACTTGTAACGATGTATAGTCTGCTGTTTGTGCCATTTCTCTATGTTACACATGCATTATTATGACAATTAAAATAAGCAAGACATGAAATAAGAGGTTTTGTCTTCCAACTGCAGACCCTCGCCTGAAGTTTTCTCGTTTGCTCTGCATGGCATGCAGTGGCGGAGCTGAATCCTGGCCACCCTATTGGTCACCCCAAACACCCTCACCATAGGGGGCCAAACAATTTTGGAACATTAAGAAAAAAAGATGTAAGTAACCTTTCATCATTCATCAATAATTAACATTAATAGAACGTTATATTGATAATGTACTGACTAAACTTACAATTCAAACTTATTTTCTTCCTAAAGTTAATTATCCAAAGCCTCTGTACACCCCCTTCTATTTACATGTAATGGTTTGGTCCCGCCTCCGCCTCCAAACGGCACTTTCTAGAAGAGAGTGAGAGCATGTGAGGAGCAGGGATGCTAGTACTTACGTGTGAACCATGTCTCAACGACTAACAAAGTCAGGCTTTCAAAATGAAAAGAAAGGAAAGAAAGAAAAGAGAGAGGGACTAAAGGGCAACAGTATGTCACCCAGTTTTTCAAAAGAAAAGGTGGGTGTGGTCCATGAGTGGTGGAAATGTGTCTGTTAGCTAAGCGTAGTCCATTGTAAATAATAATTGTTATGTTTTTTTTTTACTAAGCTGACATTAAGTACTGTTTATATCTATTAAAAAAATGCAGAGGTTTTTAATTTCACTGCTCTTTTAACTGACATTTAACAAATGCAGGTACATTTTTTAGCAGCTATTCATACTAAATCAATTGTCCCTCCCCTGGTGCCAGGACCAACATATCCATCTTTAGGCTCAGCAGCCCTGTCCCCCCAGAATGCTGAACCTGAACCAGCTTGTCTCCCAACTGAAGGAGGTGAGCTGCATTGTTTTGAATTACATGCCACTTAACATATCTGAAGGGAGACTGGAATACAATATATATACAGTGGGGCAAAAAAAGTATTTAGTCAGCCACCAATTGTGCAAGTTCTCCCACTTAAAAATATGAGAGAGGCCTGTAATTTTCATCCTAGGTCTCAACTATGAGAGACAAAAGGAGAAAAAAAAAATCCAGAAAATCACATTGTCTGATTTTTAAAGACTGTATTAGCAAATTATGGTGGAAAATAAGTATTTGGTCAATAACAAAAGTTCATCTCAATACTTTGTTATATACCCTTTGTTGGCAATGACAGAGGTCAAAAGTTTTCTGTAAGTCTTCACAAGGTTTTCACACACTGTTGCTGGTATTTTGGCCCATTCCTCCGTGCAGATCTCCTCAAGAGCAGTGATTTGTTGGGGCTGTCGCTGGGCAACACGGACTTTTAACTCCCTCCAAAGATTTTCTATGGGGTTGAGATCTGGAGACTGGCTAGGCCACTCCAGGACCTTGAAATGCTTCTTACGAAGCCACTTCTTCGTTGCCCGGGCGGTGTGTTTGGGATCATTGTCATGCTGAAAGACCCAGCCACGTTTCATCTTCAATGCCCTTGCTGATGGAAGGAGGTTGTCACTCAAAATCTCACGATACATGGCCCCATTTATTCTTTCCTTTACACGGATCAGTCGTCCTGGTCCCTTTGCAGAAAAACAGCCCCAAAGCATGATGTTTCCACCCCCATGTTTCACAGTAGGTATGGTGTTCTTTGGATGCAACTCAGCATTCTTTCTCCTCCAAACACGTCTAGTTGAGTTTTTACCAAAAAGTTCTATTTTGGTTTCATCTGACCATATGACATTCTCCCAATCCTTTTCTGGATCATCTAAATCAGGGATCACCAACTATATTTGTCCAAGGGCCAAAATGTATCCAATCGACACTATCGCGGGCCAGCGATTTTGATATAGTCCACAATGCTAGTGGAGCACGCTCAGGTACTGCGGACCACATAAAGCTTAGCAGACTCTTCAGGCTAACGAAGGATCACTTCTAGGCAGGGTTGGGAGGGCTACTTTGTAAATGTAATCAGTTACTGAATACTGAATACATGCTCTGAAAGTAATCAGAATACAGTTAGTTACGTATTCAGATTACTTTTAGAATACTTTTGGAATACTTTCTTTTTCCATAACAGATGGGTGTCTGGTGCACAGGAGATACTTATTTTACTGTTTTAATGGCTTATCAAGAACTTAAACACAACATCTTGGTGTCATTCTGGACAGCTCCCTCTCATCTGCACCCCACATAAAAAACATCACCCGGACTGCATCCTTTGTACTGTCTTAAAACCTTTCCTTGGAATATGTTATGAATTGTAAGGTGTCCTTGAGTGCTTTGAAAGGCGCCCCTTAATAGAATGAATTATTATTATTATTATGTATTATCTGAAACGATTTAATAACTTTTAAAACTTTTTCCAGTCACTTGCCCCATGCATTCAGCAGCAGCAGGCCATTCACTTTGATTTGATCCCGTTATGAAATGTCATAATTTCGACAATAAATAAATGCCACATAAACGTTATCTTGCACATTTTATCTAACCATCTCCGTTTCTAACTTTCAATATATTTTAAAAGAGATCTCTCTCTCATCTACGTGTGGGGGCGGGGCCTCACAGACACGCTGCATCTCTCTCTCGCTCACAGACATGCTGCAGCGCTGTGCAGTGTGCACACAGTTCTGCCGGTAAGGAATATTACATTTTGTGAGGACACTTTTCCACTAATAATTCCAATAAGTATTCCAAAATGTATTCACTTCAGGTTTACGAAAGTAACGTTAATCAGATTACTCGTTTTTCAAATGTAACGCCAGCTGAAAATACAGTTAGCCTACTTGATTTTTGTATTCTGATTACGTAACGCCGTTACATATATTCCGTTACAACCCGACCCTGCTTCTAGCATCTAGGCTACTGTCCCGCAGCTCCTGCCTCTCTGTTGGACTCTGTCGCAGCGGGGCTGCTGCTGTGGAGCGCACAAAGAAGACTGTTCACAACGAAGGATCACTTCTTCTTCAAGTCAGGGAAGGTTTCGCAGTAGGCAGTCTACTGTCCCGCAGCTGCTGCCTCTCTGTTGGACTCTGTTACTGCACCTTACTCACGAGACGTTGTAAAAAAAAAAAAATGGGCGGGGGGCGAACGCAGTAACCACTCCGCCAACGCCACAGTCACCCTATGGAAAGCCAAAAGTGCCATAATACGGGGGTGAAAAAACGCGCGAACATACGGGGAGGTCCGTTTTTTCGCGCGAAAAAACGCGCGAACATACGGGGAGGTCCGTTTTTTCGCGTGAAAAAACGGGCCAATATACGGGCGAATGTTCGCGCGGTTTTTTATATGATAATGAGCCCCTCCTTCTGATTTCCTTAGCCAATAAGTTAAAAGTGTCTGTAACCAATCAGTGAAGGGTAAAGCCAGACCAAAACAATCTGTAGATGAAAAGTTCCTGACATGGTGAGGCTGTGCTGTAAATTGTGCATTATTCCAGATTCAGGGGACTAAGTATTAATTTGCCTTTGAATATAATAAATATATCAATCAATATATCAATATAACCTGCCTTCATTGTTTTTTTTAAATAAAATGGCATTACCCTTTTCCTTAAACCTTTGGAGTGTGAAGTGAAGGTATTTTCTCAATTTTTAGATGTCTCCTTAAATCCACTTTTAAATGTACTTCTTATAACATGGCATGGTGTTACATGTCAAAATGTTCAGTAGTCTCTGGTGTTGCTAGAAATGCAAATTCACTCACCTTAGAGCACTGTCTTATGAGAAACCTAGCTTAGAAATCCGATTTTTGGAAAACTTCAAAACTGTTGTGAAACACATATGTACTCATGTCATCCATTTTTTTTGGTGTTTCAGATTTTGTTCACCAAAGTCTTTGGTTCACAAAAGTAGTGAAATATATCAATTACACTATAAGCCTATATAAAAGTGTTGTTCATGTCTAAAATGAAAATGTGTAAATTATAATTTAGAGTAAAATATTTCCATCCCTCTACTTTCACCACAGAAAAGTTACATCAGGACTGAATAATGACTTCATATTCCATACCAAGGTTTATGTGATGTGTACAAATACAAATTCAGCATTTCAACTTTATTTTTCAACCAACTATTTATGTTAACATATGAAACTGTAAAATCTCAATATTTCCAATATCAGAACTTTTTCAACCAACTATTCATTATAAATGTAAAGACAGGGGGTCTTTGTCCATGGTCTTTGTCTGTCTTCCAAGACAGTGGGTCTGGCTGCTGTGTAGGTGGGGCTGATGGTGCATGGCCTGCTGGTGGCTGTGTCGGAGGGAGGTAGGTGGGATTGTCCCGGGTTGATGCTGGTGGCTGGATTGGAGGTACGTCTGCTAGGCGAGACTTCTTTGCTGGCTGGGTTGATCGCGATGGCTGTGGTGGAGGCCTTTGTACCGAGGTGTATCTTGATCTTGTGGCAGGGACAGATGGAGGCCGCTGTAGTGATGCTGGTCCTTTGGTCCTCGGTGGTGATGGCTCTGGTGAAGGCCCTTGAGCAACGGTAGATCTTGACCTTGGTGCAGGCACAGATGGAGGTTCTTTCTCCTAGGCCCAGGCAGCTGTGAAATCTGAAAGAAATATAGGACAATAATTACTACTAAGTTCATTCAAATAAAGTTCAAGTGGAATGTTTCTAAAGCACAAATAACAATGCACAACTAAAAATAAAATGGAGAGGCGGGACAGGAGTCTCTCTCTTACACAGGTATTTTCCAGTTATTTCCCATTCAATATAAAGTCACAGACACAAATATAACTACATCTATAGGTGTGTATGTGTGGGACGAATACAAGTTGATGTTATTCATCTACACATGTTACCTCACTTTTACACACAGAAATCACTTTTACACAGAGTAAACGTTTACTAACGGAGAGTCTATTTTGTCACAAGAGAAAGTTCATGACTATCGATAAGAATACAAACAATACCTATGTGGGATTCACCATCAAAAAGTTTGTTCTCTTTTATCCTCCTAATGACACGCTCTACATGAACCCTCAGTCTGGCAATGGCCTGTGTCTCCCTCACCTCATAGGCTGGCATTTGCTTCTGCTTTGACAGAAAAGGTGGGCAGTACACCTTGCATTTGCAGCAATCGCTGATCAGGAAGCTCTTATCTACCATCACTGCTATGTTTTCAGTCAACAACGCAGCTATTCCAGATTGTTTGAAAATCTCCTTGTCGCTGACAGAACCACCATACAGACTGGAAACAAATGTCACTGCACCATGTGGGGCTATGCCAACCAGGGCTTTCATGGTGCAGTGAGATTTCTATGTAGAATACATTTCACTTTGGAGGAGGAGTGAGGATGGTGTTTGACACCTCAGCTCTGTGCAATCCAGGATCACCTGTGTGTCTGGGAAATCTTTGAATGCCTCTGGGAGGTGGGCTTGAACTTCTGCAGGTGTAAGCCAGATGCACTGTGACCCCAATAAAGTTGTAAGAAAACTTGTCCATGTTGCAATGATGCGGCTCACAGAGGACTGGTGTACGTTGAAGCGGTTTGCAAGGTCCCTCTCTTTCAAACCCACCGACAGGAAGCATAGAAAAAGGAAGAACTCGTCAATTGGCTGAAGCAGCTGTCTCTGGAAGATAAAAACAAAAAAAGGTTACTATATTAATGTCATGAGTGTAGCACACTATGGGAAAAACATTAAGTTGTTTTAGTTCTCCGATGTATTCAAAAAGGATTGAGTACTTTAGCCTTTTAGCCTACACAAAAGCAATGAAATGTCGGAGAGACATTTTCCCTTCAGTTTGTGTTTAGATTGTGTGTTAAAAGAAACATAACCTACCGTTGATGGACGTGCGTGTGTAACCACTTCTTCATTACTCTTGGCAGTTGATATCGCTCTAGTAACACAAACCATTTAATGAATTGAAGGCTCAATTAAAAACCAGAAGGCCATCAGGTGGTTATAGCTCGGGAATCTGTACACAAAAGACACATGTCAGTCATTAATTGACAGTAAATACAATCGTGTTAACTGTAACACATGGGCTAATGCTTTCCTCTTGTTTGCTATAATACATTACAATTCAAATAGACTGAGTAAGAAGGCACTAGGTGCAGGTATAGTAATCTACAGCAGTAAAATGTAGCAACTACATTAGCAGCAGTAATAATAATCTAAAACATACAGGGAACATTTTACACACAATGACTACGTTTACTCTTCATTCTTACGTGTGCAACTGGGGGAAACGCAGTGGATATTGACATACTTTTACTTTGGTAAGGTTTTGAAGATTTCCACTTGTAGTAAAATATTCTCAGTATGTTGTTAGTATTAATATGTTTTACTCCACCACATTTAGTTAACCTTCATAGTTTCTAGTTACTTTTTATATATGAAAACACAGGATTTATGATTCTACATGTTCAGTTCAGGAGTATTTTAAAACCATAGTATTTGTACTTATACTTCAGTTAAGTTGAGTACTTATTCCAACACTGCATGCATATAGTCAGCGGTCACACGGCAGGTAAACAGGATTCTTTATAAGCTAACCCATCTCAAAAACTTGGATAGAATTTAGCCAAAACATTACCTTGTATAGAATCGGATGTTGTCGTCGGAGCCAGCAAACCTCTGTTAGCAAAACTCTCGCTGGACTCTTAACTCCTGCAGTTGCTTCTGCAGATCCTCCACTGTTTTGGAGTTGTCTTCTGCAGCTTGAGAGGACATGTCCAGTGAAGCTGCTTCTGGGTCTATCCGCCTCATGCTGTCCCGCACTCTGCGTCTCTGTATCCACATCTGCTGGGCCTGCAGCTGTGCCCTGACAGATTCAGGGCCAATCTGGTTATTCCCAGCCACTATCTCCTTGATGAGGTCGTCTAGTGTAGCATCTGAGATGGTGGAGTATGTCCCAGAGCGCAGCATGTGGAACTGCCTGAAAAATAAACATGTTTTAAATATATGAGACCTACGGTATTCAGATTTACTTTACAACATGCATAGTGTAACATGGCTACAACCCCTCCTTGGGATGTTTACAATAAATTGAGACAAGATGGCACTTCCAATGTTGAAGACATTGCTACATACCTCAATCGCCGTCTCACTGTGCGCAGAGATACTTTTAATATCTGTGCCATCTTTGTTGCTGTAAAACCACAGCTCCTCAAAAAAGAGATTTGCTCTCTGGAAATGCTGAATTGTGGGGGACCTCGACCACCCAACAAAATGAGTGGGGCGTGGTAGCCAGAATGACCTGCAACAACAGCAAAACATTAGATTACATTTATTGTCATTGTTGTAAAAGCAACGCATTTATGCCGTTGTGCCAGAAACGCACACAATGCGTCTATTTTATTGTCATTGCCCAGCCTAAAGATACTTTTAAAAAAAATGAAATGCAGTTTGGCATTAAACCAGTGGACATGCAATACACTATAGTTGTAGTATACAGTAAGAACAAAAGCATAAATGTGTATGGGCATAGAGATACATAGTTGCAGTCTGTGTCTTCCAACCCTGAAGACAGAGACTCCCCCTCTGGCACCCTTTCAATGTCCTCATTCACACGTTTGATGATACGTGGTGTACTACAGATGGCCAGACTGCCCTCGACGGGGGAGGGGGAATAGCGTCTCCTCTACTGTGGCAGGATATAAAGGTGGAATTTGGAGTACAGTTTTAAGTGGACAACTCGAGACTCAGAGCGTCTCACCAGAATGTTGTAATTAATAGCTGGCAACTACAGATTAAAAAAGGTGTTTATATTGGTATTACCCATATTTAAAACAAATAATTACTTTAAAATGTATTGGCCTGTTGGACACTTAGTACTCAACAATACTAGCACTGGTTTATCAACGAAAGCCTATGCTAAAGTGAACAATTATCACATCGACCTACCTTGTTGTGCGGGTGTGGTAGGCCAAGATCTCCGGACTTCAAGTATATATTCCCGAAGGTCCTGAAGTAAAAGATCAGCTGTAGGGACGTTAATTAGCCTGCCCCGTGACCACTCGAGGCTCCTTTCCATGGTTTCTAACCTGCCAGTAAACGATTTGGTGAAATAGGGGAGAAGACAGAATTTGTAAGTGTGAAAGATCTCACACAACCTCAGTTTAGGTTACATGCAAAAACAAACTACATTCCTTTGTGTTGGTAGTAGTGTTAACTGTGTACGTTATTCTCCCGACCAGGAGAGAAGCTTTAAAATAGGAGACTAAATGGAGTCTCTGTGAAAGTTCAATTGGGTACTTTAATTAAAAGAGGCGCGGTAGTGTTACAGACAGAATATTGTTCAGTCAGACAAACAGCTGTGATCTGGCTCTCCTCGATAGGGAAGAGAAGAGCCCGGATCTCTCCTCCGGTGCTGTTTATATATCGTCTGCTGGCTCCTCCCCGCCAGCCGGCTCGCCTCGTCTCTAATGTCCGTTATTGCATTTAAACAGAGGATAGGTTCTTTTCACATTCAATATATGCTTAACACGCAGTTTCTCCTCATATTCTCTTTCATCACTCTTCATTTAACACATTCTAAACGCTGTAATCAATACTCTAAACAATACTTCTCGGCTCGTTTGGTTTCCGGTCATTCCGGATGTTGTCACATGCTACTCTCGTCTGTAAATAATGTATTCAAATAAACTGTACCTTCATTTAATATTCAGCATGGTAGTATCTCGACATCTATAGTTGTAGTGTTAAGTCAGTAGGCTTCGGTTTGCACCACTCTCTCATTTCGCTACTAAATTCACCTCTTCAGGAAATCGTATATTAGCCACATGCTAAATGCTAACCGGAGATGAAGGATTTTCAGAATAAAAGCTTAACTGCTTGTGCACAAGAATTTCTGGTTTTTCAGTATAAAAGAGCATTAAAACTGACGGCATGTTTAAACTACATTTCCCCATTAAAACATTGATTTTAATTTCTAACAGTAGCAATAGGCTTGGCCCTTACCTCGTTACTGTGGATTGTAACACGGCATGACCGGCATCATCTGTTTGGAGAAGTCTTGTGCAGTCATTTATTGTCCTTTTGCAACGCAAGATGAAGTTTCTCGTGGACATTTTTCCGGCTGCTGCTACTGCTGCTGCATGCTTATAGAGAGGCGAAGTCCCTCCCTTTCCGGTTGAGCTCCATGGGACCTTATTTCGGAAAAGGTATGTATTGAAGTAAATGGAGAGAGAAAGATTATCTTTCGATCCCGTTTGAATTGAACCACAAATTACACATATGATTTTTGTCAATTTAAAAGATAATTTTGCAAGTCAAAAAAATTTAAATGTGTCGTAAAACTGTGAAGTAACACTTTTTTTTTGCCTGAAACCAGTCAATGACCTACATCTCCCGTCGCGCACCACACACCAAGACGGCCGTCACGTTGGCACATTTCACTTATTTCTAGTTGCGTATTTTTCATAGTCTTATATTTCAACAGTTTTACGACAAACTGAGTTTTTTGACATGGAAGTGATTGTTTAAGATGACAAACATCATAAGTGTAATTCGTGGCACAATTCAAACGGGATCAAAAGATAAGTTTTCTCTCAAGATATATTGCCTGATCTTTTCCCTAACAGCCCTGATACCGAAAATTCATGGTATTTTTCTTTCTTCAGTGTCTGGAAAAGCACAATTATGTTGTTTTTCCGGTTTTGTAGACAACGAAAAAAGTAAACAATCCTTCCTTTCTAAAACAGAACAAAGAACACAAAAATGATGCAATGTGCAATTGCAATTGCACTGAAGAGAAACATTCGAATTAAAAAAAAAAATTTTTTATAAATTAATACATCTGAGGCTGATCAATTCCCATTTATTTGAAACATGAACGCAGGCGACAGGCTACCACCTTAAACAACTGGAGAACAGACAGCTGTTGCCAAGCAGTTGGGACAATTAAGGTGAAGCAGACCTTGGAATACTTTGCATTTATACAAAGATTGTAAGTGAATGAAAAGAGATAACACAAAAAAACGTTTCCTTTCCGAGACTCGAGCCCGGCCCTCCCGGATATTAGACCCTTTGACCGTTAGTCTACAAGCAGATAGTGGATAGATTTAGTTTGAAAGATATAACTGGAGTCCACCCACGCAGCGTCGAAGTGCGCATATTTTAGATATTTAATCATATATTTTCGAATATAAGGGGTAGAAAATATGATTCAGATAACCGCATAAATATGTGGGCACATTTTCAATGTATATTGTCTTGTATAAATTAAGTTATACTCTCGAAGGCATGTTTATGTTAAATATTGTATATCATTACAAACAGCAGAGGGCAGTATAGGACACGGAAAGGCCTCAGTGGGCATGCCGTAAAAGGGAATGTGTTGCTGAGCGCATGCCGTAAAGTAAGTGTTGTTATTATGTGTCTGCCGCAGACTTGGCATTCTGGCTGGAACGGCAACAACGTTCCCTCTGCTTCATTCATTTCTCCTGTTCAACAGGTTAGTAGTGTGTACAAAGATTATGTCATATTTCGATCTAAGAAGTGTTTTTGAAACTGTTCTTTATGTGTAGTTTAATGTCATTCTGTCAGCTAGTTCGGCTCCACTACAGTGGCTAATGGCGTCCGCTAGCTTCTTTGTTCTTCTATGTTACTAGGTGTATGACTCCCGTGCAGTAGTTTGGCTTACATTTCAAGTGTATTCTGCTTGTATAAATATGTGAAATGCTGGTCTGAGTTCATAATTGTTCATATTATTGAAATTCTAATAGCGCGCTAATGCTATGCTAATATTGTGCCTATGATGTGCTGCGTACCGGTACGCCGAACCGGTACTGGACTTGTAAAAAGTTTCGGTTCAAGTCCGGTTAAAACCGGAACGTCGGGAACCGGTACTTACGTATATTCTCCTTTTTGTTCTAAACCATCTAAAACCTTCCATAGATCGAGAAATTTGCGCTGAGAAAAGACGAAAAACATTGTTTTGGCTTCTGATATGGCGGCCATTACTGAACTCACGAAGTCTCGCAAAATATCGCAACTGCTCGCGAGATCTGTGTGACGTCAAGGGAAGCTGGCTTAGACATAGTGGACACTGACAGCGTGGGATGCTGGTTGCCATATTTGGTAGTGTAGCTAAGCTAACTCCTTTGCATGTATGGTGATATAGTGTCTGCCGAAAGAGCAACACTTCACCCAAACAATGTCAATATGCTGTTGTTCTTGAACAAGAACACAGACTTGTACTCTTGCAGATTGAGTCTTGTATGTACATCACTATGTATGTAGTTGTGTTGTGTAGTTAGTAACACATGTAGAGTTATAGAAAATACATGGTGTAGACACAAGTTGGAAGGGGGCACAATAAACCTGACGAGTTTGAATTTGAGTTGATTATGAGTTTATTTTCAATTGATAATTAGCTCACAATAAGTTCACTTTAGTTACTCACACAACTTGACCCAAGTCCGGACTTATAAGTCCGGACCTGAACCTGAACCTCTGGACTTGAGTCCGGACCTGAACCTGAATGTGAGTCCAGGTACACAGCACTATGCCTATCAGTGGACAACAGAGCCAGGTTAAAGTGAGTACAGTCAACCGGGTTGTGTGTGTTATCACTGTATTATATACTGGAAATGAAGAAGGCTTTAATCCTTCATAAAAGTCATAATATGGCATGTGGATTTATTTCCATTTTTGATTAGAGAAAAATACGTCATACAGTTATTTTGATTTGCTAAATGTAAAAAGGTATGTTTTTTTTCCTTCAGATTTCACAGCTGCCTGGGCCTAGTGGCCCAGAGGTGGCGTTTATCCAGCAGCCAGAACCTTCATCTGTGCCGGCCCCCAGGTCAAAATCTACCGTGGCTCAAAGACCTCTACCACAGCCATCACCACCAATGACCAGAGGACCAGCATCCCTACAGCGGCCTCCACCTCCATCTGTGCCTGCCACAAGATTAAGATACACCTCGGTACAAAGGCGTCCACCACAGCCATCACCACCAAGGACCCGAGGACCAGAGGACCAGCATCCCTACAGCGGCCTCCACCTCCATCTGTGCCTGCCACAAGATTAAGATACACCTCGATACAAAGGTCTCCACCACAGCCATCACGATCAACCCAGCCAGCAAAGAAGTCTCGCCTAGCACACGTACCTCCCATCCAGCCACCAGCATCAACCCGGGACAATCCCAGCATCAACCCGGGACAATCCCACCTACCTCCCTCCGACACAGCCACCAGCAGGCCATGCACCATCAGCCCCACCTACACAGCAGCCAGACCCACTGTCTTGGAAGACAGACAAAGACCATGGACAAAGACCCCCTGTCTTTACATTTATAATGAATAGTTGGTTGAAAAAGTTCTGATATTGGAAATATTGAGATTTTACAGTTTCATATGTTAACATAAATAGTTGGTTGAAAAATAAAGTTGAAATGCTGAATTTGTATTTGTACACATCACATAAACCTTGGTATGGAATATGAAGTCATTATTCAGTCCTGATGTAACTTTTCTGTGGTGAAAGTAGAGGGATGGAAATATTTTACTCTAAATTATAATTTACACATTTTCATTTTAGACATGAACAACACTTTTATATAGGCTTATAGTGTAATTGATATATTTCACTACTTTTGTGAACCAAAGACTTTGGTGAACAAAATCTGAAACACCAAAAAAAATGGATGACATGAGTACATATGTGTTTCACAACAGTTTTGAAGTTTTCCAAAAATCGGATTTCTAAGCTAGGTTTCTCATAAGACAGTGCTCTAAGGTGAGTGAATTTGCATTTCTAGCAACACCAGAGACTACTGAACATTTTGACATGTAACACCATGCCATGTTATAAGAAGTACATTTAAAAGTGGATTTAAGGAGACATCTAAAAATTGAGAAAATACCTTCACTTCACACTCCAAAGGTTTAAGGAAAAGGGTAATGCCATTTTATTTAAAAAAAACAATGAAGGCAGGTTATATTGATATATTGATTGATATATTTATTATATTCAAAGGCAAATTAATACTTAGTCCCCTGAATCTGGAATAATGCACAATTTACAGCACAGCCTCACCATGTCAGGAACTTTTCATCTACAGATTGTTTTGGTCTGGCTTTACCC
Source organism: Notothenia rossii (assembly GCF_949606895.1). NCBI lineage: Eukaryota > Metazoa > Chordata > Actinopteri > Perciformes > Nototheniidae > Notothenia > Notothenia rossii. The sequence goes on from NC_136902.1 coordinate 74,312,236, forward strand.
TTCACTGATTGGTTACAGACACTTTTAACTTATTGGCTAAGGAAATCAGAAGGAGGGGCTCATTATCATATAAAAAACCGCGCGAACATTCGCCCGTATATTGGCCCGTTTTTTCACGCGAAAAAACGGACCTCCCCGTATGTTCGCGCGTTTTTTCGCGCGAAAAAACGGACCTCCCCGTATGTTCGCGCGTTTTTTCACCCCCGTATTATGGCACTTTTGGCTTTCCATATTACCCAAGTCGCGCGGGCCGGATGAGAATGTCTGGCGGGCCGGATGTGGCCCGCGGGCCGCCAGTTGGTGGTCACTGATCTAAATGCTCTCTAGCAAACTTCAGACGGGCCTGGACATGTACTGGCTTAAGCAGGGGGACACGTCTGGCACTGCAGGATTTGAGTCCCTGGCGGCGTAGTGTGTTGCTGATGGTAGCCTTTGTTACTTTGGTCCCAGCTCTCTGCAGGTCATTGAATAGGTCCCCCCGTGTGGTTCTGGGATTTTTGCTCACCGTTCTTATGATCATTTTCACCCCACGGGGTGAGATCTTGCGTGGAGCCCCAGATCGAGGGAGATTATCAGTGGTCTTGTATGTCTTCCATTTTCTAATAATTGCTCCCACAGTTGATTTCTTCACACCAAGCTGCTTACCTATTGCAGATTCAGTCTTCCCAGCCTGGTGCAGTTCTACAATTTTGTTTCTGGTGTCCTTTGACAGCTCTTTGGTCTTGGCCATAGTGGAGTTTGGAGTGTGACTGTTTGATGTTGTGGACAGGTGTCTTTTATACTGATAACGAGTTCAAACAGGTGCCATTAATACAGTTAACAAGTGGAGGACAGAGGAGGCTCTTAAAGAAGAAGTTACAGGTCTGTGAGAGCCAGAAATCTTGTTTGTTTGTAGGTGACCAAATACTTATTTTCCACCATCATTTGCAAATAAATTCTTTAAAAATGTGATTTTTCTGGATTTCTTTTTTCTCATTTTGTCTCTCATAGTTGAGGTATACCTAGGATGAAAATTAGAGGCCTCTCTTCTTTTTAAGTGGGAGAACTTATACAATTGGTGGCTGACTAAATACTTTTTTGCCCCACTGTATATATATATATACATATATATATATATATATATATATATATATATACAAATACAAAAAGCTAACATCTCATTTCAATTACACATTTCAAACACAGTATTTTTCCACATATTTAAGTTATATTTATTTGGATTGATGCATTCGTGTTGAGAATGTTCCATTCAAAAATGTTATTATTAAACAGGCATTTACACCATAAAAGATGACTATTGAGATATATTGTCAGGAATGTAAGTCTTATATGTATGGCCAGAGGGCAGGACCTATAAACACATTTACTACCCAATAGCATTGTGAGGCTGAACAAAAGGACCTTTTGTCTATGTAAATGTAGTCTTTTAAAAAAAAAAAAAACATTTACTGACTTTTTTGGATAGCTTAAAGTAATGTTGTAAATTTACAACCGGGGGCCTTACAGGGTTAAGGGCTATTGTGTATTGTTATTTACTTTAAGATGTTTATTCTTAACCAATAATTTAATTTAAAAACTCTTATTTAAATGATGTGTGTGTGTCTCTGTATTCCTGATGATACACTGAGAGAATGAGCTCATAGTGCTGCTGATCACCATAAGCTAAACAGTCTGTATATTGCATTACATTTGTAAAATGTAAGCTTCGTTGATACATTGCCTGCGGGAATACGAAAAAAATTGTTAGATACACTGAATATTATTTGATCTATTCCACCACTAGGTTAATCCCAAATAATGTAGAGGTGTGTTGTAGGTGCCTTAAATAACCCCTTATTTTAGAGTGAGATGTATTTTTATGTTCATATAATAGTGATTTCAATGCCACCACTGATGGCATGAACTGCAAGATAGCGTGCATTTTATACAGTAGGCCTACACTTGAAAACAATTCCTGACATACAGGAAGGTTTTCTTCAGCGTACTCTGGGAATTTAAAAGAAATGAAAAGGACTCATTAATCAAACTGAGTATAACTGGCACACATGCCTCTATGCTGTTTTATAACAGGAATAATGTAGATCCTATAAAAAAAGAGCTGTTCAATATGAATATTGTGTTTTGAATTCATACTTTCAGGAGTTTCCCCCAGTTTGAGGTTTGATGTGCTTGGCTTTGACAGCTCAAGGGATAAAAGAAAGTTTGTGTTCGGGTTTGTGGAGGGAGTTTTTGTAATGATCCTCCACTAGAGGGTGTCTAATCACTATCTTCTCCTTTTATTTTTTTTGACAGCTTGTAGAGGTTTTCACTCTAACCTGGCCAGAGTTTCATCAGTTAAGACAATGTGAAGAGAGTATAGCTACCAGAAATGTCTAAAACAACACCTTAGAACATTTAAGTCAACCAAGATTAGATGTGTTTGCTTGCTCGCAAGCCACAATCTTATTTATCTTCATGTTAGCTTTCTGAAGGGTTGGGAAGCTCACAAGCGGCCTATATTTCCAGTTTATGTGGTCGTAGGAAAGTAAGATCAATGATTTGAGTGACCCCATGAAAAAGTGCGATGTGTTCTTCCGTATAACATAAAAAGAACAAACAGAGTATTATGCTGGCTTGACAAATTATCTAATTACGAGTGTCTGTGTTGTTATGTAGGCCATGACAAACTCCAAGACAAGACGACCCACTTTGAAACGTGAGCTGGGCTGGGAGGCAGTGCTCCATTAGGACTGCAGCATGTATGTTCGGGATAAATCCCCCCTTTATGAGTTTGCTGTAATTTAATTAAACCAACAGGGAAAAACGCATGCTCTGTCGCTTTCTAATGGTGTGGACATTAACCTTTGAATCCAGCTGCTTTGCCCTCCATAATGTTAATAGCAAAACCAAGTGAAAAGCAGCTACAGATTATGTCATATACTTTGATGCTTGTGTTTCTCTTCTTGACAGTGCAGATTTTCCTCTATCTTAAAGTCAACTCTGAATACCATACATCTTTATCAGCAGGATTTGTATAGCTGCCATTAAAACTATGTTTATTTTAGACTTATGCCTGCACAAGACATGAAATCTCTGTCTGTGAAGCCTCATCATTTTGGCTAGTTTTGTCCTCAGCTGAAAGAATAATTGTGCTGTCATCTCCATTCTAATTAGTATGCATATGAGTCTGTCTGTAGGCTATACATAAGGTTTAGTAGACAGCACAATCCTGAAAAATATATATGCCAGTTGTAATTTAGGGATGGCACATGAACATGAAGACTCATGGAATATGATGACTTTGAATAAACAGTGTCAGAGTCATGCTTATATGGGATAATGTGATGCGCTAATGGGCAACAAAAGAAAGAAGAAATAAAGCTGGGATGGGTTCAAGACAGGTAAATGTGGAAAACAAAGGTAGGACTCGGCTGGACTGCTTAACAGCAGAGTCACGATGGAAGGTCCAGCTGTTCCATTAACCTTTAGTAATGAGACAGTGAAGCTGGGAAACTGTGGGCAAAGTGTAATGTTATGTTCACATCATATCAGAGGAAGCAGAAAAACGGGCAAGGGTACAACTTATTTGCCACAGTCTGTAGCTACTTTTACCAGAATAGTTTAACAATGGAAAACATTGTTCACATACTTATTTGATGATTAAAATGTAAACCGATCTTTTTCATATGGGTGTTTTAGAGTTGTACCCGCTATATCTAGTCTCTAGTAATTGTGTGCTCAAAGTGCACCAGATTGAAGCATTTTACTTTAAAATGTTCAAACATTTCTTCCCGGGGGGGCATACCCCTGGACCCCCCTAGAGCAGGGGTTCCCAACCCCCGTACCGGTCCGCGGAGGTGTTACTGCCGGGCCTCAAAATAGCTGTGTTTATCGTAATATTTGCAGAATTATAAATATTTAAAAATATATATATATATATATTTTTTTTTTCGCACCTATACCAGTCATATTATTTCATCCAAAACATACAAAATAAATCAAAATTGGTTAGCATAAGGTCTCAGGCTCTCGTACACAGAGAAAGTTACCGGTGCGCCAATAGGAAGTGGAGCACACAGGAGACAGCCGTTTAATCGCAGACTGTTATGTTTATGTGGGGAAATGGCAGTGCATACATTATTTGAGATATATTTCGAACTCTGACTTAATTTTAAGGACATTGCGGCCAGGGGTGTAGAGCTATTTTTTTTATTTGTAAAACCTCCTTCACTTCATCAAATGGCTGCAGCATCAGGAGGCAGCCTCTGAGAAGTGCAGCACCAGCGCGTACACACCGCCTTCACTGTGTTCCCCACTGCAGGCTGCTACGTTTCACACACACACATCGAACGGCCCGATTATTCCCCCTATTACTCGTTGTATGAAGGAAATGTCCGGTCAAAAAGGCGCATGATGTGTGTGTGTGTATGTGCTCTGCTCAGCTCCGCTGTGTGTGTGTGTATGTTCGGTGTGTCCAACAACGGCATTTGTTTTCAAATTAACATGAACAGTAATTTACACACATCTGGCCAACTCCATAGGTATGTGGGTGTTCCCAAAAGAAGTTAGTTTAATCTTAATCTCGATGTAGTGCTAAATGCTGTCGGAGTGCACCAGAACAAACGCCCCGGTATGACGTTATTGTGGCAGGCAAACTAGCGTCTCCCTGACATTTCAGTTATATCAATATGTGTACAATGGTCCTAATTTGTTTTAATTGTATCCTGATTTTAAACGTTATTAATATGTTTTGGATGCATATTGGTATTTCTTCAGGCTGTATACAATTAGCCTCTGTTGCCACCTGCTGGTGAGTAAATATTAAAATCACCTAAAATTGACAACCGGTCCGCGAATCTTTTTTAATGTATCTGCCGGTCCTTGACACAATAAAGGTTGGGAACCCCTGCCCTAGAGCAGTGGTTCTCAAATAGGGGTACGCGGACCCCTAGGGGTACATTGGAGTACTGCAGGGGGTACGTGAGATTTATTTTATTTTAATGGAAAAAAACACATAAGTAGTCTACTGCATTTAAACAAACTACTAATAGTAGACTAGATTAACTACTTTATTCAAAGGTGTACAGTCATTCTGGATAATAAAATGGGAAAATAAACGGGGTGCCCTCTTTTCCTGTCCCTCTCCTGGCAGCCTGTCAGTCTTGTGCAGCTCGCTGAACCTGTAATAAGTGACCCGACAGTAAAGAATACACATATTTATAACCAGTTTAGCTAGTTCCAGAGTAGATAAACTAGCTAAGTGTGTTAGGTCTAACTCTTAGTGTATTTAATTTTGCTCCACTCAATGGTCCGTCACAGCGGCGGAGCTGTGATCATGCAGAGCTGCGTGTTCTCCGTCAGCAGCAGCTGATCTGATCTCTGATCTCTCTCTCTCGCGTCCGGTTATACTTCACTCGCGTTTATGTCCAAATCTATCAGATCTAGCTAGTTCTTGTTAATGATATGACTGCCTGCTTATCAAAGGACCTAAACAATAAGTGTTGCTTGGCAACGGCTTGTGGCTGCAAAGTATAGCGCAGCATTATGCATAGCCTTTGTTTATATGAGGGGTCAAAATCCCATGCTCATAACATGCTCATATATTTTGTTTTCTTCATTCCCCACGCCCCAAAATAAATAAATATACACATTTTTGGAAAAGTAACTAAGTTTGAGCAGTGTGGGTTTTATATGAACAGAGTTACACATATTTGAAAACGCGAAGTGTAATAACTGGTTGCCTCCCTGTCAGAATGACAAAGATCCTCAGTGAAGCACAAGCCCATGTCTCTCTAAATTGTAAGTACAACTTATTAAAAAGAGCAGTTCAATGCAACTAATGTCATCTTAGTGTTATTGCATGATGTTAAAATTGGTTTGCCATGAATTTAGTGATGGATTGTAAACATTTGAAATGTAGCATTGAAGTGTTTCTCAGTTACAATGTTGTTGTTTTAATAAATCAGACGCTGATGGTGCAGCGCTGTACTGTACCTCTTTATATAGGCATTTTTTCCCTAACAAATAGTTTTTGCGCTGATCAGGGGGTACTTGGCTGAATTTTATTTTCAAAGGGGGTACATTATTGAAAAAAGTTTGAGAACCACTGCCCTAGAGGATGTGATGTCCACCCCCCAATTCAAACATGTTCAGACAATACTGAATACATTTGAAGCCTTTGATGTATATTACCTATGTAATTTATACTCATTTATTCTTTATATATATATTCTTTAGGGGGGGGGGGGCAGCAAAAATCTTGCCTAGGGCATCAAATTGGCTAGAACAGGCCCTGCTTTCATGTCAAGTGATACCTTGCGTGGTGAGCGAACCGTTTAATCAACCTGTACTGCACTGTAGCTAGCAAAAGGAAGTTCGGCAGCATTATAAAAAATGTAATAGCTTGCATTTATAATCTACAGCGAACCAAAGCACAAGAGCGGCCCTAAAAAGAGAAAGGACAAGAGAGAGTGTATGTTTGTGCGAGTGCATCAGCGTGCGCTTATGTTTGGGGCGATGGGGTGAGCTAAAACAACATTTGCACCAGGGCCAATCACAACCTTGTTACGCCACTGGAGGTGCTGGTAGGTGGATTTTTCTGCTAAGCTAAGATAAACTGAGCTAACTGTCCCCTAACTCTCTGAAAGAGAGCAACAAGATTTATAAGTGAACTCTAGAGGTCTTAGTAGATTTTATTTTACCTTTGGACAGAGCAAGGAAAGTTCAGGTCAGTAGCTGAACTTTCTATTTCCTGGCTCCAATCTAACAGTTAGATGAAGTAGACACATGTTGTTACCCTAGGAAACCGCCAGCCTGGTTGTGTCCCCTTATTTCCATTATGCTAAACTCAACCCGATATCACGGCAAGACGTGAAGTTGAACATGTGACGATTTACCATGCTGGGAGACGTGAAGATGTCACAATTTCATCCCTTCAAACGTGACAGTTACACAGTATTGTTAACATGGCCCTACCAGTGGAGAAATATATATATATATATATAATATATATATATAAATATATATATAAGAAATGCCAAGCAAATGCTACCCGATGGTCGGTTGTTATTGTCAATATTAATATAATAATGATTTATTTTTTAATAGTCACACTCAATTTCGCCAATTTTCTTGTTGCCCCAGTTGGTCGACACCTCTTTTAGCAGAAACAAAGGCTACATTAATGTATTAAATCGATATTAATCCATGTGTGTGTTTGTGGAATTAACGGACGTGACGTTGTGCGATAGCGTTGCCAGGCAACAGCTTCGGTTCCTGTTAATTTACAAACTCTTCAACCAGAACCGTAGTTATATTTAAAAACATGTTAGAAGGCCTCACAAAATACTTTAATTGATTGGGTGGTTTAGCCACAATGCACGCTGGGAAATGGGGTTTATGCGATGTGAAATCCGTAAAAAAAAATGTTCAATCAAATAATACTTTATTCCGAGTGTGCTTGCTTTTCTCTTTAAAAGTCATCACCAGGCTTGGAATTTCGTCATTTTAGGGGCAAGGCCATTTGGCCTTTGGTGTCACACATTTTTTCAGGGCACAAAGGCCACATGCCAGGGCACAAAGGCCATTGAGGGAAACATTTGGATTTGGAGCTTACAAATAAATAACTTCACTTTTTGATAAGAAAAACACACAAATGACATGGAAAACAAATCACTTTTTTAATATCAATAATGTCAAACATTATATCATCATATAGGCCTATGCCTCCTTAGTATTACCGTATATAAAATAATTAGTGAATTAGAAAACATGTTCACGTCTTGCCGTGATACCGGGTTGGCTAAACTTAGTTGACGGTCTCCTGTCTACAGCTTAGTACTGTTAACTAAGCAAATTGACATATATTTGAGTAGTGTTAATCTTATTTATGTAAATCTGAGCAAGAAAGTGAATAAGTGTATGAACCAAAATGTCAAACCACTCACATGAACACTCAAGTCTTTATTCGGCAAAGTCATATTTCCATTTGGCTCAATGAAACTAATAAGTATATAATGCCTGGTATTCATGGATCAAGCTGTTACCCCCCTTTTTTATACCAATGCTAACCATCTCCTAACTCTAACACTCACCAAGGAAGCCATAAGCATATTCCCCAAATTAATAAATTATTCCTAGTGCAGAAAAGGAAGGAAAACAATTTTCATTACTATGATTTCAACAAAGACATGACAAGGTTTCCCCAGTCAGCAGCTGGTGTTTATGAGATATTACATGTATGCAGCATATGCCCATGTGTGTATCAGACTAGTGTGTGAGTTAGTGTTAGTCCATGTAGTGTTGAGAGAGGGAGTGAACAAGGGTGAATGTAAAACACCAGAACATACTGTCAGCCTTCAGGGGGTGTTGTGGGATAAATCCAGCAAAGTATCTATGCTGGTGTCTGCCTGACCGTAAACGTCTCACAAGGGAAGGTTATTTCAAACCATAGATCACTGCAAGATGTAGCGAAATCAAAGACAGTTTGATTGGCATGTAGCTTAGAGCTTAATGTGTGATGTGTGAATATGAGAGCTTGAGCCTCTGATTAGCATTAATTTGCTAGAAAAACTTGACTTGTATAATTCAAGGGATGGAGAATAAACTTAGAGCCAACCGATTGCAGAGGGTTCAGTTCAGTTTAATGCCAAAAATAAAATAGTTGTGGACGAATGAGATCAAAAAAAGATTGAATCATTACTTAAAACTAGTGGCATAACACATTTTCAAAACTTATTTCAATTTATGGATTTGACAAGCTTCTTGGCTCTAAATTAGTACAATCAGGAACTGACTGCCAAATTGAGCAAAGCTTTTTGGCAGTTGCACAAAGTGCTTATTGTTCATCTCAGCAATATATTTAAGAAAGTGTTCAATTTCATTTGTATTGTCCTTGATGCTGCTGTGACAAAAGTTGATGGTTTCTTTTATTTGTGAAACTAAATATAATCTGATTGCCTTGTGTATATTATAAGACTTATGCGCTATGAAGAAAATATAAATTACACACATTTGACATAAAACACTTAAATTATAGTGTTTATATTTAAAATATAGTGCCATTATTCCTTTTATAAAACAAATATCATTAGAACACTAAACCCAAATCTAAATTAAGTTATGTCAGTATAGCTAAAGTCTGATATGTCTTATTCCTATAGTGCTATACACACATTTTGTCATTTACCATAAACATGGGTTCTGTAGTTAATGTTGAGTCAGTCCTACAAAAACCCTCCTGCTGCTGTAAATACTTGTTCTTATACCAAATAAGTCTTAGTCCACGGCTTAAAATACTCCCAGACAAATGCGTCACTTACTCCTCATTTAATTTTTACTTAAAAAACTACAATGCCCATCTGTTTCATTAAAAATTAAAGTTATATTGATTATCTGTTTTTAAAGATTTTTGTCACAATTCTTGTGTTGTGTCATGTTTTTAGTTTTGTGTGTCTGGTAGTGGGTGTTTTGCTGTTCTCCTTGTCATGTTTTCATCCCTGTGTATTGTCTGGTCTTTCTCCCTGGCCGTTTCTCAATCGCGAGGAAACTGGCTTCCAAGCCAATATTTCAAGGATACTACGTCATCGAGTGCCGCCAAAGGACTGTTCCAATCTCCAGCATACTTGGAATTCCACCGAGGCCACGTCCTTGGTTTGGGGGTAATTTCGAGGCTGCACATGGGTAGACTTCGCGTCCTTCAAATCCCCACAATGCTTTGCGCACGGACCAATTTCAAAAACCCTTGCGGAGAATGGCTGAACCGACACAGCGCAGCACACATTTAAATGTAAGTATGGAGTGGCGTAGAACATGTGTTGGTAAATATGTTACTTTGTTGCATTTGTTATCACCAAAAATGTGTTCCGTGAAAGTAAAGCAACTTCATAATTAGATAGACATTGTGAGGTATTTGTTTTTGGTACAGTTTATGTTGAAACCGTTAGAGAGAGTGGCACACTTGTTAGCCTGTTCCATTCTTCTTTGTTTTCCGAAGCCATGGCTTGGAAGTATACTTGCTTCGTTTCTGAAGGAAGTAACTTGGAAGTATGCGACTACCAAGCCAGTATCCTCGCGATTGAGAAACGGCCCCTGTGTTTTCCTCTCTGTCGTTAGTTTCCCTGGTGTGTCTAATTTCCTGACTGTTTTCACCTGTCACCCCTTGTGTGTCTCCTGTGCTCATCAGCGTCAGCCCTGCCCCTGATTGTTCCCACCTGTCTCTTATTATCATATGTTTAAATTCCCCTGTCTCCCAGTGTTCAGTGTCAGTTCGTCTTGTCTCTTGCCATGGTCAGGTCTGCTCTTTTTGTGCTCTCGTAAGGTCTTGATCCTCACTACGTGAGCGCTTTCATTTTGTTCTAATTTTTTGTCATCTCATCCTGAGATTAGTTAGTGACCATTTTTTGTTGATTGTGTTTTGGAAAAATAAAGTATCTTACCAATAATTTACCTCTGTCTCCCGGGTCGTGCAATTGGGTCCTACCTCCTAAGTTTCTGAGTTCTTAACAATTTTCACTTCAGTAAGACCCACTGGGCTTAAGGCAAAATGCAACATTGAAGTTGAAGATTTTGTAAAGTTTTGAGAGATGGACAGAGGGCCGTCCCTCCCTACAAGCAGATCACGCAGGGGGCCTCATCTTGGCTCCACTAGCACCCGTCCCCCGTCCCCCGTCGACGCTCACGACACAGAGGGCCTCATCATATAACTTTGCGTGGGGCCACAAATTGGCCAGGGACGGCCCTGGACACAAGCGCATTATCCTTCGGTTTTATAGCCTGCATTAACAGATGGTTTTGGCCACTGGGGGCAGTACAACAAGCTGTAAAGCAACAGATAGGGAGCAACTTTAGCATTGATTGAAAGACACGTGTCTTAAGCTCTGTTTTTGGTTTCAAGTTTCTGTGCAAATATGTGAGGGAAAAACTCCCAAAGGAGCTTCACAAAGTAGCTGCTGATTTGTCAGGTCTTTTTTTATGAAATTTTACTGCACAATCAAACAAAGCTGATGCTTGTTAAGAGTGAAAAAGGCTATTAAAGTATTTGCCCGTAAACCCAAACCAATTAACTAAAAGATGATAAAAATGCTACTTGGAGCTCAGGGACAATAAAGAAATGGGTCATAGTTCTCGTTCTGCATTCACATTACACATTGTCATTTGATCCATTGAACATTAAATACTGTTGTTTTTTTTGTTTGAGCACATGATAGCTTAACTCATCAGGTAAAATTACAAGTCGGTAGTTTGTTGACTGAGGATAAATAGAGGTTTTGGCCCTAAGCAAACTTTTGTCAGAATAAAGACGGCTAAAGTGTCAAATCCCTCCAAAAGGGGGAATAATCCTATCCTGGATGAATGGCTCCAGTCCTTCTCTGAATCTGCAGTGAAAATCCTCTCAAAGGTTTTCTCAGGACTTCTAGATTATCAGAGTGTGCGTGCGTCCCTTTCCACCTGGGTGAGTACAAAAAAAAAAACCCAATGGAAATTCTCTAAGAAGAGCTGGCCACCCATGAGGGGAGTATTAAGTGTCATCTGTGCCCAAGCTCTTCAGACCCCCTGAACGCATCGGCAAAATTAACTCTGCGAGTTCAGTTTAGTCAAGATAAAATCTCTCTGCAGAACACATTACCCACTATTCTTTCTACTCTTAAAGCATTTTTATTCAGGATAATTTAACTGCCTGCGTTTGGATATTCTATTATTGTATCTTGAAAACATTGCCTGAAGAGTGAAAAAGGCCAACATCACCTTCATCTTAACTTATTTGTCAAGCTGTCCATCATCCTTTCAACAGGGGGCTACTTGTTAATGATTGATGCACCACCTCTTAATGTGATGGATGAATCTGCTGCAGCAGGATGGGATGGGGGTGAGTCACACACAACTGCTCCCCTCCCCCACAACTACTCTATGTAGGGGAGACACGCTCGTTGTGTCCATCATGGAGGAACAAAGGCGTGTTAGATTTAGGCCCCATCAATAATGTACAGCTGAGGAAGCCTTTTGCTATAGGAGCCCTGTAGAAACCGGGGCATTGTTGTGGTATAGAAATGGGGTTTGACTGGTTTATGATCTCCGGATCTTTTAACTGGGACATATTTAGTATCATCTTTTTATTCATTATTGCGTGGCAGCGTCACTGTGATGTCTGAGAGCCCGATTGAGATATGTTGTCTCTAGAGGCTGCAGCGCGGGCGCTCAAAATATGTCAAAAGCAAGATAAAGAGCATGCCGTAGTTTTGATTTATCACCCATGTCATACGTTTTCACACATTGTCTATAAAAAAGTATCTCAGCCTTAAGTAGAAGTCAGACAGATGCAGAACTGTGTATGACATCGGAAATGTTGAACATTGTTTTTTTAAATACATTAATATAAAAACACTTAATGATAGCACAGGAGTAGGTCATTAATGCAAATGCAGAGAGAAAGAAAATGCAATCATGCATCACTCAACTATAATTAAGTAATACAACAACACAAGTATCTAATTACTATATTTAAATATAAGATTTAGACATGATAAAAGGGGAAATCTTTGATTTTGCAGGACCAACTTTAATCTTTATATTTATAACTTTAATACTTATCTTCTGCCAATTCAAAATTAATTTCAGATTAAAGGTCAGGGTCTAAGCTTGAGAGTACATTCAAGTGTGCTTTAAAAGGAATCAACATTAACTCTGAAATGGGAAGAGAAACACTGCCAATGATTGCATGGTTGGGTATGATGTTATCAGATTACCAGTAAGAACCTTGTCATATAAACATGTTTCACAATAGAAAGCTGACGTGATATAAATGGGATGTGCTAAGCAAGAAAAACACATATTGGTTTTGGCAGATAAAATGCTTTAATGATTCTAAATTTGGAAGTGCTTTGTCTAAGAAAATGGACATGCAAAAAATGCTGTCAGAGTTTTTAAATAACACTAGGAGTCTTTCTATATCGCGGCTCTGTGAGTCTGTAAGGCACGATAAGCTTAATGCTTACTTCACCATGCTAACTTGCTCACAATGCTAATTGTAACATGCAGATGTTAATCAAGTTAAATGCTCACCATCTTCGATTTTGCATAATTAGCGCGCTAACATTAGCTGCTTAGCATTGGGCAGCTAAAGCGGAGGGAAATGTCGTTGCCTGTGGTTTTGAGGGTCATAAACCGAATTATTGGAAAATGAAATTTTTAACCTAATGGGGGCAGTAGAGATTTCAAAACATGGCTGTCTGATCAAGACACATGCTTGGGATGTGGTATTACTGCCTTCAGAAGTTTTCATCCAAATCACCTTCACACTCAACTTGACACTTCAACTGCACTTCCTTAGCGAGCTGTACCCAGCATGCTATACGTTGTAACAGTAAATAGGGGTCCTTTCAGAATACACTGTACAATGCACGCAGATAGCTCACTCTTAACAAATGTTTCTATTGGATATGAGGAGTTTACACACGACGATGTGCGATGTACCTGTTTTGTTCCTGAGCATCATGGATGTTTTTTCATATCAATCCATTCAATAGTTGTTGACATAATTTCAGTCTTGACAAAAACTGACATTTCTATTCCTAAGTCCTTATCACTGTGGCTAAAAATAGGAGAAAACATTGTGTGAGATCATCGGTCCAAACTGTCTGGCATTTGTGACAATCACATTATTGTGTCCTGCAATGTGGAGCTCACATTTGTTTATTAAGCGTTGACATTTCATTTCAAAGGTCAAGAAGACAGTGAATAAGAGTTTCGACTATGCCTCTGTTTCATGGAACAGAAGATACAGCTGCATCATCTGCGTCAGAGTAACAGGTGAGTCAAGGGGCTCATGGGTAGCATATCACAAAAAGAGACGTACAGTAAAGGGGAAAAGCCAGAGCCCCTTTTACTGAAAGGGATATACAATTCAAGTGCTAAAAGAGAAAGTCATGCTGCCTTAAAGCTGTTTCCTGGAAGCACAGTGTGTAAGGCTGTCAGGCAGAAACATATGATCAGTGTTTCCAAAGCCACAGAAAGATCTAGAAGGGTAAAACCGAGTGATTTTCTTCTGTTGACTGCTAAAAGACAACCACTTAGAACTTCAACGATAGTGAGTTAAAAAGCCAGGCTGAAACTTCTCATAACGTTTATTTCCACTCTTAAATGCAATCAGCTAATTGGCAATATTATTTCAAGCAGTGTAATATAGGTTTTCCCCTATGCACACATTTAACTAATGCTTTAAAAAACATTATGATAGGCTCCTGGTGACCACAGGCAGCTGGACATCGATGATTCATTTCATACCACTACTTTTCTGGCCATATTTCCTGTGTCACTATCAAGGAGTCATCGAAACATTTGGAACATTCTCTCTTCTCTCTGCATTGCAGCAGCCATACATACTTATTCCCATACCTTAAGCTCATATAACCCTTATAACCTGACACCACCGTGGTGCACAGGGGCTAAAGGGACACAGCACTTTACACAAACAACTGTATCCCCTCAGACAATACAAACACCCTTTGACATCATTGACTGAGATGGGCAGCTTTGCCCCCGATCCATCTGTGGCCCCTAGGGAGCATGTGGGGATAATGGTTCATAATTCATAAAAGGAGCCAGACATCCGGAGCGAGACAACACCAGGCAGACTCTTTTCATTATGCATTGGATCTCTGAATCCAATATTTAGAAAGCAAAAGCTGGATGCTCCCGTTTTTTTTATATATCTGTGAATTTGGGTTATTAGCTTAGTCACATGTTCTCACAGTCACACTCTCAGGACTGAAAGGATATGCAGAATATACTGTAATAGCATAAATTCCTATTTGAAGTAGAATCCCCTTGGAGTTTGCATAGGTCAGTGATTAAGCTGGATGAGCTGGAGAACTCCAGGGACATAAAGCAGTGACAAACATGAATGCACTAAAGGTTTTGATAAATCCTGTTAGTGAAGGCAGGCTCCCACTTCTCAGTTAAATCCTGCTGAGAAGCTCTCTCAAAAGTCAAAGAGATGAGAAATGCTAATAGAAGGCTGGGGCCAGAATTAAATTACTCTATTTTCAGCTAAGTCATGTCTTAGTCGATTTAATTGTTGTTTTACATGTTGCCTCTAATATTCCATGTCATTTTATGCTGCAAAGGTGTGTTATAAAACACTACAGTCAACAATAGACCTGCCTTTTAAAATGATATTACGCTTTCCCCCCTCTCCCAAATACAGTAACATAGTTTTGGAGAGCCTCACCAGCGCCTGTCAAAGTATTTTGCCTCTTTTTAGTTTGAGCCAAAATGATTGTCTAAAGCTTCAGGCTAAAGTTGGTTTTGATAAATGTTAAATATGAATCATTAAAAATGTCTCTCCTTTTCTCTCTCACTGTGCTTATTGTTTGTTTATAATGTGTTGAAAGTACAATGATAAGTACGAACAGGAAATGTGTAGTCAATGTGAGAGGTACTGAAATAGTTATGGAGGAAATAAAGCAACATATAGCTTCCTGTGTCAGGATGGGTTTTGGTCTCATACTTCTATGGGTTCTGGGTATTTTAAAGCTGCTATACCTTTATTTTCTGATAAATTATTCTGTATAATATAGTGACAATGGCAGTTTGGAATGGAAGGTATGCAATTTTTATGTTTTGGTTCACTCTCAACACTCATCTGTTTCATTTTCTGACAAAACAAGAAGATGTTTTTTTGCAAAGAAACAGTAAAAGCCCACACTTCCTGCTTGTGCTTACCACCAAATGGATGGCGGACAGAGTGGTTGAACATAATGGAGCATTTAGCAGCTAGAGACAGATATTTCTCTGCGCAGTTGGTAGCGATAAGAAACTAAGCCAATAGAGAATGAATATCGGACAAATATTTAACAGGTGGACAGAAACACTATCTCCCTATGAATTACAATGTTTCTGCTTTCTGTTTGCTTGAGAAGTAAATAAATAATCCAGTGTTTTCAATTATGTGCTCAACATCAACTTTAAAAAGTGATTATAAGCCTATATTGTCTTTATAGCTGCCAAAGTGATCAAACATCCATTTTTGCAGGTTACAAGACACTGATTTCACAGTTTGAGGTCTTTAAAGAATTCCAGATCAACATCATAACCAAGACAAGGGTGCCTGCCTGATGCTCACATTGCATTTTGACATCCATTTGCATAAAGTAATACACAAATGTTCTAGTGGGACCAATGAAATATCACATCATTTCATTGCTTTAAATAATTTAATGTTATGTAAAGCTGTTTGTATCCGGTTGGCATTTCCTCCGCGCTTCTATCGATTGATTGATCAATTTCAATGTCTTTGATGTTTTGTCTGAATAAAGGTTGTTGTGATATATGAGGAAAGACAGACACAATTATGCTGTTAATATTCTTGCGTCCATTACTGACAACAATAAAGATATAACCAGCAGACAAAATAGCTGATAATATATTTCCATTATGGTCCATGGATTGACAAAGTAGGAATGTTGCTCGTCTTGCAATCACACACTCCATAACTCTCTCACATATTAAAATATTTGATTCCACCTTTGGTCGAGCAGAATGATGAATTGCGATTTATGCAGCTCGTTTGTCATCATCAGCATTCTTTAAACATCCTCTCATTTTTCTCTCTGATAGAGTGTGAAAGAAGGATTTCTTACTTTGGGATGCAACATTTTAATCACAATTTTTCTTGCAGCGCTTGTCTCCCTTTGTCTTGCTTTGATTATGTATTTTTGTTCAGTGTTGTATAGTTTGAAATATTTTTAACTACCGTAATTATGCATGCTTCTCTTTTGTGTTTATACTGCACTTACTGGTTGGTTCATGTGCATGACCTTTAACTTCTTCATATTTTCTGTGCACACATGCATGTGTATATAATGGCCTGTGTTTGCCATATATTCTTTCCTTTCATCTTTGTTATATGTGCATGTCTGATCCTCTGAGTCTGTGTGCATATCATTTTTTCAGTAACAGAACCTCTTTGAA
Source organism: Notothenia rossii (assembly GCF_949606895.1). Lineage (NCBI taxonomy): Eukaryota > Metazoa > Chordata > Actinopteri > Perciformes > Nototheniidae > Notothenia > Notothenia rossii. The sequence continues at coordinate 74,329,183 of NC_136902.1, forward strand.
GTCATTGTTTACTTCACTTAGGCGAAATTATGACCTATTATACTAGCAGATGAGTGTGTGGCAGAATATTTGCAAAGATGTTCTATTAGTACTTGCAATAATTGTAATGGCACCAGCATTTACAACAACAGGAAAGAATACTGACTATGTTCCTGCCTCTTAGAACCCTTTAGAGCTCCATGAACCCTCCGTAATGTGTCTAAGTGCCTCTGCTTTGCTAAAATACTTTCCCATGATGAAGGTCTTTTCAGTGTTTTGAAACACTTGAACATAGCAATTCAAATGCATCTGCATTTGTCACAGAAACTCAGGAAGAAACCATAGCTACAGTCCAATGAGCCCTGTGGTTATACTTTGCTGCCATTAACGTGTTTCATTCATAAATAATAACTTCCGTTTCAGCTGTAATGTATGGCTTGCAAGCAGCACTTATCATAAAATCTATAAAGAACGGTCAAATCGGCTAGAATCCAAACTACTGGAGTAAGGAGAGTTATGTCCTATGATTAGCACAGGAAGTGATAAATGAACAATTTAGATTGTCTTTAAATAAATAAGTTTGAAATGTTTGCTTGAAACAGCACATCTGTATTTGACCTTGGTACGGAAGTATCACATCTGTTTGCTCCTTATTATAAATCCTACATTTCTGGTGTTGTTTTCCTATAGCTTATGCTTAATCTGCTGTTAACATAATAAACAATCTCACTTTTACATGTTTATATGAGGACTGTTTTAGATATTTAACTGGAGGCAAAATGATTAAATATGAGCTTCACTTCCTCCTGTTCCTTACCCTTTTTAAAATGCTGAAATAGTGCAGCGTCCCTGTGGGAGTTTCTGAGGAGGGAACTAGAAACATAGCAGCTTCAGTGCAAAGAGAGCCGCTCCCTTGACACATTTGTACTGGAGAAGGGGATTTATCCTGTTTTGGGGGAAGCAAGATCTGAGATCTCAGCATCTGCTCTCCAGCTTGGCACTGCGAGAGCTGCAGGCAAGGCACATCACCACCGTTTGATTAAAGATTTATACCTTTTCAGACATGTTTTCTCTCATTTTTAGCAAACCATATCTCCTGTGTTTTTCTCAGAGCTGTTAAAGGTGAGGGAGTGGCTCTTGTCTCAAATGTTTTGCTTCTATTTTTCAGCCTCTAGAATTTTGTGGATTTTAATAAATGTATTCAGTTTTGACGAGGTGAACATCCAGTAATAAATTATGCATATTAGGGGTATTTACAGTTGCAGACATATCCAAACAGAAAGAAAATCATTGCAGCTTTAAATTCTATTAATTTTCAGGTTTGGATTATTTCCACGTAATGCATGACTGGGCTGAAGTTGAATGCCATTCATTTGCTATTCTAAACATATGTGTGGAAGCCTGCATTCGCCACATTTGCATTTTATTTGGAGATGGCTCAGCACTGTCTGTTAATCACAGTCCACTATTGTAGTTGTGCTACATGTGGACTTTTTCACCTCAAACTCATTCAATAAACAGACACTTTTAATCAAGAAACATCCTGAAGCGCAATGTCATATTCTGTGAGATGGTATTCAAAAACACATAAAGGTGAACAATAACGAGCAGAATCCCAAACCTTTAAGGCATTTTTATGGATTGGAGTCCTGGATACATTTTGTTGGTTATTTCTCTGATAATATCAGATAAAAGACAAAAGGATAGCCAGTTGCTGTTAACAACATTTGTTTGTGAATTTGGTGTGCCAATAGTATAGATTTACTGGGCACCAACTAGCAGCTACATGGATGAGGTACAGGCAGTAGTGCGGACCTAATTTGCATTTAGAAGGGCCCTACTGCCGAAATAGAATTACAGACTAAGTACTTTTTTAATTAACCAGCACATATTAAGCAATTACAGCAAACAGAGGACTAACAGGCTTACTTATGTCCTTTTCAAAGTATACCTTCTTTTCCAAGCAGACATTTGGACTAAGAAAAGCACAGAGGTTACTGATAACATGTACACTTGCTCTTTCTTTAAGTATCCAATTAAGTCATGACAATGTGACAGTAATACAAAATACCAGGACCCTGAAACTAAAGCAGCTAATTGGCATTCAGCCATCATTCACTTTATCACTTTCACCTGCACTTGAACAACTCTGAAGCTACATCTATGGCACCGTTTTGGTTGCCATAGGGGAAAACTGCTCAAATGTTTCCTTAAATGTGTCACTATTTAAAAAATAGCCACATGACTATTTAGCAGCTATAGCATTGACGGTGGACCCTTCTACCGATTTTATTAAGGTATGCGCACTGAGGCAACAATGGGATGGTTGTTCTGTCTCACTTATGGTCTCAGGCTTTGTAAACAAGTATCTCCATGGTTTGTTGTCCAAATGATTTTGAAGCTGGTGTTGTTACAGAGTGTTTCTGCAAAGAGATTTATAAAGGCACTTGACACCTAAAATGAGCTCCTGTATAATTACCCTCATTCTAGTTTGGATGGTTGTCATGGTCACACAGTTTAAAAGTTGAACCATCGCAAATTGTTGTTCCCTACTGAGTTTTCTTCTTCCCTTACATTTTTGTGCAGAAAAATGTTCCTAGTATGTACCAAATAATTACACAGTAACTTGAGGTCTGTAATTGTATGTTACTGGACGCCCTGCAGACACAAGCCATGCTGTGCTTTAAAAAAAAGATCGCACAGTTTTTTTTTTTTCACCTAACTGGAAAAACTTGTTCTCTTGCCATTACCTACCACATGGATTGCCCTTTTGTTATTGCTCTACTGTACATGTACATGCAACAAGTCTGTGCGAATTCTCTTCCATGTTAGAAGTATTTCTAGGAAACATTACCTGAGGTTAAAATGAAGAGAGGCAGGATGAGGTAAAGAGAAAACATCAAATGCAAATTATAGCTTCGGATCACAATTGACCTCTTTGAAATCATTAAACATCACAGTCTAATTATACATGAGAGGAGTAACTTTGCTTTAGTTCATGTCCACCTTAGGGTGTCAGTCTGTCTGTGCCCTGCAGCCTTGGACAACACCAGTGAATTTTAATTGGTCTTTCTGTCAGAGAATCAAATGCAAATCCTGCTCTCAGCCCTTTAATTATCCAGTGGTTTGCAGTAGTAAGAGCTAAAAGTACAACTTTTTTTATATAAAGTCAGAAGTTCAAATGACCAAGTCCAGGATATACTGTATGTCTCGTATCAAAAATTATATTATTTGAAGTAAAATTGCATTTGGTGAGGATTTGCTGAAACGTCAGGGATCGGGCTGAACAAACTTATATAATCTTTAATAAATAGTTTATTTAATTTCTCCATCAACATTTCCTCAATATCAACACAGAGAGCACCATCTCAGCATTCTTATGACATGTTTTTTTGCAGTTCATCACAAGTGAGTGTGAGATAAATGTGGAATCGGTGGATGGTGATTCATTACTCGGGACACTTGATGGACTTGCTCACAAGCACATCATTATTGCTCTAAAGCCTCTGGAAATAAGAGGTCTCCTCTCTGAATTACAGAGGGTAGTGACTGTCAGGACTAAGGGAAGGCCGGGGGTCTGACCTCTGACCTCTGTCTGAGGAATGTGGCCAGTGTCAGCAAGAGGCCCTTGTTTGGAGGGAAAAGAAAAGTGGCAGGCCATGCGGGGCCTCAGCAGTTAAACCCCCCCTGCAAGCAGAGACACCTCCCTGGGCCAGAGGTGGGAGGAGTACTCAGATCTTGTTCTTGAGTAAAAGTAGAAGGACCAGAGTGTAGGAATACTCTGTTACAAGTGAAAGTCCTTCATTCAAAATGTTACTAAAGTATAAGTACAAAAATATCAGTTACTTTGTATGCTGCAGGGTAGCTTGTGAATTTACTCCAGTTGTAACTAAAGGCTTATTTAAGTGTTCATTATATTTCACATCATTAATCCAAATCTGTAAAGTAACTAAAGGTATTAAATGAATGTAGTGAAGTAAAAGTACACAATATATCTCTGAATTGTAGTAGAGTCGAAGTACAAAGTAGCATAAAATGGAAATACAAAAGTACAGTACTTCAGTAAATGTACTTAGTTACTTCCCACCTCTACCCTGGGCATCGTTTACTGGAGACAATATAACATGACATTCAGCGATACTATGTCTTGTTGCAGCCTATATCATTGTTGTACTCTTGGCCACGATTCCTTCAAGGTACCAATACAAATGTACTCACAAAAATACTTTATACAGCGTTAACACTTTAATATGGAGACCAGTAAGAAGCATTGTTCTCCCAAAAATAAGTTCCCAAACAACATAAATGCGTTGCTAATTACGGTTCATAGGTTTACTTTTCTTTTGGATGTATCACAAATACGCTTCTGTTTGTATAATGTTTGGTGAAACTGGTGTAATGCCCCTTTAAAGATTGGTGATGGGGTTACAACTTGCCTAATCATCCATGATGATGTTAGCATTGAAGTTGTTGGAATTGTGAATTATTTCCAAAATGAAGGTAGCAAAGAGTGAAAGCATAACTCAGGTTTTACAACGTGATGCATTTTTATCAACTCATAAAACATGTTTGAACATGATAACTCAAAGCCTCAAAGCAATGTAAATATGTGCATAACTGTAGCAGGTGCTGCATACAGAGAAATTGTAGTACAAGCAATACAATTATAATATTAAATATCACATTATTTTAACTACATTAGTGAAAAGATGAATACAGACCATGTTTTGGTAGTTTGGATAATATCCCACATTAGAAATGATCAAGCACATAGGCAGTTGAAGGTGCTTTCAGTAATGTGTATAGGCCAATATGCCGTCCACGTATCAACCAGATTAATGGTTTGTTGTCCTTGTGGCAGTTTCCAAGGCTGCTGGAAGATGAATGAGATGTGACTTGTTTCTGTAGAAGTCCTTCTTTGTGTGCTGAAATGCTCAATAAAGGACTTTTAAAGCTGTCTAATTAGAGATAGAGATAGGCAGTCCTACTCATTATCAATCCATACAGACACACAACTTGAAACAGGCTTGACAATGGAGAGTATTTGCATTATTCCTCACCCCTATCTTCCATGTACTGCAGCAGTGTGCAATAGGTGAGCAGTTTCCCCTCAAGAGCTTGACATGATGTAGAGCACTTCAATGTGAGAAGCACAGGATGTTTTTTATGTAATCAGCTACTTTAGCTATCAAATTACCTTTTTTCAAAGCACTGTTTTGGATATTAGAATACGTTTTATTGCATTTGTTATAATCTTTATTTCATTTTTCATTATAAAAAAGGATGTGATAGTCACAGTCTGAGAGTTGTTGTTTCACATCCAGGGCGAAAATACATTAAAGGGCTGTTTGACAATCAAATCAGATTATGATTGTGATGTGAATTAGGTTCTTGTTTTTTATTTTGCATAATTTTGTTAACATTTTCAAAAATAAAGGATGATTGATTTTTTGTTTAGCCTACTAACCTATTAATCAACTAGTAGACTACCACTTGAAATACATGTAACATTGGCTATCACAAGCTGCAAGTAGTTCACAGAGATGGATTACATATCTTGAGCAAGTTTCAGAACTCTGCAAGCTCATTTAAATCGTGCACTGGAGTGAATGGAAACTAATAGCTGGCTGGAGGATAGGAAATCAATCTGCAGTCTTATGGTTTGCTCTAGAAAATATCCAGTAATGCAAAGTATACATGATTAGTAGGTAATGGGATGGAAGATACAAAACTAGCATTATTATCCTTTAAAGGCCACTATGGTAATAGGGTGTTTGAAGGAGAATCTCATTTAGCTGCAGTATCATTAGCCCTGATGTTAAATATTTTTGCAGTGTGCATGCATGAAGGGGTGGCAGGTTCACAGAATGTGTATCAGCCCATTATGCATGGGAGCAGCTCAGCCTCGCTAGAGACGGCTAATCTTGTTTTAGTTTGCAAATGCATTTGGTTGCACTTAATTGCAGCAGCAAGCCGTCTCTGAAGGGATCAAAATACAAATTTGAGCAGTTGTTTGGCCTGTTTTTGACCTCTCATACATTTTAGGGTTAATCTGGTTAAATTACTGACTAGTTAATTACATTTAGAACATTTGACAAACACCAGTGGGGATAAAGAAGAGAAAGGTTTACTTAAGATAGTTGTAATGGGCATTGCAAAGTGGGGCTTTAATGGATACCTTAAAAATGCTATCCTTCACGCCAATGACTTTTAAAAATAAGGCTGTTCAAAGGTTTTTTAATAGACGAATGATTTGCTTATGATGACTTTGATATTTGAATGGCTGACTCAGACACTGCAGAAACTTTCTCTGCAGTGCATGATAAGCTGCACCTGATTCCACCTGACAGCAGCCCCACAAGCTAATAATGGTTCAGCGAGACACCAAATGTTTTCCATTTCAGTAATAAGGCCTGTTTTGGAATGGCAAGTGCTGAATGCATCACTCTTACTGAAGTAAAGATAGAGCTTTGCTCTGTGCGACAGCATAGGAAAACATTGTCAATAGACTTATAGGTGCTCTATTTAATATATTTGTATTACTTATAGTTCAAATGGTTCATTATTGTGAAAGGTGCCGCTCATGGTGAGGATCACACAGAGTCTATTCCCTTTGATTATATTGTTTTGGTCTTTCGATCAACAAATGTTATGTTGTATAGTTTCAGCTCATCAATATAGTTGCATCAAGCTGCTCTGTGCAAAGCTTCTCATCGCCAAACGATAGACAGGCAAAGTCAGAGGAAGTTGCTAAGAAACAGCAAATCAAATTATTAAGAAGGATGGTCCATGTGTGCTAGATGTGTAAAACCAAAATGTTTTTCTAATCAGTTCACCAAAATAACTTAATAAGATGATGTGCAAATGTTGTGTCCAAAGTATGCCGTTCCCAAGTAGCAAAATGATCAGTGTGTTTTTAAACCAAAGAAACATTTGATTGTCTTCTAAACGTAGAAAAAATAGTTAATCTGGATTTTCTGCTTTATCTTTCCAGTTTGAGGTGCACAAAATCCTTACATCTCTGAAAACCCACTTCAGTAATGGGTATTTCAAATAAATAAGGGTTTAAGTGGTCAGTTAAGGTGACAATAGTTTCACTAATAAGTAAATGTGAAACGTGTGAACTATGTGTGAAAGGACATCCAATCAGTGGTTGCTCATCAAACATGGTTTTTTGTTTATACTGGCTAAATTACGGGTTATAAATGACAGGCATGTATTGAAGCCAACAAAAAGTTTCTATAATAAACACCTTCTGTGTTAATAATGACCATGTCTTGGGGCCACTTGATTTCCTGAAAGGTTATTTAAAAGAAATCAGCCTCAGTAATAGGAAGTCATGAAATTCAGAGCTCTCTTGCCAAAGCAGGTTTGGGTTGAATGGCACAGCTAGCTAATCTCCATATGAAATGCACACAACAAAAGAGAAAATTAGCTGAACAGAACAATTGTTTTGAGCGAGGCATGGAGAAAGTGAGCACGAGAAAGTGAAGGCAGCAGGGCAGGGACACCTCAGGTTCATTCAAGAAATAAACAACGCTGAGAACGTCCCATAGGTTCACACACAGATAAACAGTTCCTAGACCTTGGAATAATTCATTTTGAATGTTTTCTCACATCACAGTAAATGCATTGACAGAGACACTAGCCCAAACAACACAAAGTCATTAAAAGTACACCCGAAAGCCAATACAAATCAGACAAGCCAGTGTTACCTGAGGCACGTTTGCAGTTATTTAAAAGTAAACACCAACAACAGAGCAAAACATCTGAACACTAAACAAAGGGATTGTTGGCCTATACAAAGCCAGATTTTAGATATGTGCTGTTTTTATGCCTCTGGCAGGTTTCAGGGTCATTTGCATTCTTTGTAAATCATCCGAGAATAAAACAATGCCAAACACTGTGCCCTCCTCTACTGCAAGCTATGACCACAGCCAGCTCTGCACCACCCAGCTGTCTCCCTCTCTGCAGCTGAAGTTGCATTGTCATGGACACGGCATGAGGTGAAGGGAAAACTGGCTCGAAACTGAGTCGATTGTTATGGTAATACCCGCTTGTTTGGAGGTGTGTTGTAAATGTAGGTGTGGCTATTTGTACTAATGTTCTTGTAGGTCACCGCTCATGAGCATAAACTCAATAGTTTGTTATCCGGAGCCTGAAGGCTTTGAAAAGATAATGTCAAACCGGCGTGGACCAACAAACAGACTATGTGCTGCAGCTCCAGACTGGTTTCAAACCTTTAGGGCAAAGTGGCTCCAATCCTCCCACATTCCTGAGTCAGGGGGCTTTAGTCGTCCCTCTTCTGCAGTGCAACCGCCTGTGTTTAAACAGTCCTAATCAGATCTATGTGTTGGACTGTTGAGGGCAGGGCTGGATCTGCATTGTTGCCGTAGACAATGAGCAGCTTTGCAGGGGAGATGTGAGGTGACACCTGTAAGGTGCTTCTTTCCCACCCTGCAAACAAGGTATTAAGAAGTCAGTTAGTAAGCAGACCTTATATATGTGGCGCTTCTCAAAACAATAGTGACGAAGTGCTTTCAAGACAGAGGCCAAAGAAAGGACATTAGGATAGAGAGGCAAGACAAAAGCAAGGCATAAAGGCATTCAAAGCAGAAAATAAAAAAGGTGCTCAGCAAACTGAAGCAATAAAAAGTTTTTAATTAATCTCTCAAAATGTTTAAGCTGTTGTATTTCTTACAGTTGACCTGCTTTTAATTGAACTATTCATATCTTAAACTGCACTGTAACTTTTATTCATGTATTTTTTCTTTTAATGTTTATTTTATTATCTTTGCTTTTTTAAATGACTGTTTTTAAATGCCATAATGTCTTTCATTTTTGTAAAGCACTTTGAATTGCCTTGTGTTGAAAGGTGCTATATAAATAAACTTGCCTTGCCTTGCCTTAAAATACTTCGGCAATGCAAAGTTCTGTAATGCAGTTCTTTCTGTAAATGGATTGGTTGTGTGTGAGGTTTTCTGTCGCTTGCATTTCAAACTGATTTGATCACTTCATGCATGCAAAAGATGCTGCATCTGTAATTGTTTTACAGTAGATTCACTAAAGGCAACTAGCAAACAGAAAACTCTGGAGAGAAATCAAACAGCATCTGATATGTTTTGGTATCAAAGAATTCAAAGATAAAGCGGTAGAACTGCTTTGAAACATAAGAACGTGCAATCAACGAATTCAGAAAGAAAAAATGGAAGAGTATCATAAATATAGGCTATGTGTTTGTATTTGTGTGTGACTGTCACCAATTGGGACCAGCACAAGTATCGTGAGCAGCAGTGCATTCAGAAATCTGACACCCCCTCAGAACAAAAGGCAAGTCCTATTCTCTGTTGGAGATGAGCATAAATTCAGAGAAGGCTGCAGAGCTACCAATGTTTATTTCATAGACTGCAAAAAAGCATCACTGGAAATTAATATAGGCCGTTTTGGACACAGCTCCTTATTTAATAATACCACATTTTAATCAAGATAATTTTAAATCAACAGCAGCAATAATAAGATAAGAGCATCAACCTCCCTTATAAGGTGTTAACAAATAACAGATATAGGCTTTAAGACACCAGCGCTCAGTGGTGTAAAGAAACTGAGCACATACACATTTTACTGTAAAAGTATAATTTTGAGGTACTTTTACTTCTACTCCACACCTCAGAGGTACATTATTGTTCTTTTTACTATAATGTCTAATAAAAACTTACAAAATATAACCAAAATATGAACATATTATTTATTATAAGAGGCTAAATAAATATGAGAAAGGGGGAAATTCACAAGCTAGCAGTGTATAACCTATTTTAAATAGGTCTTACCTTTAGCAAATACTACATTAAAGTTCTTCACTGTGTGTTGTGTGTCGTTATTCGAATAATATGATTCTGATATGGGCAATTCTTTATAATGAGTACTACGCTACAGTTACCCTTTTTAGTGTCTTTCAGCTAATTGTATTAATTTCCTTATAGCACAGAACTTCACTATTTTAATTGCTTTCATCAGCTTGTTTGAGAAAAAAACAAAAAACCTGGTACGATAAGAAACTGACATAATTACCAAGGTTAGGTAATGTAAAGTAAGGTGTTCAAAAAGTTTGATAGCTTTTAGTTTATTATTATATTTGACATTCGATCATTCTTGCATTTCTCAGAAGATGTAGGAGTTAGCCTGAATGGCTTATTTTCATCCATAGTTGCGGGTTACAGAGAAGATCTAAAATCATCATTTGAAATGTGCTAATATTAAACTTATCTGTAAGTCCCAACTTATCCAGGCTCCTCAGGCATTCAGTGACACACGGGAAAACCTCTTGGGGTTTTCCAAGAGGTGCCTTCACTCAGGAGGATCTACTGGGAATTGTAGGGTGCCATTTTATAAAGCATTGTTATCTTTCTGTGGCATCCTCACAAAATGTTAGATTAGATAATTTGACAGCATCAGTTATAGAGTCATAGAAGATCGGGGGCTTTCAGTTTTCAGGTTATTTTCTTGCAGTGTTATAATGTTGTGAATTTTTGTGAAGTCCCAGCCGGTTTAGGCTATAAATGCTGTGGTAGGTGAAACAACAAATACCCTTTCTCACTCTCAAAACTTTGTCTGGCGACGCATTTTCAAACAGCCAAAATGGGAGTGAGATTATTGTAATGCATGCAAAGCTTCAAAACGGAACATACAGTCTGCAGTACGAGTCCCTCTTATTCTTTATTGAACAAACTCATAATGAATCAAAACAGTCTTCACTCTTTGACCATAAATGGCACCTGATTCAGTTGTTGTTGGAAAAAAAGAAGTTTTATATTTGATTACTTTTTGGTCTGTTTCATATTCTTGACATGCCCTTTTCACTCCAATATATCAAAAGATTGTATCTCACTTGAGCTGGTATCTACCTCTTCTGCTTTAGAGATTACAGCAAACAGAATGTCAATGTGCTTTACCCATTTTAATGTACAGAAAAAAGCAGCACATTAAATAATATTCCAACAACTTTTCCTTTGAAATCCCGACAAAGGACGTTCTAACTTTTTCAATTCTAATAACGGAATTGCCATAACATGTCTTATCTTTTGTTTAAGAGTTAATTTCATGGAACATTTGTGTGTTGTGATTCATTATAAGGAAGAGGGAGAAACCGTCTTCCTAAAACATTTGCTGCCATATTTTTCTTTTTATTCTGAACTGTTTTTTAAAGCATCAGCCTGCAGCAGGCGGCATTTAAGCACCTGAAACGAGCCGCTATTATCTGACAAACCAACAAATTGTTTCAGGCTTAGGTGAGGAATAAACAATACTGACAGCTGACAGATGGCTGAGTTGTACCAGACGGCTCTGCACCTTCATGAATAATTTCTCTGCTGTTCATGCTGCCAATGAATTACATTTATGCATTTACAACCAGGTAATTTGGGAAAACAGACACAACCAGCATGCCAGATTTTGTCGAATATATCGCACACCAACAGCTGCATCCAACGCAGGATGAAGGCAGAGACGGGCTCGAAACATTTCACCGGCAGTACATCTGAACTCTCCCACAGCCTCTGGTGTAATTGATTCGGCCTCACAGATTTGATCCACAATCAGCAGGGTTGGTTTTCTTAGCCTTATATGAATCCATCAAAAATGTTATTTCATTTAAAACGTTTTTTTTCTTTGATATTTTGGTTTCAGTTCATATTTGATCTTTCTATTAGGATAGTGTTAAGACACAGAAACTTGCTGAACCCCATGACATATTCATCTTATCTTCACTGTTGAGCAAGACTTTGAAGTCCGCCTTGATCTAAATGTCAGGGTAGAGCAAATGTCTCAAATAAATGCCTTGTTTACTCCAAAGAGTCTAATTTCCTTTTAGAGAAGATTTAGGCATATATCATAGGTTTTATTATCGTTAAAAAAAATCATGTTAGGCAGTAGAAATATCTTTTTGAAAATGCACTATTCTCCTTATGTTTGCAGTAGTTTCTCTGTAGCATCTTCCCATAAGGTCATAGAGCCCAGGAATCACTTTCATTCACCAAGCACAATGGTATCACAAGGAATTTGTCTCGGTAAATTTGCACTCACATGCTCCAACACGGTTCCACAAGACAGGATTAACTGACTATACCAGTTTAAAAAACCTCACACGTGGTGAAAATACATTACAATTAAGACAGTAAAATAGCATGGTCAAAACTGAGAAATGGTCCCAGTGTTAAAGGTTTAAGTACTGATGCAATGACATAGTGTAGTAAATAGTGTAAATGTACATGCTAGCTATTCAGATAATCATTAAAACTGAGTTTATATGTGTTACTGGGGCTCAACCTATTTCATAATTTATATTCACAAAAGAATGTTAAAGAACCATAAAGACAGAAAGAGTATATAATATAAAAACCAACGCTAACCATTGACATTAAAGAATAGGTCAATGCTACAGCGATAACGCTGCAAAGCTTAATGTAGATGCGTATAAAGCTCAGAAGTAAAAACTTGACATTTAAAACACCAAGACTAAAATAAATAATATGTATTAACAATGGATCAGATGACTATGTCCAAATGTTATTTGCAGTGACAAACTCATAGAGTATGATTAACGAATCCCTTCAGCTCCAAAGTGCACTAGTGTCTTTCAGCTCATGGTCGTGATTGGACGGCCGTTTAACTTTACTGTTTTAGTTCACATTCAATGTTTTCTACCTGTTTTCAGCTAAAAGGTCTAGAAACGCCAAACCACCAGTTAATGGAGTAATTCACTCACAACATCTATCATTAGCTCTCAGTCAAATTGAACAACTGTTTGAAATATGCAGAAGATTGCATGCATGCAACATTGTTGACGCATTTGACCTTTTAAACCACCAGAAACAACCTAGCAGACATAAGACATGGAATTTGGATTCCTCATTTGTTTTACTGTTGTTATCAAGGAGCAGTTTATATTGACCGGCTTTAATACAAGTGAGGTATGGATGGCATGAGAAGCTCAAACAAAGAGATCCATTCTCCTTTTCTCCATGTAAATGTGTGGATTAGTTGGGGGGGAAAAGTTAGGCTCTACAGAGAACAGTTGAATCAATAAAACGCAGACTCTTCACAGAAAGAGAGGTAACTCTGCATCGACTACAGGCTGCTCACGCACTCAATCAGATTACCTAATGAAGCAATTATCGATCCAGAGTTGGGCTGCCGCTCCGCACAAGACTAGCCATTAAGCGGATCTTCCTCTCCCTTGGCCGTGCTGAAAATGTCGGGTCACTGTGTTCGCTGCTTGACACAGTTTACTGAAGCCCAATCTTTAGGAGACTAATCACTCGTCTGCCTCCCAGGAGCTTTTCAGAAGGGGCAAACACATCCACAGGATATGGAAGGAATTTGATTTTCACAAACCTGGAGAAAAGCCTAATTAACTTGTGCCATTTTTCCTGCTTTAACTGGGTGAAAATGAAGAATTGGAAAGGGAACTGACCACCGTGGAGCTGTAAATGAACAACATTCTGTTTAGGCCGGAGCCCATGCTGCACATAGCACAGGTTACTGCATTCATCTGACAAAGATGAATTTCCTTATTTTTTTTATTTGAAACAATCCAATGGCAATTAGTGTAGCCCTGAAACAAGAGCTTGATTTCCTGTCACCAGCAGCATTCCCCAATGTCAAAAATGTGTATTTTTATTGCCTTAGTCCATAGCAACGCGAGGATGTTTGTTTCCATGCTCATAGCAGGAGCAATGTCACACTATGTCGCACAAGATGTCAAAATAGGAGCGTTCATTCTTTCATCAAATAACAGAAAGCTGGAGCTGGAGCAGTTCCTCCAGACATGATATATTGTAATTCATTAGTCTCTGTGTAATCTCTTTCTGCAGTCACGGGGACTGACTGAAAATGCTCTCCTGTGAATACAAAATGAACCTGAACTTCAGCTGCATTTATTCATCTGAATAGAACTTCTACAGCCTGCTCAAAGGTTTTTTGGTGACGTGGATTTGTTGTTCGGTTTTTGTTTAGTCCTTGACCACTCTCACCTGCAATTCCAATTATTACCAAGATGTTATAGTTTGGTAATTGAACATCACGCTCCAGGCTCGGCCATCGCTCAGTCTCATTCTCTTTCACCCGGGAAAAAAAGCATATAGTTCTTTTTTTGCACTCAACGCACTGAGGCAAGAAAAAATATTGCTTTGCGGTTAACTTCTAATCAAATTGCATTAGGTTTTCACAGCCTATGCACTCACTCCATTTGCACAAACCATCATACATGAATTTCACACCCAGGGTGAGGAATACTTACTTGTTCACCCGGATAGATTGCCTCCCCCAGCTCCAACACACACTGTGCGCACAAGCAGGCGCACACATTTTGTGATCAGGCAACCATGATCATGCAGTTACAGAACAGGGGTAAATCATTTCATTTGCTGTGAGTGTGGCTTAAATTAAATTTGACATGCTCTGAAGTTTATTTTTACCAACTTGTGAAATGAACTAGCTATAACTGTCACTTTTATGTCCGTAAATCTAGAGCGTGGTATTTAACCAGTAAACAGCCCTCATAGTCACGATCCATTTGTCTTTACTTTAGAAACCTGTCTTGAAACCATGGCATGCTATGCAGGTAAATATAGACAGTTAGTGACTTTACACAGAGCTGAGAACAATTGCGGAGTAGTCAGTCCCTTACATAAATTCTAATTATTAACATAGTAGGCTAATTGTATGGATATTAATTATAGTGGCGCAGCTCTTGAATGTTTTCAGTGAAATAATAGAAAAGTAAGGAGATATGAGCAAGGATTTTAATAATTAATTACAGCTTGAATTATTTATGTGGAAATTCTCTCATTATAATTAACCTTGGACCCACATCCTATAGCCTGCTTTACCATGAACCTTCTGTCCTCCGCCTGTGAGGCACAACGCTTGGTTTCACTTCCTGAATGGAACAGGTCTGGGGCCGTTTGAAAGCATACCTCAGTGTGCGTGTCAGGAGAAATATATTTTTTTCTCAAGTAAAGGAGGTAAGTAGCATGTTTAGCTTGTGACAGTCAATATGAGTGTACACCTTGTACTTTCCCTGCTATAGGGCAGTGGTTCCCAACCTGGGGGGCGCGTCCCCCTTTGGGGGGTGCCAAAGATCATAGGGGGGGCCCCAGGCCTCAGATGATTTGAGGCCAAATATCATATTTAGACTTTTTTTTTCTTTTTTCTTACATATAATTCTAACGCAACACATGATTGTCACTAAAAGCCTTGTCTCTACATTACAACCAAATATAACAAATAATTGATAAACTTCCAACAGGAGTCATTTGGGGGGACTCTTGGGAAAAAAGGTTGGGAATCCCTGCTATAGGGGACAGCTGTTACAAGTTACTTTGACATATTCAGTTTCAGATATCACACTGTGATAAGCTCATCAAATGTTACTGTCATCAGGCAAAAATAACAAATAAATATAAAATCAAAATGTCAACTTTTCAGGAACTCCGGACGGCCTTGTCTATCTTGATGACAGATACCCTTTTCAACATTGAACTGACTTTGAATTGAGGAGGAATGCAATCATTCAGCTCCACTGGAACAATTAAAATCACCCAAAATGGCCAATTTAGGTTGGTAGTGTTGTTCATAGATGTACAGTATTTAAACACTCTGCAATAAGACAATATTTTGGATTAAAATTAAAATGTTGAGTTTATTAATTGAGTATTCAATGCACACAAAAAAGGGTTAGGGCAACTTTATATTTTGATTACTGATTCATTGTTTAAAAGCAGAAATAATAAGACATTTAGATGCAGCTTCTCAAATAAGAGGTTTTTTCGAAGGTTAGAAGACCAAGAGATGCATTCACTCAATGAAATGTCAGATTACTACTACATTTTAGTGCTAAAATGTACTAATATGTACTTTTACATCAATATGTCTTAAATGCATATTGAGGATTAAGGTGTTTCACCTCTAGGAATTGTGCATGAAACAAGTGTGGAGTTTTTCTGGATTGAAGGTTTCACCCTGCATGTGTTTGTCTACATGCAGAGTGAGGGTGGATGTTGGAAAGAGAAAAGGGTGGGGTGAGAAAAAAAGAAGTTGAAGATGAGAGTAAAGGGGGTGAGAGGGAGGGGAAGAAGGGGGGGCCGAGGGAGGGGGAGTTAAGGGGGGGTCTCAATAAAAGGGGTTGGGTGCACTTTTGTGTGGGAGGAGGAGGGGGGTGCTGGAGGGGAAAGGAAGGGTGGGCAGATGAGGGGGGGCGGGGCTGCAGACAGTATCCCCCGCCCTCCCTCGCGCTGGTCTCTGCGCCCCTCGCAATTACCTGTTCCACCAGAACTGATGTGAGCGCGAGTTTGCGAGCACATGCAACATTTGGAGAGGAGCCAAATCTGAACTGAACTACTGTCTGTACACTACCAACAACAGGAGCCCGAGAGGACCATTTTAATTGAAGCCACCTTCAAATATCAACTCAGCCAAGTTTTTTAACAAACCTCTGAAGCAAGCAGCCGACTGAGGATCTGAAAGAGCCGCAAGGATGCACTTGTTGTCCGCCAGCTGTGTGTGTGCCCTCGTCATCTCCGTGCTTCTCCGGCAAGGTAAGCTTTTGTCCCACTATCAGGGCTGTCGTGGTGTTCCCGCGGGTCGCTTCGGTGCTCTGAGCCGCAGGTAGACTGTGTGGAGGAAAGTAGGCACACGCAGGTGCCAACAAAACTTCAGCCCGGGTTATCGATCACATTTACGGGGAAGAGTGGCTCTTCGTTTTAAGTTTAAAGTTAGTGTGCTGCAGTACACTTCAAGTTATTCGTCGAAGAATGTAGTCATGTATGCTTTTTATATGAATATAGTTTGCATGTAAATGTAGACCTATGGAAATATATTTTATAAAGTCATAACAATTTATGATGTGGCGATGTTTACTAAACAAATAGACCAACAATATTCACATTGGTCACTCCTATGCATTTCTATCCATAGCAGGTGTGTTAAATTATGAAACAAAACGTACATAATTACATGTATGAAAAATGAGATCAGACAGCTTTTTGATTAACTTCACTCACCTCAGTAAATGGTACACTTTTGATCGTTTCTATAAAAGAGACATATTTGTATAGCAACTGCTCATATGACATTAACAATTCCATTGTGCCTCCTTGTTTTACCCCCCCCCCCCATGATGGGAGAGGCAGGCAGTGGGGTACATTGGGGCACATGTGCTCATGCCATGATGTCATCATGATGCCTCATTTTTTTAAATGTGTTTTCTCTCCTGTTTAACACAGGCTGTTGAGCGGAATGATGTTCACATCCTGTCTGATTTATTGCAATTATTGGCTGCCTGTTGGCTGGGGAGGCGGAGCTGCAGGCTCCAACTAGTAATTACATGTAGGACAGGTCTCATTTTGGATTTGGGCAGTAGTAATGGGTGGCATAAGCGAATGCTTCCAAGACTTTACAAATAGAAAATGGTGGGTTTTAAAAAATATATTTGATGTGAATTCAGCAACTTGCCATTAAGAAATTCAAATATGCTTTGAAAATTGATGTTTTGCCACTGTTGACTATGAAAAATAAGGAACAACGATAAGGTACAACGTTTTAAAACAACTCTTAGTGCTTATTCTTCGCTTGGTTTTTATTGTGCAATGGGTGTTGATGCCTCTCTCCAGGCTTCCTTGTTGTCTGCTTTTCGGCCAACAGGTAGCAGCACCATGTGCTCACATCACTCAGCCAGGCCATTAAGCAAAGCTGCACAGGGGCTCAGAGTACTCCCACAGAAAGGAAAGGGGTGGAGAGGTTAATCTCACTGTACTCCCTCTTCCTCGTCACACTACGGTGGCGCCTGTTGTTGTAAATTAACACCATGCAGCACCTATCATTCAGGCTCAGGTGGTTTATTTGTAAGGAAATGAACAGCCCTTTTAAGACGTTTTTACACTGCTGTGCCGCTGCAGTGCCGTGTGCTTGAGACAGGAGGAGAGTGCCCTGAATTGGTGTTGATGGTTTGACTTTATGGCCATCTAAACTGCTTTGTGTTTAGCAGGCCTCAAGCAATGTTCATGTGTGTTTGCTTTCACAACAGATGGTCAGTCTCTTGCATGTTCTTGCAAAGGGCCAAGGTTGCCCTTCAGCTGTTCCAAAGGAAAATATATATCTACTTAATCCAGGCATAGAAATCTGACTGAAAGTGTTTATTGAGTTTGGGATTTGCAATAAAACTGCATCAATACCTGTAATAAAAAACAGGCTTGTGTCTATTATATTTGAACTGCTGAAAAAAACAACAGCTCCTGGGCCTGAGTTTAGCCAAAAACAGATACAACTGAAAAACAGAGCTCTGAATTTCTCCTAGAACAAATAGTCAGAAAGATGCATCTGTTTTTTTGTTCACTCCCAAGTCCCCACCCTTCCCCCACCACCCCCCCTCCTGAACAGACAGGCGGCGCCCGGTGTCACAGCTGGTATTACTTGTCAAGCGAGAGGGGCTCTCCTCTTTGCTAATGGACTAATCTCTTGTGAGGGTCACCCAATTTCACCTGAGATAGATTCGTTCTCCTTCTTTCATGTTCAACTAGGTTATTTCCAGGACTGTCCCAGGAATGTTGTGACGTTAAAGTACTGGAAAAGGAAAGAATGGCTTTAGTTGTGTTACATGGGAGATTGTGTACCACTGTGTATTTGTGTACTGATGCTGTGCAGCTCGCATCTTGTTTGTTGGAGCCTTCCTCTTGATGTTTGAAGACTGCTTGTGGTGGTTTCTTCTTTTGAAAAAGAGATTTCTTTGTGACTTGCAAAGTATTTCCTTCATACAAAATTCAGATGCATTCATTAAAAATATGGCAACTCAACCAAATCTTTGTTGGTTAGAAATGCTGTATCCGTATTTTGCGCGATCCGATCTTTATGCAATGCATTAAGAGAAAAAAAAGCATTCAAGTTGTCCCTTAAGGTTATTTTTTGTATTGAAATGACCCATTCTATCCAACATGGATAGCTTCACAGCAGCATTGGATCAAAACAAAATAAAGCTTATCAGTGGTTCATCACAAAATAACCATGTTAACAAATTGAGGGCAGATAGTGCAGTAACAAAACAAAAATAACTCTATTGGAAAGAGGTAGCTTGACTAGCTTCACAAGTTCACATTCAGTCACAAATAATAAAATACAAATTTGGCTTAGTGCATAATTCTAGCCTGAAGACTAACTAGTCTAGTATAAATGCAATGAACAACAGCATCTTAACATAACATGTTAACCTAACATAAATAAACAAAGTATTATATTTCCATCTTACTGGAGTAACACAATTCAAATATTTTTGTACTCGTCGTGTTCTTGATGTTGTTTGCTTCTAAGGTGGCGTATTATATTGGTCGTCTGTTCTTTCCACCACGCGGAACCTCCGCCTTGCAAACATTGCATCTGGCTGTTACACTGCCTTCGCTTTCAATTTCCAAACTCCTGACATATTCTCTGTCCCGACTCCGGAGTCACCAGCTGAATGTAGTAGTGATGTGTCGGTCGCGAACAAGCCGATTCTTTTGAACGGCTCTGGTATGAACGAGGGGAACCGAGTCGTACTTGGTGAGAGCCGTTCTTGTTATCGTTCAATCGTTTGTCCGCACTCACTGCCTGCCAAAATCCACTAGCCTTTTAAAAAGCTTGATTTTGTTCCCCAAAACGTATTCTGTGAAGACCCGCCCCTACTCTGACTGTATCTATCTCCGACACGGAAACCCTGTCTGCTCCTCACAGCAGCTCCTCGCGAGCAGTTGCACGTCGCTTGACCAATCAGAGCACACTGGGCTCACAGGGAGTGGGGGGGGTCGAGCTCCAACAAGCCGTTTAGGACAGAGAGTGAACATCAGGTTTCAGCACGAGGAGTGAGATGGGGTGGGTCTTAACGGAATACGCGAGAGAGAGAAGTCATAACAAGTGGTACAGGACAGGTAGACAACGTGTTTTTCGGACGGAAAATGAGCCAAACGCGAAAACGCAGTTGGATGCTGGAGGCTACATTCAAAATACATTCACTGACATGAATATGGCGCCACCTTTTGTCATGTTTACAATGCAGATTATTGACATTAGGTCTGGCAATACAGTCAATCATTATCCTGGTGATTATTTCACAGATAAACCTAGTAACCCCGCCCCCTTTAAAAAAACGGCTCTTTTGAACGACTCTTTTGAACGGCTCTTTGAAAGGAACGGAGCCATAAGATCCGGCTCCCTTCAAAGAGCCATAAATCCCATCACTAGAATGTAGCCTCTCGTTAGCTTACTGCTACTATTAGACACCAAAGAACATGTCCCGACGGACCCGATTGTTGTGTCCCCTCACGTCTCCTGCGTCTTGGCTAAAAAGTCGCACTGGAACTAGGGCTGCTCGATTATGGCAAAAATCATAATCTCGATTATTTGGGTCAATAATTGATATCACGATTATTAAAAAAGATCATCCATTTACTTTGAAAACATCAATTTATTGAAAAAAATTCAATGTAAAACAATATGTTTTTAACAGTTGATTACCCTGAACTTTAAGTATAATTAAACTGAAAAACCAACTAAAAAATAAATAGTCGTTTTATTTCGATTATGTTGTTTTCATAATCGTTGCAAGCCAAAATCGTAATTGCGATTAAAATACGATTAATTGAGCAGCCCTAACTGGAACAAACCGCAAAGACTTCAGCCAACAGCCAAGTAGCACGTACGCAATGTGCATGCATGAGTGGCAATAACTCTCCTTACCAGCAAGCGGCGGTAGTGTGTATTCTTAATTCAAAAGAGGCAACCGGAAGACAGACTGCATGATACAAACAACAAATAGCGTGCGTACCATTTTCACTCTCGTCCATCACAGACTGTTTCACATAACGACTTATAATTGAAACATGTTTAGAGCGGTACTGGAAAATGAAAAATAATAGCCGTCTGTGTGTGCCTTCTTCACTTCCGTTTCGCTAAGCTGAACTGCCAATCAGAGTGATTTCTTTGGCCGACGACCTTTGGCCGACATCGGAAGTTGTTGGCAAGGCCGAAAAGACACAACGGTGCTGGACACACCAATCTGAGTAGGGCAACAGGACGCTCATCGACGGCGAGACATCTATAGATGGCCGAAATCGGACCGGTGTATCCGGGCCTTAAAGGCCGCTACACACCAACCTGAGACCAAAGAACCAAAGGCGTCCCGACTTTTACGTCGCCTGCGTCAGCTATGCCGCCCGCCTACGAACACACCACAAAGACTTCAGTCGACGAATGGCAATAACTGTCCTTACCAGCACGCAATGGTAGTGTGTATTCGTCATTGAAAAGAGGCAACAGCCAATCAGAGTGATTTCTTTGGCCAACTTTTCTTTGGCCGGCTGCGGGAGGTGTGAAAATGTGCCGTAAAGCAACAACGGTGCGGGACACACCAACCGGAGTAGGGCGCCGCGAATGCCCGACTGCCTCTGACGGCCTCTGACGGCCTCTGACTCCCAAAATCGGGTAGGTGTGTCAAGACTTACAAAGAGAACAAACCCATAACACTGCTGGATGCTTAACTTCATAATATCTCTCAACAAGCTCTGTAGGATGCTCAGCTCTGTGTTCAGCGAAAGTGGAATCTTTTTTTCTAGTGTACTTGTACTTTTGATTTTAAAAAAGATCATAGTTTTGAGTAGGAAGTGGGACATATGCAATTAGTCACCAAGAATCGCAAAGCTATAAGAAAGAAGAATTGTGGACTTGTGTGGAATGTAATTGTGTGCTGAGGTGCTAATGGTGGAGGGAAAAGGGGACCCATGGGCTCATCACAGAGGCGAGATCATACTGTAAATTAAAGCAGCATTAGGGTGCAGGCCTAGTGTCACTTCCCATCAGGGGGTGCAGGATTCCTGCTAGCGCCCCTGGCAGCAGCCCTTTATGGCCCGGATGTGTGGTTCAAGCTTAATTACCTACTGATATGGTAATTTCATCTTCAGATTACAATTAACACAAACAATATATAATGCTTTTCTGCAATAAAAACCACCTTATAATCTTTGATGCAACATTTACAAAATAACGGGTTCTTGTGAAGTCATTACATTTGAAACCTCATATTAGAGTTGATCATTTGCCTGAGATTTACAAGAAATAAAATATCAAATCAGCTTGTCCCCAGAGAAATGATGCTTATAATATATGCAACTGGACCATATGGTGTGGTAGCTGCTCACATACAGTAGACCCTGTAACAATAGACAATGGCCCTAGATGTGCAAAGAACAGTACAGTTGGATAAAACTGTAATTCTGATGTTTAACAAAGTGGATAGTCATGAATTCTAAATGTATTTGCTCTTGTCTGCTATGCACCCCCACACGTACACACACATGTTTCTTTCCATGCCCAGCAGGACACTGAACAGGTGGGGGAGTGTTGGTTTTTAGGGCCGAGAAGGGGGCAAACCATGTCTCTTTATGGTTTCTGTTTGTGTTTGCAGTTGTTGAAAGAAAACACATTGGTCCCATCGCTCATGTTGTGCTAAATGATTACAACCTTCAAGTTTTTCTCTCATTATTAACTTGATTACAACTTCCAGAGAGAGCAATTCACTCTGCTGGCTCACAGAGCAGAGAGATGTATGAGCGACTTAGCTTTGAGAAAAAGAAATTACTTGTGTGGCAAAAGCAATCACTCTCAGGCAATGACTCAACGGTAAAAAGGGTGTTTTTTTGCTTGTGACAGTTTTCTACACAGGATTATCAGTAAAACAGCAGAAAGAATCTTAATTAAACTTTGGTGACTGGTTTGCCCCACTTTCAGAGCCAGAAAGTGAGATATATTCCCATTTGTACACACTCAAATTGCCTCTTCATCTGCCATGTTTTGGTGTTATATGTTTAGCACTTTATTGGCTTTTTATAAACACGGTTTTCATAGTTATACAAGGAAGGCATTTTAAAGTGAAAGAAAACATTGTAAGGTTTAACAGTATTCTTGTGGCCATTTTCCTCTTATTTTGCACACATGTTCCTCGTTCTGCTGTGCAAAAATAATGGTTTATTTGTTATTCAAGGGGAGGGACCAGAGTTCTTTTGTTTCAGCTGTGAAGAAAGGCTTAACAACAGGAGAGGAGAGGGATGACTGGGCTATGCAATAGTGCTTCGTTCTTTATGCAGGAATACCCCCATTGAAATGCATGAAGGTATCCTTGGTTTTGGTGAAAGAGCAACAGCACTCTGAAATTGGGCAGCCCTTGTCTCAGGGACAAAAAGTGAGGTTGTTTCTGTCTTTTGTCATTGATGCAGCCTCCGGCTTTCACTGGATTCTTGTGGACTCCCGCCGACTGTATTGTGTGGCTGGCTCCTTATAAACAAATGAGTGTATGATAGTGACTTCTTGCTCCCGCTCTTCTCTTTGTCATTAATATGGAACAGCACACACCCCTCGGAGAGGGCACAGAGTAGCTGCTGCCTGTCCCTGCACTTCACATTTGCAACCTGACTGGAGGGGGGGGAGGGGCTTGTCTCTCCTCCATATGAAAAGCCTGTGGCCACACCCTTCCTTAACATGGCCCGGATCTTTGTTCAAATTCTCCATTAGAGGCAATGCTCTATTTTAATGAATTATTTTAGAGGCTTCCATTAACTGTGATGGTAATCCTTCGACCTCAGAGAATATTTAAGGAATACCATTCAGGGGCATATCTGTGTGGGGAGCCAGAAGATGGGTGCTTATGTGGCTTTTGTTTTACATTTAATGAACTTCTTTTTCCTCATTAAATAAATCTTATAGATTAAGCCAAGACAAAGGAACTTTTCCCACCACTGCAAGCAGCAGGGGCTCGTACTGACCCATGGAAGGGGGTTAGTGGTGAGCCTCTGGTAATTATGCCTGCACCATAATGTCATTATTTCTGCATACTTATGAGAGACAGGGAAGGCAAGAGGTTGCTATTGTATGAGCCTTTTAAAGCAAATTCAGTGTCGTTGACTCAGCTTTCGGGTAGAGGTGAAACCTCCATCTCATCCCAGGCCAACTCATAGAATGAACTGAAGATTTGTCATCTATTCATTTCTGAATCATTCTCTGTTGGGCAATAAGCCTGATTGTAATACTGAGAAGTCTCCCTATTCATTCAGATGCTGTTTATTAATTTTTCATTCATGAAACACTGTGCTGCTCCTCTACTCTGCCTTAGGGAGTGAACAGAACGGCCCTGTGTCTGCATCTGACCTCAGTATTCACATTCTTGCGATTTTAAAAGCTGTTTCTTTGTGTTGTGCTGGTGTCCACGATCCTTCCCTCACAAACTGCAGCAGCAGTCTGCGATGCCTGAAGCTATCTTTGATTACATGCTGCTTCGGTTGAACTTGCAGGAGACACGA
This sequence comes from Notothenia rossii, assembly GCF_949606895.1. Lineage (NCBI taxonomy): Eukaryota > Metazoa > Chordata > Actinopteri > Perciformes > Nototheniidae > Notothenia > Notothenia rossii. The sequence goes on from NC_136902.1 coordinate 74,353,530, forward strand.
GTTCTCATTCAGGGAGACTCTTCACAGGGGATGGCAAGAGTATATCTTTGATTTGAATTAAGAGCCTGTCATTCTTTTAGTGCCTAAGTACAAAACAAGATAGAAGATGAAATGGTTGACCCTGTCCTCTATGGGTCATCACTGTAGCATTACTCTTGGGGCTACCCTTGAACCTTTTATAAAGGTCTAAGACAAGGAGGGAGGGGGAGGGCAGACCCAACCTGCTCTAACATGCTGGATGTTTTTTTCCTTTTTGAAATCATGGCATTGGACCAACCTTTCAAGAAGATGTGTTACAATGGTACACATGCTTCCATAGAAACATGGTTTATATAGTAAGTTAAGAAAGGATACACATTTGAAATATTAACCTAGAATTCATATATAAATAGATTTAAAAAAAATGTATATGTAATTTAAATATTGTCTTATATAAGCAAATAACTAGATTCAACAGCTATATATAACTTTAAGCTAATTATTTAAACTCTGTTTCCAAAATCTAAAGAGTTAAATTAAAACCTTATGGTTATGAACAACATAATGTTTTTTTGCTTTCAACCTCATAAATCAATCCCCCCCGTTCCCCTTTTCGATGAAAGACATTTCCAAATTCCAGTCCCTAGGAAAACTATGACTATCACCCGAGGGCTTGAACTTTCTGATCTGAAGTTCTTGCAAAGAATGTTATTTACTGGGAAGAAATTTAATCCTGACACGACACAATCCTGTCTTGTTGTGAACAAAAGGCTTTAGCAAAAGTACCACTGTTTCCTCAGAGGAAGTCAAGTGGTGGCGCTTTACATGCACAGGCGAAGCTTTGAATGATAAATGGCTTGGGTTAGATGTGTTATCATAAGACGCTTTGCTTTGCTGTTAAGTATTCAGCTATTCCACTGCCAGACCTTTCAAGGAAGATGAAGAGATGCTTGTCTGGTAATTGGATGCAATACTTAATTTGTCTTAATGGGATGTCTTAAGAGGTCAAGTAGTCTCTTGTTCCTGGAGAGAATCTCTGAGCGTTACACATCCCACTGGTGCGTTTTAGACACTGATTTGTACTAAGTTTATCTCTTAGCAATAAACTCAATGTGGATCATACTGGTTAAACGTTGGCTCAACTGCAAGGTGGTTGCAAAATAAACAAAGCAATGAGGTTTAATAGTAAACTCACAAGCAGCCTGTCTACACGTGTCCCTTGTCAAATAAAAGTTGCTTTATTGCCGTGCCTCGCTTGTCTGTGTGAATAGAAGATAGATAGATTAACTAGTGTTTAATTTTGAGAAATGAAATGCCATAACCCATTTTGCTACCATTCATTCCCCCCTTATAAAAGCAGATACAGAGGAAATGACACATCGTTTCCTCATATAACGATAGTAATTTCACTTCAGCGCACTGGATGACACAGCAAAGCATTTGACAATTAATTATGGATTTGTTTCGCAGTGAGTGTAAGACGTTTTAGGTTAAAGCTGCCTGGATTTTCTAGGAAATCTCAGGATTACCTGTCTTATTGTGGAGGGCTTGCCACAACACGCTGATTTATAATCAGAGCCATAAAAACGGATACACTGAACGAAGAGAACATTACAGCCAAAGTCATTTGTTCAGAAAACAAGATCTCCAGTGGGCTTTTAATAATTGTGCTCAGGGGGGGATTCCTCTGATTTCATACTTGAATAGATATATTTTTTATTGGCCTCAGTAATGTATTGTGTTCACTGAATTTGAATTTCCCAGGTTTTATATCTACACATATTTATGTTCTCAATATAACCATATTTGTTCACATGTTGTGTGAGCTAAATGATTATAGCAACATGCTCACACTATGTTAACATGCTTAAGGTATGATGCTTTTCAAGTTAACCATTTAAGATTAGCCTTCGAAAGCTGATAGCATGCTTGGGACATTTTTACCTGATAATAAACTATGTATAAGGTAATGGGGTCAGCAGATATAACACACATTCAAACTAAGGGGAACATGAATATATGTACTGGGGCTGCAAAAAATATAATGAATTGATTATCTTCACTTTTAGTCTAATTCACATTTCATGGAAATCAATCCATATGTTGTGGATACATGCCTTTTAAAGCCACATTTCATTTATTTTATGGTGGCACCATAGGAGACATCAGGGAATAACCGAAGGCATTAAGCTTGATCATCTGGGTAACATGAATGTCTTTACAAAATGTCATGACAATCCAGTGTTCCAGTGCTAAAACTGTGGAGATATTTCAGTTTAGAAATCAGTGGTAGACTAAGCGGACATTGCTATCTTTAGTGCCATGCCAGTAAAAAAAATGCCTAATGGTTTTGTTCTGTTACAGCTTGTGGCTCTTTATGGACTTTCGAGGGAGCTCTTGTATTTTTGTGTGACCCTGGGGTGGAAGCAGCTCCTTGCTCCAGAGGACTTTCAGAACAGCGGGTTGTATCATTTTGCTTGAAGGAGAATAGTCTGTGCAGAGCAGCCCCATAGAGAGTTTTACCCAAGAGCTCTTTAGGCCACGTTGTAGAAACAGTATTTTGTAGGTATCTTTCAGAGTTGCTTATTGACAGGTTTTGTATGAAGTGGGGGGTTTGTCTGCTACTCACCGTCTGTTAGCTCTGTAGGACTACATATTCTATTGTTCTGGATGTACCGCACAGGACACGATGCAGAGGGGGGCGATTCAGGATGTACACTGCCAGGCTGGATGGTTAAAAGCACTTACCCTGATGTATGGCTTCCCTCATGTCATAATGGTAGAAGAAAATTCAATAGCCTCTACTAATGAAATTATTATGCTTTAAAAGACCCGGGTTCCTAGGACGGCAGGGACATATGCTAAAAAACACAGACTGAGAGTGGTTATCTTATCTTACACAAACAAAGGACTCAAACAAAAGCAAGATTGGGTTTGTTGTGACATTTCTATCTGGGCGGATAACACTTTTTGTGACCTTGCTTCAGCAATAGTCAAATTGTCTTTTGGACATCCGTGAATTTATTTTTCATAAACAAACACTTTATGGAATAGACTAATCCATCACGCACCAAAACCAGCTTGGCGCCATTGGAGTAGCCATGAGTAAAACCTTTCCATTCATATTTGCAGTTATCCCGCCATGTAGGTCTGAAAGTCCTGAAGTCGTAGGAAGACTCAGTGGTGTGACGGCGCTTGTTAATCTCTGAGCTTTCACAGTACTCCATCAAAGCAGACGTTGGCCCATGGGTATTAAACATGAAACCACACAGATTTGATGTGCAAGCAGGTACATAATCCTTTGTATGTATTATCTGCATTCCACGTATTCCTCCCACCGCTCTCTGCTCTGTTTAGCCAGCACAGGCTTTAGGACCCCCCCAGAGCCAGAAGCTCAAGCAGGACACAATTTGAAAATCGTCATGCCCTCTTAATACCAACCAGGCTGTTTGGCTTATTTGGATGTGGAGCATTGCCTGCTCTGTTTCACAGTGAAGGGTTAGAAGGTCAGGCCTGTCATTAAGAGTGAACAACAGCATACATGACTCTTTGCTCAACTAATGTGAAAGTATCGGCCTTGCCACAGCAATTACCGGAGATGAAAGCTACACAGGCCATGAGTAGATCAAATAAAAATATCTACCTGTTAATATTTTCTGTTGTTTACAGCATGACAAGGCATGCATTATTGATATTGCAAAGCAGGTGCTGTGAATTATAATCAGACAATAGTACAACCAGCGCACATATTTCCATTAATCATCCATTTTGTGTTTGGGGAAATATTATTCCATGGCTCATGTAGCGTCTAATGAAGCACTTTAAGATCGATAAGTGGATGCGTTCTTGTTTACCCACGTAGAAAAGTGATGGGCTCTGGGTGGATTAATCTCGCTCCTCCTCCTACCACTATGGTCAGGACTGTGTGTTTTTCTTTAGTATAGACAAGGCTCCATTTCCCTTTGACGGGGAGTGTGGGGGAGGGGTTGTAGCATCAGGTTATATTGTTATCCTGAGGCAACACCCGCACCTGTATTTTGTGAATTCAAAAAGTATGAAGGTAAACAGAAGTGCTCCCTCAGGCCCAATGAGCCGCAGATGTTTGAAGGATTTCCTGTTGAGGGAGGCATGGGGGCTGGGACAGGGCGTGGCTTTACCAGGAAAGGAAGCACTTGTGGTTCAAATTGACATGCAGTGTAGTGGCAATTTCTTATGTTAACTTATGTGCTAAAACCAAATGCTTCTGAAAGCATTGTCTAACACTACTGTACCATTTCTTCATATTTGCTGTTTCATCTGTTTACTCTAATGAGGATTATTATTCTCAAGCGCTTCAAGGCCACAGGGCTGATATTGAAACTACTCCTTTTCACACTAAGTTTGAACTTCCATAATTTGATGACTGTTGTGCTTTCTATAGCTCAAGAACCCAGGTGTCCAAATAGCGATATGAGACATCCGCGTGAAAGTGGATTTCTGAGGCGTTCTGCCATGCTACACAAAACTTTGTTTGCCCGCCCTATCTTGTATATAAGCTTTGTTATTTTGTGACTATTGTGCACACTCCTGCAAACTACTCTGTACTCTGTGAGACATGTACCTTTGAAGCTTCAAATAAATAACCAACAAGACAACGCTGCTTGCTTTCACCAGTTTATTATTGATTACTCTCATTGTACATCTTTACAGTATTGACGAGTTTAAAATATCCACAACAGCAGGTACTTGAACAAAAACATTCTGCTGGTGGGTAAATACTAATAGTGGCATGTGAAGCTGCTGGAGTAATATTTCAACATGTAAATCAAATCCACCAAATGTGTTACTATGCTTTCAGTCTGATCGTGCGTTGGATGTGTCAATGTTGACCTTCTGCACGTCTCTGTCTGTTTCCATAAAAGTTGATGAGGAGGGCGTGGGTTTTGTGCCATGGCTGCAACTTCCAATTATAATCATGACCAATTCAGCTGTCATTTCTTTCAGACAATAAAGAGAAATGCCCATCACATGTTTCCAGACCCCAATGTGACCCTTGCAAATCTCTTTAAAGGTCCACAACGCTTAAGATATTATGTTTTCAACGATATAAAACTGAAAAGTTGAAACAGTGTTTGACATTTCTACTTGATAAACGACTCAATAAAGCGATTAAGAGCCAAAACGATTGGCGATTAGTCATTTTTCAGGCAGAAATGCCAACGAGTCTCTAGACCAAGCTTTTCAAATGAGGATTTGCTGTTTTTCTCCCTTTAATGGGGTCAAACAAAACAAGACATTTGAAGACATCCCCTTTTGCTATGTAATTGGAATCGGCATTTCTTCACTATTCACTGACATTCCTTAGAACTAAGGCTTACTAAATCTAATCTTATTATTTTTAATTAAATTATCTAATCAATGAATCCATCTATCTTAATTTCATAAAAGGATCCTTTTGTCTGAAAAAGCCTAGAAATGTAATGTAGTTACAGTTATATAAAAGAGAGAACAGAAGCAAATCCTCACATTTTATTTGAGTTGGAACCAGCAATGTCAAACCATGTTTGAATTGTATTCGTAAAGTGACATGAACATATCAACATTTTCCTTCTTTATGAATTAATCAACTTATTGTTCCGGTGCCAGCCTTTCCTCTCTCTCTTTCTATTGCAATATGACGTTATAGCTGAGGACCCTTCAGGCTAATAATAAAAATTGATCACAAATGTTACTCAACCTATTATTTGGAGTGCAGACACTTAGCCTGGAAGTGAGTCCTGCTCTAGTTGCTTAAGGCAAGTGACAAGGGCATGTTATGGCTCCTATCCAAAATCGGATACCTCCCATCTGGTGTGATAGCTCTTGAAGAGACCTGGTGCAACGACAAGCAGTTTGATGTCAAGAAAGTTGTCTTTAATATGTCAGAAATATTTTTAAATTGCCTATTAACCCATCTGACATGATGGTGGGGTGTGGGGGTGTTCAAACAACTTGAGGCTTCACTTCTTGAACTTAGATTTCTGGATATGAGTTCAAACGCTTCAGTTATTCAGAGGGCACTTTATTCATTAGTGAAAGGCATTACTCACTCCTTCTGGAGCATCCACACCATCTGCTGCCCCTCTTTAACCCTTCCTTTTATTTTATTAGGCTCTAAACATTTATTTCATTATGGTGTCTGCCTGCATGTTTAAATCTAAATTAGTTTGATTACGCTTCTTAGTGATTGCTAAGTGCTTTTAATTAAATAGCCTACAAAGGGTTATTTAAAAGGGAAGTGCTACCCTCTGTGTGCATTTACCAGTGCCTAATAATCTTATACTCGTGTTAAAAACAACAGTAAACCCTAAACAGTTCAACCTGTTTTCAAGGCTAAACCCAAAAAGCAAAATGAAATGTTGTGAGTCTAGTTGTACAATAAAATCCCAAGAATACACACAAATGTATCTAATGTAATATGTGTTATTCTCTTGGTAAAGGTTTGATGTATCAGTTCTTTAGAAACACTGTTAAACAAGATCAGCATAGGATAAAAAAAATACGACAGGCGAGTGACTGCCACACTGAATGGCAGTCCCCTTTTAGAGATGAATGTATTGAAAGTTAAATGTCTTGTTATGTATTACTACAACTACACAGATAGTCATGTGAGCTTTAATATCTCTGACAATGATAGAACTATTTTGTATTCCTACCTGAAAAGAAACCTCATTGTGGCTCAGTTGAGAAATGGTATTAGCTCCCATTAGTGTCAGCTTCTGACAGCGAAGAATCTGTCTTGTAGACTTTAAACCCAGAGTCTTGGTCGGGTTAATGTCAGCTCTTCCTGGAACATGAAAATGAAGTCATGTTCAGAATGTGAGGCCCTGAGTTGCATTAGGAAGGGTTAATGGATAAGCATGAAGCTTTGAAACTGCGCCTTGTTAATGGCCTAATGTTGCCTTTAATGGTAACAACGTTAATGGGAGTTGTTGGTGGATGTTTATAGTTAGGACGTGAGCCCTCCTATGGTCCGCCCAAGACCACCCACAAGCCGCCCCTCACAACTACTTCTTCCCTCGGGTGCCTTGGCCTGCGCCCTTTAAATATATAATTCAGGATATAATGGACGAGATCTCTGAGTGCACTTACCACCTGATCACTCCCGCAGCAGACTGCTGTCTTAAGAGCAGTCCACGCACTCGTGCTGCTCATCTGCCGACGCAATTTATGACATTTTTAAAGAGGGTTTTTACTAATGCTCGTGTGGTCGAGTGTAAAGCGAGGAACACGCCACAAGATCAATTTCTTGGAAACCTCATGGCAAGTCATTTAGAGTGATAATCACCCTTCTTGTAATGTGCTTTTATCTTTCTCATCTGTCTCGCTCAGAAAAGTAATGGAACAAAATGACCCGTCATACTGCTAATAATGTGCAGAGGCATACATTCGTTCCCACAGATACTCTATAGAAAAAGGTGTGTGTGTCCCTTCTAATTGAATACCTATGCTCTTAAGCCTTATCGTAACATGTATTTACCCCATTAATTCTAGTACCAACAAAAGCTTTTCCCCAGGTATCGGATTCAGTGCTCTGCTGGAGCTTTGCAGAACAATTTAAGCCCAATCAAAGCTGAATGATCTGCTTTGATTGGGCTGTCAGCATCTTTAGAGAGAGACATTGATTTAAGGGAACTTGAACATCATTTATTAAAAACACTTGGCAATTGTTCTTTTTTTAAATCCCATATTAAAATCACTTGCTAATCAAAGGGGAACATGCAAGTACTTCTTGAATCTTTTTCTGTAATCTATAAATCTCCCACCCTGCTTCAAAGCTTGAATGTCAGTCAATTAGCGATCATGCAGAAATTCGGATGGCACATATATTCCCTTTGTTGTTAAAAGTACGAGAGGATGTCTACAATGGAGGGGCTAATGGGAAATAGCTTTTGCCAATCTACCTGGCAGCCAGAGGTCTGTTTTCTTCTCTTATTACCTTGGAGTCAAACAAAGACATCATGTTGAGATATTTCTACTGAAGCCTCGAGGATATTTAATGGAAACTTGACTATCTAACACATCACCGGGAAATATCCATTTAGATGCCAGTCCCTTAGAATAACATAGTTATCCAACTACTTCAGAAAAAGTGAATGTAGACATTGGTGATATTTTACTCAGACAGGGTCCTTAATGGACCAGAATGCAATGCAGTCACAAGTCATCCTGTGTTTTGAGATACAGAGCAGGACTCACTGCTACCTTTGGGCTTATTATTCTAGTGCTATTATTCTCCTCACCTACACACCAATAACCCACAGCTGAAACAAATATTTGTGTCTGTTCTCAGGGGATGTCAGCAGGTATTCTGGGAATAAACATTAAAGTAAACAAGATGTGATATAACACATGTACTGGTTACTCTCCTAAATTAACTCCAATAATCCAATCCTGCAAAATGAAAAATACTCGGATAAAAATGGTGTTTGAAAACTTGGTGTAAAAATCTTGGACCAAATAAGCAACAATCAAATAAAAGTTTCTCCTGATTTCTAATTAATCATTTTCCAAATAGCCCCAAGACTGAGTTAACTTAGCCCGACTATATTGTTTTCCTGTGAAACCCCATCTGTCATACTAAGAAGCTGAATACAAAATATGTTTTGAGGGCTTTTAAAACCTGCATTGAACATCACAGATTTATGATATGAAAGATTTATCTTCAACAACATAACATTTCTTTAGGGAAGATGCCATCAATTACACAAGTTGTTTAAAACACCCGAAGGCTTAAACAAATCTTTTCCTCCTTCTTGAGCCCTCCTCTCTTTCTTTGTCCTCTCGCCTCGATCCCCGACGAGGGGCGGAAGCAGCAACCTGATCCCTCAGCGGCAGGTCTGCACAGGTACTGAGGGCCGTCATGGAGACGAGTCTGAAATCAGAGAAAATGGAGCCAGCACTTTCAGTCACGAGGCAACAAAGGGAACCCGACAGGTGCAACTGCAGGCGATGCATTAGCCCTGTTCCCTCCTGTTGTCGTCTGGAGGTGTCTGTGACCACACATGATGCAGCAAATGAACATTGTTTTTTGCCTGAGGGGGAAAAAGCTATGTATGTGTCTCAAAATAATTTGAACTAGAAGTGTATTGTATATCTAGTGAGAAGAGAGTGTAAAGCAAATTAGGTTATTCATTGTTCTGTACTTTAAAGTATAAAGGTGCATGATTAAGGATCATTGAACATCTCTAATCTTTGCTACTGCTCTCTTACTGTTTGTAAACCTGGTAGATACACATTTTGCTTTTTTTCCTTCTGAATAACATGCAGCATTAACATGTGGTTTTGTTTGCCTAGCATGAACTCTATTGTTGTTTCACGGTGGCCTGAAAATGTGTCCACGCTGCTGGGGTGAGGGAAAAGAGCCATTATGCTTAATAGACTCAGACTAATAATACTGTGCGGTGTATACTCTGCATAATTCTCCATTTGATGTCCATTCTCCTTCTTAGCACCACACAGGAGGGTTTCGCCCTGAGGTGACACACATGACTCTGCTTCGTGTACGCTTTGAACATTTGCAGGCTTTTAATTTTTATCATAATGCTTTTTTTTTCTACAAACAAGAATGTCAAAATCACAGTATAAAATAATAATCTGATACATATCTGATACAAAAGGTAGCAATTCATCCAATTAATCAAGCGAACATCAGCATTTTTGCATAAAAAATATATATAAATCAATGATTTATTGTGGACCCAAAGAAAAGGCCAAATGTATTTATATTATATAGTGTGATAACTGAACAACTTTTCTGTTATCTGAATGTTGGAAGTGGATTCATTGAAGTTTTCAAGCCTTGAAAGAGAAATCTTGCCTAAGTGTTGCACAGAGAACATCATATAATTTAATAAGTGCAAGAAATAAATTGGTCTCCTGGCTATACATCAATTCAGCGTTATATAAATGTGAGAAATATCACAAACTCTTTTCCGTCATAAACTAATAAATGTGTTAGATTTTTGTCACAGTTTCTCAAACCTGTAGATAAGAATCTGCAGTTGTTATTAAAAACAAAGAGACTAGACAGGCCTAGTTCAGCTGGACTGCAGATAGCGCCTGTGAGTAACATTGTAGAAAATGAAACCTTTGTCCTAAGTGTTTCTGTCCATAAAGGGATCTCCTTTTCAGAGTGTTGCCCTCTAAAAGACCTTTACTCCTTCTGGAGGTCAGAGGGGTGCAGGGGGACATCTTTAGGGTGGTGGGTAGCTTTTTATGCCCTGAAACAGATGGTGTGGCAGAAAATGAGGCTTGGGAAATGGCTTGAAATCTCCATGTCACACACTCTGCAGTTCATTTCACACAATGCGGCTTTTGTCTACCCCAAAGTACTTATACAAACTCATGCCTGCTGCGTACTTCTGCAAAATCGATGCATTTAGGGAAACTAGTCAATATCAACACTGGAATACTTTTTTTAATTCTTCAGCAACAACTTTGAAAATATAAAAATCAATGCATTCATTTATTTATAGAGCAAAAATACAAAATACTGTCTGGCCACAACTTCAGATGTGAGAACGTGCTGGTTTTCTTTGTCAAATAGTGTGAAGTTAAGATAAGATAATAAGTACTTCAATGATCCCAATTTGGGACATTTTGGGTTGGTGATAGTCAGATAATGTGTTTGGGTTGTTTGAAGAAGTCGCCTTGGCATATATATATATAAATTAGTTATTTCCTTAATTTCTTCGAGATGTATTACGGTATTTAATAATTATGTATTGCAGCAACTTGGAAGACAGCCCAATGATTACCTTTATACATTTGTAACAACAATATATTAATGCAATCCATTCAACATTTTTTGAGTTCTTTTTTAAGTCAGTAGCAAAGAGGTTGACATTGTAAACGATGCATCCTACCCATCCTATTTTCATAGCTACAAACAGAGCTGAACGTACATTCAAATGTGTGCTGCATGCATCCCCATGCTTCAAAATGGAGAGTCTCTCAGCTGTTGACATTAGTGTTTTTTGTCAACCATCTCTCCTGTATAAAATACAAACTGATGCCCTTAGTTCTACACCGTAACAACACTGACAGGCAATTACAGTAGACAGAAAAAAGCTAAATTATAGAGCTTGACATTCGGAATGGTACCTCCATGGTTCAGCCTGCTGCAGAGAGAAACTGTGTGAAAGGGATGTTGTGCAAGTGTGCTGCCAGTTATCCATCAGTGACATGATTACTACCCTTCCCCTCGATAGAGAGAGACAGACAGTGATAGTGAGGAAGTAGCTTGGTTTATGTTTAAAAAATCCCTCTTTGGTCTGGAACACTTCCTCCTAAGCTTGTACTGTAACTGAATTCAAATACAGTCATATGCTTTTCATAGTAATCTGTAACATAAGAGTTAAGTCTTCAAAACAGAAGCTTATAGACCTCAATTAATACTAAATGGCTAAAAGGATGCTCTTGGGAACCTGGTGGTAGACGGAAGGATTTCCCGAAACATTTCCGCATCTTTCTACATGACAGAGGTTCCTCTATTTCTTTCTTGACGGCTAGTAATGAGTTATAGAGCCTATTACATCTTTGATCCCTTCTCGTTTCAGCACTTGTTCAATTATTAAAGAAAAGACAAGGACGAGAAGCAGAATATCACGGGAGGTTAGCTTTTCTTTGATTTCTCGCTCCTTAGACAAGCGCTGTTCACTATAAGAATCTCGCCTTTCCTCAAGTATTATTGATCTAGCTGAAGTGGTTCTGTTTGCCCCCTCGCCACTGAAGCGCTTCTGAAGCAAGGCTATTTGCCATCAAGTCTTTGTGGACATGCGCCATGGGATCTCCTCTCACAGCACAATCCTCATTTTAGGCACTTTAATAAGTTTCGGCCTACGTTTACTTTCAACTGAAATGACTTGCCTACACACTCAGACACACACACAGACACACAAATAGGGGAGCGTAAGGTAGCAAAACAGGGATATAGAGACCTGTGTGGGGAGGTAGCTGATTTCCCTGGCGAGCTTATATCGGAGCTGTCGTCACCTGTCTCTTCGCCGGGATAGAGGCGCCTTAATCAGGAACATGAAAGTGTCTCCTGTGGTGCCGCCTCCTGTCTCTGTCACTCGCCTGTCGTTTGCTTGATTTACCATCGCCAGAGTATTAGCTAATATCCTGTGTCCAGTGTAAGAACTCATAAGCTTCATAAGTACCAAGAAATTCACATCCATGCTGGTGTGCCAAGTTCTGGTTTCAGTGGGATAAAGTGCCAATAAAGGATTTGTAAAGACACAGATGTAGCACATTGGAATAAAGTGATGCTTAACCCCAATCTGCTGCTGAGATTATTTTTTTTTAATGGCACAATACTTCAGTTTGGTGTATCACAGAATGGAGCAAAAATATTGTGTTGCTTGAGGCACTTTTGTTTCCATTAGTAATATGTGTAGTGTCGATCAATCCCATTTAAACGTGCTTTGGTTTAACGCAGGTAAAAAGGCTGTGTGGAGAGCCAAAGAGGTGTAATTCATTGACCAGAATCCCCCCCAAATTCTTATCATTGATATTCAGATAGCTGATGGGTTTTAAGATTATTGAGTCTCAGATACCCCTGCTTTGAACATGGTTTTATACAAGGGCATTTTACACAGCACTACTCCAACCAAATCCCAAATACCATCTCTCTTCACAACCCAAGTTATATTATAATGAATATTGACAGACTCTAAATGACCTCGTCTTTGAAAGATCTTCAGCAAACAAAAATCATGTGTCGGCTCTATTTATACATGTGAATTCAATATAACATATGATACCTAATATATTTCCTTATCTGTTGTAATCAATAACAATGGTTTACATCGCCTCAATGCTTTTCTACAATATTGTTTTTTAATAAGGTTTGAAAAGGAAAAAGACACAATGCAGTTGTTATTTTGAATAATAATACGTAGAGCAATGTAGACGTAGAATTAGGCCAAACACAACAAAGCACACGGTTTAGTTAGACTCCCTGTAACCATTTCTCTCATGACAACTGGGAAGTGATAATACTTCCGTATGCATTGAGGGCCTGCATGTGATTGCAAACGTGAAGTCACACTGTTCACCTACTTTTGTGGCGAAGGATTACCTTATCTCAGTAACCAGCAGGAGCTTTTGTCTTCTGCAACTCCACGAGTGTGATTAGTTCTCATTGTGTAACAGTGTAATCTGTACAGATAAAGCATTTTCCTTAATGCAGACTCTTCTAAAGTTCTCAGAGAGGCTGAACACAGCTGTATTTGAATATTCAAAAAGGCTCATTTGAATTTGAAATTGAAGGAGTCTATTTTACAGGAAGTGTGATAACCTTTCTGGCTCTGCAGTTCTTGCAGTGTAACCTGAATACAACTCACTCTATTGACTTAACAATTGAAAGATTGGGAAGACCAGGTTGTGCAGGACTCTTTCCTGAGAGAACACCTGGAAAACAAACGAGGACAAATGTGATTCATAACAAGATTCTGAACACATTATATGATGCACATAATCTAGATACTGACAGATTATCTTTGCCACTGTAACACTACATATGAAATGCAACATGATATCATAGGACTTGACACATATGCAAAACGTGTGCCCAGGTCCTGCACAGAGAGCTCATTAACTCCATCCTCCTAATAGATTCACCATGTCTTCATTTCCTGTTTTCCACCTAGTGTGTGCACTCTTCTCTGCCTAAAGCCCATTCAAACACAAGAGTCTGTTCTATTAAAAGCAATGTACATCAGAAAGATAAACCAAGGCAGTGTAGGACAGCTGCATGGGCATGCTGTGTTCACACCAGCAATCTGCCTTTCTATTTCAGGTGGATCGGACAGAGGTGTACAAATCTGGATGGGAGAAAGACTCTTAATAGGCTTTCAAATCATTTAAATGTAGGTTTAAGGTGTGGCAAATCATGAATAATTGGAGGAATCCGTCATTTTAATTGCACTGCAGTTGACAGGTGACAGCTGTACCCTGTTTTTGGTGAAGAATTCCTGGTACAACTGTCATCTGTTGAAATGTGGCGAGCTTTGTTTTGTCCGTGTTGTCACTATTAAACATCCCCGAGCCTTTTTGAAATGCATGGATAGTGTCTCTGGGGGTGATGGGCTTTCGGTATCTGTTTTTTTTTTGTGTGTGGGTTACAATGCTTTGATACTCACAGATAGAGCTTTAAGATTTTATTCTAGTCATCACCAAACATTGGACCACATACATTTTTATATCCATTTTGTTCTCCGTGTGTTTATTGTTTCCTGGTCTCTATAAATGCTGATATTTTTGCATCCAGCAATCTAACTAGTTGTATAGAGGTGTTATAGTTTATTAGGAGACCTATAACATTTTTATTAAGTTCAATATATTTGTTTAAATTAACACTTTTTGTAAAGAAATTAAATATATCGCACATTACTTGAGTGTGTGCAAGAGCAGACAGTTAGTGTTAGCTATTGTGGCTGTTGAATAAATAGTTTAAAATTTGAGAAAATAATCTATTTTTGCCGTGCGTTGAATGAGAATGAAAAGAAAAGGCAGCAAAACATGACCTGTAAAACATCCCATTATTAAATTGTCTGTTTGGCATCTTCACTGACAGGCTTTACTGACTCTGGTTAGCTCAGCGTTAGACTAGATTTAGTTTTGAAGCTGACGGCTCATACAGATGAGTGACAAGTGTCGGGAGTGAACTTGTTCAGCTGAGTGGCAGAAGGACGGCATTAACAGCAGACTGTGTTGACTGGAGGCAAACTTTGAGTCAACACAGACATTGTTGTGTATCTTTAGTAAAGTAATGCTGCATAAAAGTACATAAGCATTTGATGAACTTGTTTAATCGTCTTTATGTGAAAATGACACTCGACAAGAGGCAGTTTATCGTGACGGGAACATAACAGCCGGAGCAGGACGCAGGAGATGCTTGTGCTCATCCTTAAATCACAAGCAACTGTGCAAATATGCCTTCAGGGTCCCAGTTGTTACTCTGTCCCAATGTAGACAATGGTAACCATAGCAAAAGTATCTACTTTCATTCAAAGGGATTCAAATGAGTATCACGCACAAAGCAAATGAATTAACCGCCCCATCTTTGCTCCACTTTGGGGAAAGGTCTGCTGAGTTAAGAGGGAAAGTGAGACCAAACCTTCAGTTGCATTGCAGTCTTACTTGTTGTAGTCTTTTTGTTGTGCATGAATATAAACAGACAATTTTGTGGATGAATGCACGCAGAACATTTGAGCATCTTCATTGTTTTGCACTCTTCCTGTAAAATCCACAAACATTATTTGTCCGACAGATGGAAGTTGATTTGGCCACTGCTTTGTTTTCTCACACTTTACTGACTGGCTGATGAGCTGTTTTGGGTTTTAGCTGTCAGATCTTCGTCTCCACGAACCCACTCGTGCGTGCAACACACGGAGGTGAATGTGAATACCAAAAACTGAGCAGCACCTCATTTTCAGTCGTTCCATGGCAGCCGCTTCTTCCCCAGAGGCCTCTGGCTCTAACCCTCATGGCAGCCCATTGAGAAACCTCATCCCATCCCCCCTCTCAAGCACTTAGTCTCCATGGCGATTGAGGTTTTCTTTTTCTTTTTTTACCAAGGGAGTTGTTACATTAGCAGAACTGTATAGAAACTGCTGTTCTCAGTGTATTTAGCTGAGCACTAAGTGGTATTGGTGTAGGCCAGTCAAATATGATTAGAAAGAAGGGACTTTGAAGCCCTCACAATAATAACAGATTTGACTTTTCATTCAAAAAATGTCACGCTATGTTGGAGCTAACCAGATTAGCCCTGTTAACAAAACTAATTGAAAATTGTGTCTCTGCTTTTCTCTTTCGCAGTCAGCGGTTTGGTGACGGTTATTGGCCTGTATGGGGAAACACTGGAAATCCCGTGCAACAATGGAGCAGTGAATGCAGAGGACACCCTGATCACTAAATGGAAATATGTAAGTCACAGTGGAGGTCAATAGATTCAAAATGGTGGAGTCCGTCTGACACCCACTTATCATGTCTGAACCACGCCCAGTCTGAGTGCACATGCAGTGCCAAGCATCTGTCTCTTCATAATAAAATGCATGAATCGGGGCAAACACTGTGTGCTTTTAATTTGAAATGGATGCCAGTGCCATATGTGACAGATATGTAACAAGTGCACTCTGCTTTTCTCTCCAGGACAAAGGTGAGGGTCTTTCAGGAGACCTGCTGGTCAAGCGGAGAGACCAGAATGTCTCAATCATGACCACTGATGAATACAAGGGCCGTGTTAGCATGGCTGCAAAATCCAGCCTGCTTCTGTCTGCCGCCAAGCTGAGTGACCAACGCACTTTCACCTGCATGGTGGTCTCTGATATCACAGACATCACAGAATATCCAATTAATGTGGTGATTCAGAGTGAGTACAAGCTTCTATCGTCTTAAATAACTTTTTCTTCTTTTGGATTTCTTTGGTTGAGGTGTTTAATAACTGACTGCGGTATACAAATCACCCACATTAACTCTGCACTCTTTTTTATGAATTGCAGAGACGCCGGAAGGCCTGGAGATCTCTGACAAAGCGGAGGAACTAGAAATTGGCAAACTTACAAAGGTGGGTTTTTAATGATAAACATTGCTTATACATACATTATTTTAAGCAGCAGCCCATCAAGGGAAATCCCGCACTTGAGCAAAGGTATCTTGAGGCATAGCTGAGGCCATGTTACTACAGTAATGAGTTCTTTGAAGTGATTCTCATAAATTAGTAAATAGCAGAATCCCCCTTACTGCAATTAAAATACCCAGAGGATCTGAGTGGCTTTAGAAGAGCTCGGGGCATTTCATGGTCTGTTGCGTAGAAACAACTAAGTCCTCAAATGCCGGAAGGGTGCTACAAAAAGATAACTTGCTCAGATGTTTAGTCACTTAAAGAGATGCAGATTTATTTGACATGCATTAAACATTGATTGTTTTTCAATATGTGTGTGCAGGTATTTGCTATGATTTAAAGGTGTTATTTGTGTACCTTAGCTCGCAAAGTGTGTTGCCAAGGACTCCAATCCAGCGGCAGAAATCACATGGCTGAAAAACAACACAACTCTGAAAGCTGATGGAAAAGGTGTGTAGCCTATTCTTCAATCTGTTGGAAGATTATAATTAGTAATAGCAACAAAACAACTCTTTAGGGTTTGAGTTGACATTAAGAAATATTACATACACAGATGTATTTATTCTCTCTGACTGAAACAGTTACTGTACATTGTTCTTCAGTGCTGCACTTGCCAAGTGAGAATGTCGCAATTTTGAAACAAAGTTGTTCGTTTTCTGTCTAGGGATTTCCATCCAGGCCTCGCTGCTGGTGAACGATGTGACTGGCCTTTCGACCACCTCCTCCGTACTTGAGTTCTCTGCGCAAAAGGAAGACACGGACGCCGTGTTCACCTGCAGTACTAAGAACACTCTGGCCGCAGCGATCGTGTCCTCTCCAGTAACCTTCAGTATCACCTGTGAGTCCCCGAGGCTACGCAAACAACCCACCCTGAAAACACTTGCTAAACTGTTCAAGCTGCTATAACACAAAATCCCGCTGAGAGTTAGATGAGAAGAACAATACCTTTCTGATGTCAGCAGAGTAAAGATAACGCTACAGAAAGTTAGCTTAGCTTTTAGCATTAAGACTTGGGACAGAGGGAAACAACTAGCCTGGCATGTCCAAATATGATTTGTATACATTGAATGAATACATCTTAACTTGTTAATTGGTGATTTACTAGGAGGTGAATTGTTTAACTTTGCGCAGAGCCAGCCTGGATTTTTCCAAGCTTTTTGCTGAGCTTAGCTGTCTATCGCAATATAATTATATCTAATGGAGAAGATATTAGAGTGGTATCGATCCTCCCATCTGCAAGCTAGCAACTACGGTTATGTAATCATCATATTTCTAAAGAAGATACTACTAAGACAACCAAAATATGGCACATGCATCTCGTGCTTGACCATCACCCTGGGTATTTTGGTAGCCATCCAAATGCTGATGAAGGTTAGACATTTCAAATTCTATTTCAAGTTTTAAAAAAATAAACAAAGCATTGTAGATTTCAAGCCAGTGGGTTGTGACTGACTGCAGTCTAATTTGGCAGAAACATGAAAGGTTACAAAAAAACAGCACCAGTCTGTTTCTCCACTTGTAGAAAATCAATCACAACATGTTATACAAGGCTGATTTCAAAAAATAATTCTGTGCTTTTTCTTTCCCCTTTTCACTTTTGAATAGGGAAACAGTGGTTATTTTTTCAATTATGAGCCTTAATTATTTAACGGGGTATGATTATTTTAACTGTGATGTGATTTTCTCATATTTTTATTAAATATTTTGGAGTAAAAGATAAGAATAACGGCTATTGAATAGCCTGACTTTAATTTTAAGTCATGTTTTTCAACATCACACAACATCTCGCTGGGCTTTTCAGGATTGCATGAGCAGCAGCTCCTGACCCACAAGCTCATTACAAAGACCAATACAAGCTATTTGTAGTGGAAACAGGCTGTAATTTTATAGACTATATTAACAGTTTTTATGTCATTCTTTCCCACTGCTACAACAAAGAAGAAAACAGTAATGATAACTTTCATGGTGACAGAATTTGTTTTAAATCCGCATTAAATATTCATGCTACCTGCTAAGTGCAGACTTTAAATTCAAATGTATCACTGTCGTAACACTTTCTCACAAGAAGTGTGAAGAGTCTTGCCTCTGCTGAAGTAGAAAGCTAGAGCTCTCTGTAGTGTGATGACACAGTGTGTCTCTGAAGTCAGCTGTTAGGGGAACATGCTCATTAAGTAGCCCTCTGACTTTCCATCTCCTACTTTCTGCCCAGACTCCACAGAGAACCTCATCCTTCAGGTCACTGCTCAAGACTCTCTGGTGGAAGGAGACAGTATGACCCTGAAGTGTGTTGCTGATGGAAACCCAGCTCCAACCGCCTTTAACTTCCACCTTAAGGTACAGGTGCTTATCAATATCTCATTGAGGCACTCAGAGATGTCTTCCATTCATGCTTAATGTGTTGTTGTCTTTTCAATGAGGCTAATCTCCCGCCATTGTATGTCTTTGAAGGGAGAGATGGTGAAAGTGGAAAACGATGATTCTTACACCATCACTAATGTCTCTCGCAACACCACTGGTGAATACAAATGCTCTCTCGTTGATGACCCAGCAATGGAAGCATCCAAGGCCATCACAGTGAACTGTAAGGGACCAAAACATGGTGTAGTATGCAGTTTGGCCACAAGCCAGCATGATTGTCAGCACATTTACCTTTCCCGCATGTAATTTTCTTTATAGCTATGTTTATTGCTAGATGAAAGAAAGTCCTACTGTTTTTTTTCTTCTTTTTTTTCGTGAAGGAAAGTGTTGTGTCAAATACACTGCCTCTAATAAGCTGCATTTGCAGGGCATTGAGCCAAGTGCAGGGTTGTGTGGTTAACGACAGGAATGTTTCAACCCTTGTCAGGCCTCTGAACAATCTATTCACAACCCTCTCCTCTCTTGTTAGACCTAGACATCAATTTAATCCCCTCTGGAAATATCGTCAAGAGTGCCGGTGAAGCATTGCATCCAAATCTCAAGATTGATTCCTCCGGAGACACAAAGGTCTCCTGGACAAAGGTAAAAGCAATCTTTTATACAACAAAGCCTGAATCAAGTAGGAAAAGTGTGTGGTTGTTATTGACAGTCCATCCTTTTCATTTGATACAGGACAATGTTAAATTGGACAAAGAGCCCAAGTTTGCCAAGCTGACTTTTGCTGATTCTGGCCTTTATGAGTGTGAGGTGACGCTTGGGCTCCTCAACCAAAAAGCCTCTCTTGAGCTGACTGTTGAAGGTAAGAACTCAGAGATTTTTAGGATATATTATTAGTAGCTTGTTTTTGAGAGTTAGATTAGAGAAGATGTATACCACTTTTGCCACAAAGCAGCAGGTAAGAGCAGTAATAAGCAAGCCTTGGTTTGGGCTCAGGTAACATAATCAGCCTAAAAACATAGCCTAAATAACTTGGTATATCCTGATGTTTAAACATTCAGACAACCCAAAGTGTAATTGGTAAACTGAGGTACTGCTAGGTACATTTTGTTACTTTTGGACAGAGCCACTCTAGCTGTTTCCCTCTTTCCAATCCTTATGCTAAGCTACGCTAACCAACTGCTGGCCATAGCGTAATACCTACCATAGAACTAAGAGTAGTATCAATTATCTGATCCAGGAAAGCAATTAAGCGTATTTTCCAAAATGTCAAACTATCCCTCAAGTGAGTTCCTCATCAGACAACTCTGTGTCTGTGCTTGAATGAAATGCAACCATTCACGCCACACGTGCACTCATTCAGATGTATCTGAAGGGTTACGTCCTGTTGCAGGTATTCCGGTGATCACAGAGCTGACCAAAAAGCGTGGCGAAGATGGCACACATGAAGAACTGATTTGTAAGGCTGAAGGTTCTCCAAAGCCAGCTGTTTCCTGGAGCATCAACGGCACCCTGGTATGCACCCACACACACACACACACACACACACACACACACACACACACACACACACACACACACACACACACACACACACACACACACACACACACACATATACTGTACATACTCTTGCGGCATTATCCTTTATCATGTAACATTAAAAAGAAATCAAATACAGGTATGTGAAACCATTTCAAGATTTCACACAATAACATAATATTATGTCCATAAATATGTCCTGAATGTCACGATTAAAAGACCGCCTCCAATGACAAATTACTTTTTTAAGAGATCCTTCAGCAGGCTTTCAATGTTTCTGTCGGTCCCTCTTTGAATGATAAATCAATACTGGTTGAAATCCATCTTCTGTCCTTGGTCTTCCTGTACATTGACTGCAGCAGTTAGGCAGCAGTGTCTAAGTATGGTTTATAAAGTATTCAAGGCATATTGTAGATGATTTCTATCTGCAGCATGCAATATCTGGCTTCATCTGGATCTACACAGGTACAACGTTTTTGATTAATTAAAGTGTTATTTTAGGTGTTAGGTACATCACACAACTTCTTAACAAAATACTTTTTCTTCCACTGAAATATACTAATGGCTCCTTTAGCAGTGAAGACAAACCACTGAGATGTTTCTAGTTGTTTCAATTTAATGGCATTTTCATCAAAACAAACCTACGAATATCACCCGCAGAGATGTGAAGATGTGACTCTGTTTAAGCTTATGATAAAAGATCTGAGACTTTTCAGTATCTCGGCCCTGAGACAGTTCATGCCTTGCCGTGCCACTGAGTGACTTCTCCCTCCCTGTTGTGTGAAGAGCAGTTTGCTGTGTTAGTATTATCCCCGGCTACCACACTGATCTACTCCAAACATTCTAGACGGGTGAGCTCAGTGTTTCGAAAGAGAACATTTCTTTATTTTTTCTGAGGCTGAAACCCAGTGTTTCGCTACAGACTGTCACAAAGACAATGGCTTCCAATTGGACATTTCTTTTCTCTTTTGTCTCAGTGGTGTACCTGTGTGCACTGATGGCGGAACTGCTCAATTAAGCATTTTACATTCCATGTGAATCTGAGGGTGTGTGTAGGATGGTTACACTATTTTTCAGCTCTTTCAGTCAATGTCTAACCTCCAAACTTAAACCTGTGAGTCATTATGAATCAACTCGATAAAAAGGACAAAACATACAAACTACAATTCAGTCAAAGTTTAAGTTTTTGTTCTCTCGTCCCATCCTAATTCACAAAAGATAGCAATGAAAAGGAATGAACACAGGCTCATTAATTGCCAAGATGTCCACATCTTCCTGTACTGTACACGTAGAAGACCCTGAAATAGGGTGTTGGCAGTTTGTCTTTGTGTCTGGGGCTTTCCCCTGAGACTCAAGTGTCTATATCCCAGAGGCACACATGCGGTGTCTTTGTCATGGAAAGGCTGAGTCACATATCAATCCAACGTTGCCCCCTAGTGGTACAAAAAAACACTCATTCAAGGTTCAAGGTTCTTTATTTATTCATACGAACATAGCTACAGTGTAGTTATGCCGAAAATCTTGTGTCACAGGCTTCTCCAACAGAGCAACACAAAACACAGATAAACAGAAAATATAGTGCCAGTAAATAGTAAAAAAGTGAAATAAGAGTCTATATGCAAGTTATTGAAATAAGATATATAGATAAATAATTTTTAAGTAGCAGCCAGATGAATATTAAGGATGTTGTTTCAACGGTTCAGGTGTTTAACAGTCTTATTGCCTGTGGGATGAAACTGTCGCTGAGTCTGGTGGTTTTAGTCCGGATGCTGCCATGACATGTTTAGATATCCTACGTATATACTAATGTGTTTTTTCCCTTACCATTCAGATTGATGAGAGTCCCTTTGTCAATGGAAAGATAACACAAAAGATCAGAGTGGTGCCTATTGAGAATCTGACTGTCTCTTGTACGGTGTCCAATGAACTTGGCGTGGCTACCAAAACTATAAATGTGTCATCCAGTAAGTACAACGTGGTAGTACAGTCCACTCGCCTCTCCCCGCTTTTTGCTCTAAACTAACTCAGTGATCTTCCTTTTGTAGATGTTTTTCTAAAATGCTAACTCACTCTTTCTGTCTGCATGTTGACTTTACATTATTGTTCAAAAACTACTATAATTTAGCAGGTATGTACATTAAAGCTGTTTAAATGGGTATCAGTCAGATTTATTATTACAAATAAATAATGTTTATGAACTGACATAAAGCTTTCTGATATATTTACTTGAAGTTACCTACAGTAATACACCATTTTAGTCCATACCAGGCAAAAATAAGAGGTACATGTTTAATAAGACACCCATACAGCGTTAATTCATCATGTAGAAATTTGTATTTCATATTTTATTCTTGAGTAAAGAACTTACTTCTCTCACATCATCACTGTAACAATCTTATTCATGCATGCACGTATCACTTTGTACACAGTTTTCTCAAAGCCTGCAGTTTTAAAATCATTCTTTGCTTTCTCTTGCTTACTCATTCCTGCGTGTTTGAGATAGCATTTCACCTCTCTTTTCCCCTTCACTGCGTGGTGTATATGTTGGGATGCTGGACTTTATCTGTTCCCTCTCTGGAACTGCAGTACTTGCATGCAAAAGTAGAATAGAAGTAGAGTGGTTAAACTTTTCTGGACTTCAAGTTTGCTTTCATTTTTTTTTATTTTGATTTGCAGTTAATTTTACTTCATATCTGATTTCAGTAATTGAGGAGGTGAGAATGGATAAAAAAGGTAAGTTGTAGCAGTCTTCTTGCTTGTAAGAATCGGTGGAAGGTGGGTTAGTTAAAGACTATGGGGAAATCAAATGTTGCACACTGAAAGATTAAATATTTGTAACCTCGCCTTAGGCTCTGCAACTGAATCTGAAACTGAAATCATCTTTGGACAATTTTTTCGGTCATTAATAAAACACAGATGAAGGAATGAGAGGAGTGGAGCTACCAGCATCCTGACAACATGTCAACATTGTCCATAATCCCGTTGGCTGATGAAATTAATCACTAACTAAGAATGTCCGTCATTAACATTTAAGTCAATGAGTCATAACCATACGCAGTGCGGATGTGACCATACATCAATGCATTTATTGCAAATAATGACTCTTTTCCTCCCTGTATAAGTATCCAGTCAAGCTGGAGTTTTCTACTGAGTGAATGTTTCTCCCAGATCTCTCATGTTCCTGTTTTGTCTTACAGCTCCAACAGATGAGAATGACCAAACCAAGTTGGTGGTTGGAGTTGTTGTCGCCCTCATCGTCACCACTCTAGTTTTAGGCCTGGCCTACTTGGTCTACGTGAAGAAATTCAAGTAAGTAGTCAACATTGACCTTTCAACAAAATGATTATGCTGTTACGTAATGATCCTAGCTTTTCTAAAGGTGCATTATGATTTTATTTAGGTGCATGGTTAAATTATCTTTTTACAAATATTATTCAGTATATTTTAGCAGCTATAGATGTATACATTTGAGACGTATTATTGCAGCAGAAAACAATCAAGCAAATAAACAGATATCGATTGTCCCCTTCTGTTACTCTTCTACACCAAGTTCCCACCAAATATACATGGAGCGCACACTATAAATGTTGATTTGTTTACATCTATTCCTTTAACTGAATTAACGAACAACAATTAACCACAGTGAATCAGCTTTGAACTTTCGGTCTTCGCACAGTTGTCTGTTTTACCCACTTAGTAATCAACCATGCATTTGCCAAATTAAGGCGTTTAGCTCTTGATTGATCATGAACTTGTAGCTTGCTAATTTAATTAAATAATCGAAGTGCAGGAATATGCGTAGCTTCCATTAAGTGCTAGTGGACTTAAGATATTATTCTATCCATGTGAAGTCCACACAATAATACCATATAGTGTTTGGGTTTCTTGCAAATACCTATAGAGGAAAGGCTTGTCAGCATGTCAGGTAACAATGTTTTATGTTAAACAGGCAAGGAAGCTGGAAGACTGGGGAAAAGGAGAACGGCTCTTCTGAGGAGGAGAAAAAACTGGAGGAGAAAGTGGAGGAGAACAGCCAAAAAGCTGAGGTGTAAAAGAAACGGCAACATCCTGTGGGAATGTGAAAGGTAAAAACATGTTTCCATCACTTTCCCCAAATAATGAATGCATAAATAATGAAATAAATACAAACACAGTCATTCTTGTTTGAATAACATTCATTGTATTTGTTTTTCATTCTAGTGAGAACATGGAACTTTTGCACATTCCTCATCACCTCCTTATTTGAGGGGGAAAAAAACCACGACTGTACATTGGGATGAAAACGATTTGGATTTGGTTTCAGGGAGCATTTTACTAAAATTACATATCCAACCCCCCCCCCCCAATCCACCTGAGCTCCTCAAACCCTCACCCCTCCTAACCTAAAAAAAAGATGAATGGATACTGTATGTGATATACATAACTTGTCTGCACTACTGATACATGTGTAAACTTGTCTACTCTTAGGATTCATGTTTGTTAGAATGGAATTTGGGGAAAAAGAAGTTTGGGTTTTGTTACTGTAGTTGATGCAAGTAGAATAACTACTAGCCCAGTTGCCTTTGCTGTAAGGATGTGTAGGCCTGAATTAGTCTGACTCTTTGGCCCTTGGAGACATAGCAGGGACATTGGGACACCATTGCTTCTTAGCTTCACGCCATCACAGTCAAAAGACCTCTGCCTTCAACAATCACTGTAGTATATCTGTTTATTTGTGCATTGATTTCAGTTTGTTCATTCAGGTATAAAAAAAAATGTTGAAATAGAGATGAGATTCCTGAAAGGGCTTTGGGTATATTATACTCTGCATTAGTTATAGATGGTAATATGATTTACATGTTGCAGGACGTAAGCGATGTGCCACAGAGTTCTTTGGCATCACCTGATTTGTTGGTTTTGGTTTTTGATTGTGTGCAAAGTAACCAGGGGAGAAACAAAAAAAACTCAGCTCATATCTGCCTGTTTCTTTTTTCAAAAGGACTGTACATTCAACATAACCACTGTATACCACAAACAGGTAGATTATTGACAGAATGTATAGCATAACTCGCCTCATATAACTGGTTATCATTTGGCTGTACAGATTGTTTTACATAAAGCCATTGTTCGTTTTCATGCAAGAAGAAGTCCTTGAGCCTGTAGCAGGGAAAGGATGTTTTAGGCAAAAGGCTGTCAGTGGATTCATATGTGTGTGCTTCACCAGTGTTGAAGTATGATTGTAGCTCTGGGTTCATTTGTAAGGGAGCACATAAAGAGGACAAGGTGTTTGTGTCAAAGTAGCCGCCATTATATGTTTGCCTTCTTTTGAAAATCTACCTGTAACTGCTTCAGTTTGTCATGTGCACTCGGGTTCATGTTTTCATGTCAGATTTATGTAGAATACAATGGAATATGCGTAGCTGTACATGTCAAAAAAATTGGTCCCTTCAGGAGCATTTACTAAATTTGAAACTGTATCAAACCCAGGATGTAATTGTGAAGTATGTGAATTTATTTTCTTTTTGCTATTTATATTGTACAAGATGACATTTCCTGGTAGGCAAATTCAATAATTGTCACATAATTCATAACTTGGATTGAAACCGTTGTTACGTTGCTTGCAGGCTCTACAAACATGTAATTAAGTTGTGAGTCGTCAGTAGGTTGCCCAGGGTCTGTTGAATAATAGATTCAGCATGTGATCATCTCAGACCTCCTATTAGCTGTTTGTTGCCTACCATGTGTACAACCATCAAATTGGAAGAATGACCAAAGAAAGTGAACATTGCCATGCAAGTATTGTAAATACCTGATGTTTGTTTTTGTACTTTTGTTTAAAATAAAGTGTACATTTGAAAAAATTATGTCCACTGAATATTAATTTTGATGTTACATTTTCCTGTTTTGAAATAAAGAACAACACGGAACAGTTTTTCCCTTGTATACATGCTAAATATATGTGAAAATTGCACAAATAATATATAATGACTGAACATGACAGAGCAGTAAAATAGTTGCAAATAGTGGGAGAAGATGTTTTAACAAAAGGGCAACATACAGTATACTTCTGTAATGAAGACTAATTTCACATCTCTTGGCACAAAACTGAGACAAGTTAAACATATGATTTTGCATTACATCTATTACTGCATCATATTATGTGTTTACAATCTCATAAAAGCAGTCGCTTTCAAGAGAGATAGTGTGTGTACCGACATAGCAGCGGTGTAAAGTAACTAAATAGATTTACGTAGTAAGTACTGTACTTATTTGAGATGCTTGTACTTTACTTGAGTATTTAAATATATGCTACTTTGTACTTCTATACAATTCAGAGGTAAATAATATACTTTCACTCCACTACATTTATTTAATACCTTTAGTTACTTTACAGGTATGGATTAATAATGTGAAATATAATCAACACTCAAATAAGACTTGAGTTTACCTGGAGTAAATTCACAAGCTACCATGCAGAATACAAAGTAATTCATACAATACATTAATGCATCAATAATTTTAAGAACAACATGTAATTTATATTGTACCAAAATGGATATATGCACAATGAGTACTTTTACTTTTTGTACTTTAAGTATATTTTGATGCTAATACTTTTGTACTTTTACTTGAGTAGCAATTTGATTACAGGACTCTACTTGTAAGATAGTATTGCTACTCTTTGGTACATCTTCTTTTACGTAAGTACAAGATCTGAGTACTTCTTCCACCTCTGGGACATAGTAACCTAAATTGCCAGGGTGACAAGCAAGTGGAAACAAGTACGTTGATGGATGTGTGTGATCATACCAGATTCAAACCATTCATACCAGTGGCGTAACAAGGTTGTGATTGGCTTCGGTGCAAATATTGTTTTGGGCCCCCCATCGCCCAAAACATAAGCGCATGCTGATGCGCTCACACACGCACGGACATACACTCAAGCTATTACATTTTTTATAATGCTGCCGAACTTGCTGCTGCTAGCTACTGTACAGTACAGTACAGGTTGATTAAACTGTTCGCTCGTCACGCAAGGTATCACATGACATGAAAGGGAGCAAGGTCATTGGACAGAAAAATTACTTAGAATCATTTAGGTTGCTTGGTTACTTTGAAGACTGGGTGATTCGGTCAATGCCATTTTGCATGGGCCCCTGGCCGGCTCTGGGCCCCGATGCGTTGCACCGGCTGCACCGTTGATAGTTACGCCACTGATTCATACCATTTCACTATTAACCTTTAGTGGAAAGTACATTTACTCAAGTACTGTGAATAAGCCTACATTGTAGGTACTTGTTCTTTCTTTCCTTTTCTTCCCCCTTTGCTCCACCACATTTCAGAGGGAAATAATGTTCTTTCAACTCCATTAAATTCATTGCTATGTCAAACAACGACAATCTTAGGAATCTAATTTAACTCTCCTGGTCTCTCTGGAGGGTTTTGCCATAGTGGATAGCACTGTGAAAAAAAGCATAAAATCCAGTGAATGAAGCAGAAAAGGCAGTAATGTTTGATCTAATTGATTCTGCATTTAATGCCATTAAGGCCTACAAGGGCAAAGACACCAGGACTTTCCAAAAGAAAATGGTATTTGTCAGATAATCACATTAACCGCAAGATCATTTACACATCAATGTTGCCAGCTGGATCAGCCCCATGACTGCGGCAGTGATAGCTCTGTGTAGGGTTACTTATTAACTTTAACCAGTTCAGCTTCTACTCTGCCGCCAATAGCTGATACCATACCCCATCTCCAAATACAATGTACACGAAGAAATGTAATCACGGGCCTCCTCATCAGATGGTCTCAACAAAATAAGCTTTTGCTGCCATCCTGTGGTCATATAATGTAAGGGCAGTGTTGGGATCAAGGAAATACTGTATCTGTTGAATGTATTCTGAGAACAGAACCTGTGCTTATCAAAGTGCTTGACCTACAGAATTGAAACAAATAAGTATTTTAACTTTGAGAATGACGGAATAAATCTTAATAAGGATTGGAGCCCTTTTAACTTCTGTAAACAATATCTTCATGAGTGGGTTTTGTGTTAACAGCATTATCAGTGTCACAAGCAAAAAGTAAGGTTATTCAATGTTTTTTTATACTTTAAAACAGATAAATAATCCCTAAGGAACATCACAGATGTATAGGGTTGTTATACGAACACATAGAGGTCAGGGATTCACCACTAAAGCATGTTCTTGTGCCATGATATTGTTAACAGGGTTATCATTACAGTGTCACAAAGTTGTAAAGATCTGGATTAAAAATGAAGTAGCTTGGTTAAAAAAAGAATAGGGGAAATTGTACATGTCTTCTACACTGATTCACAGGTAGACGAAAACAGGCGTCGACTGTCACACTTTAAAGGAAACACAGAGAATATAAAAAGATATCCAATACATTTGTGAAAACAATATAAACTGATGCAATTGCTAATTCCTAGGTACTCTGTACCGCTTAATGGATTTCACACAATATTTGAATTTCTGTAGCAGCATTCAAATAATTTCCGACAAGCGTTTGTTAATAGAGAAGATCACCATAAAAGAATCCGAACAATGTGGTTTATGTTTAAGTGGGAATCTATATTTCAAGAATGAAAACACTGTTTCATTTACTACTATTACTAGTATTACATGATCTTGAAACACAATAATCACTAAATGATAAATGCATGATCATGTCACAGTTAAACGTATTACACCCATGACCACTGTGGCCTTTAAGTATGTCCTTGGTTGGTCTAACGAAACAAAAAGGATGCATGTCAACATAGATTTAATCTACCAAATTTCTTAGGAACGATTACTATGCAAAGACTTAAATAAAAACTCTGGTGTGACCATGTTTACCTTCTGTCAGAGAAGACAAATGTTGTGAGGCCCAATAGAGCACTTTTTCTTTCTTTATGACTGTCCTTTATCTAACAAGCAAACATTGTGATGCACTATTGTGCGTTACTCGTTGTATAATTTTGTATTATCTCTTTACTGAGTGTTATTGTGCTGTCTTTGTTTCAATTATCAAGGGACTATGACTATCAGGTTAACGCTAAAAAGCGTTACCGTGCATCACATTTTGATATATGGGTTTTAAACTGTTCATGGTCCCCTAAAAAAAAGCATTTCATGTACAAAATAACACAAACCGATTTGACTTGATGAAAGCCTATACAACCTTTTCATCAATTTAGACATAGCTAAACTGATCAAGACCTAACTTTACACCCTGATCTGCATATTATGTGTATGCTGAATGATTTACCTGCCCATTTTTTTTGTTGTCCAAATCCATTCCATCATTTGTTAATACTCTGCCATCCTAATCAGCCTATATTATGTCCTATATAACTTTGTTGTAATGTTTCTACATTGTAACTATATGACAATAAAGCTTTTGAATCTTGACTCTTGAAATTGCAGATGCAGGATGTTTCAGAAATGTGTGTAAACTGCATTTATTGTTTTTCTTTTTGTAAGCTTTGGACATTGGGGTGGTTTGGTCATTTATCTTGAATAACATATTTTCCTTTGCTCTATGTGCATTAGGGTCACTGTGGTGACTGCTGGTTTCTGTGTGTTGTGATTGCATGGGATGCAGATCTGTTGTGGGCAGAAAGTAACAACTAATGGTCAACACTTTACTGTTAACACTCACTCAAAGACACTCTACATTGGATATCATTTGACCAGTGTTGGGCCAGCAAGTAAAACTAATCAGCTAAACTGGATAATAATGACATAGAAGTGAGTATAAAAACAGTTTGCAGAAGCAGTGTCTTTGGCAACGTTGGAGTATAAAGAAGTGCATCGATGCAAGAGTGTATTCCAAAGTCTGTGCTTTAATGGTGATTTGATAAACTTTTAGTAATGTTTTTTTATATTTGAAATGGCACTGTAAGTCTTATGGAATTGAAAGAGAAATGGTCATGTTTTGGTGAAATATTTCTTCCAGCTAATGTGTTGGCTCAGAAAAAGGTATGATTAACTTGATGGCTTAAATGATTAGCACAAATTATATTTTTATACATTTTATCTAAATTATTTTTCTCTGTTTGACAGTGTCCACAAAAAAAAAGCAGAAAACGTATGTGGGGGGAGAAAGTCATTTTGTCGACCCCCCCTGAGGGTAACTAATTAGCAAAGGATGGCTTGCAACTGATTGAAGAAGCACTCAAAAGCAAGACAAATATGCATTTTTTTGTTGATATTTTTTACAAAATTAAACCCAGAGCTGTTTCCGTGATATGTACCTTGATAATAAAAAAAATAGATCTCCCTGGGCTTTACTTTGCACCCAACCAGCAGATGTCATAAGTTGACACATTCACTCAGATCACAAATATCCAGCAGGTGACCTGAACCTCTTGTGCCTTGAGGACACAGACTATAATAATTGCTGTATGCAGTAGTTAAATATCTAACAGTTTTAGATGGGAAAGCATCACAGTTTATATTAAGAATACATGTTGACTGAGTTATATTATAGAAAACCTGCCCTAGTAAATCTTGTTTATTTTAATTTGTACTGCTTAGAATTAAAGTGTAGGCAACATAGGCCTATTTCTTATGCAGTCTTGTGTGGGGTTTCTTTTATTTATCTTTCATCCTAATGCTTAAATACTCACTATGTTAAAAGGGGCTTCTGGATAACTGTCCCTTTAATCAGAAAATACTGTAAGCTTAGAAACTAAAATGGGATAAACATTGATTAAAATGTCATACTTCAGATAACATCTCCCAAATTTACTTTGATGAAGGTACAATCCTCCTTATTTTGTTGTTATTCTTCCACTGCAGCTCAGCAGGTAAACACTGGGTTTTGTAAACTAAAAAGTATAATACAAGACATATAGTAGCCTACATTAAACTTATCTGAGTCTATAAAAAAGTATTATTATTATAAATAATGGTTTTGGCTAAGCTATTCTTCAAAACATCAACGTTAAAAAAAAAGGAGATAGGAAACACATACCAACTTGCTGTGATAGACGAAACTGGCAGCATAAGGCTACACATAAAGATATTACATAAAAAGAACGGACGTTTAAAATTGTAAAAATAAACGCATTTCTGCCGGACGGTAGCAACAGGCCAAACAAGGTTGGCAGACAGACAGAGACACCACTGGAGTTATGTGTCCTGTAACTCAGGCCAGTTACATTTTATTCGTCATTGGTACATCCGGGTACTTCATTTTTTTTGATTGACAGTTGCCATGGCAACAAGCTAGAGCATCGCCATTTTGTCAGGAGGGTTTTTTTCCCAGCTCAGTCTTTTCAAATGTTCTCCCTTCCCGCCGGAATAATGCTGTCAGTGGATATATATTTGACGTTTTTGGATATCGAAATGCGTCTAGTGGATCGGATTAAGAAGATCAAGAGGCCGACGTTTTAAATAGTTGAGACAATTAGGCGGCGCCGCACTAACTCAGTTGTCCGTGTCTCTGGTCCACCGGGCCGGTTCACTGCGCAGGTTTGGACCGCGCGCCATTTTGTGAAAATTTACACAAAATTCCTAACCAAAATTATCAGAGGACACGGTTTCTGTTTCATGTTTGAAACAAGCTGGATTCAACAGTATTGTCGTATCTATCGAAGGGGCCGTCGCTACATTTGCAAAGACAACGTAAAATCTGAATTTGACATAACGTTTGTTTAGCGGCAGCTAGAATTGTTAGCTTGAGGCTAGCCAGAGAAGCTACAGCCAGCCAGGGCAGGTAGCTAATGTTAGCTGCGTTCATTTTGTCAACTAGCTAGCCAGTTCGCTAAGGTTAGCTAGTGAGTTATGCGAGCTAGTTAACGTTAGCATGTTGCTAGTCATCAGCTGATAGTAACGGTAGTCAAAGTTGCTTCGATCGCCGATGTTGTTCATCAACGCTTGGAATATGAAGACCCTAATAAATCTGGAAGGCAATTTTTTTTAAGAGTTGGCCGACCAGAGGACGGGAATTGGATTTAACGTTAACCTTACTCGCTAACCGTGCAGGGAGGGGAGAATCTCAAGCTGGATAAGTTTCCTCATCATACAGGTTATTGGACTTTAAATGAAGATCGTGCCATCAGAGGTGAGTAATACTAAAATACTATCTTTGACATTACCATTCGTTTTCTTAAAATGTTACGTTTACGCCTTCGCAGTTTCATATTGTATGTAACGCGAATGGTTAACAATGATGGACGCGACAGTGAAGTTGAGAACGGTAGCTTATGGTATGGCGGCTAGCTAACATTTTGTGGCGGTGCCGACTCCGCTGAAGCCAGCGTTCTCAACTGATTTCAGTCAGTAGGTCAACGGACTGATTTTTATTGTTAACAGGGATCTGTTTGCCAGCTTGTTGTAAGCCATAGGGTGCAGCGGATTGTATAAGTTTGGAAGAAGAGTCATGCTGGCACGGTGTTAACGTTACAGCTAACGTTAACCCTGCAATATAAGACATTGTCATTGTACGACTTAAGCAAGTGTTGCCGTGTAAGCTAACAGTCCCATTTGAATTACTGACAAAACACTTTATTATTGTAAAACGATGTGGTCTGCTTTGGGTTTTTGAGTTATACAGTACGGAAGCTCACCTAGCTATCCTGGCTAACGCCTGGTAGCTAATTCGGCTAACCTGGCTAATGGTTAACGTTGACTTGTTGACGAACCAGCTGAATGGGCCCCACAACCCGCTGGCTGCACAGCGTCACTAGCTAACGTTGGATTGGTGAGAGATATGCTTGCTTGTCCCGCAGTTTTCAGGGTAATGTTAACAACGACAACGTTAGCTAGTTAGACTGCTAACGGTAACGTGAGCCCGAATACGTTTACCATTTATTTGCGAAATTGGATGCATACACGAACGATAGCAAGAGGGGACGCAAATGAACACTGAATATGCTTTCTAAATTCCAACCATGACGAGATCTACCCCATCATCTGTAAGTACATGGCTACTCGGGCACCGTCTTTATGCACTGACGTTAGGCTTTTAATTGTTTTGGATGGGTTACATTGGATTCAGCTTTGGCATGGATCTAGTCAATTGGGCGTGAGAAGATGACACATTGTCATGTTACAGAGGTCTTCGGCATCACGTATGATATGATACGGTTAACAATAGCAAGCTAGTCGACGTTATATTTACACCTAAATAGGCCCGTTGATGCCGTGATGAGTAGAGCCAGGAAAGGAACTGTTCATATGTCAGTACTGAAAATGAAGAATAATCAAACGTTTAGGAGAGACTAAAGAGCTACAAGTGTGCTTGCTAAATGGCTTTTTCATCAAATACATCTTACATATTCGGGTTAGAGATTTTTGAATTGTCAAATGAAGCCCATAGGTATTTTATTCTGTCAGGTATTGTGTTTGTAAAATGGAGTCAAACCAAACTTTCCCAGTTTTTGTTAATTTGCACTATACACCAACCTTCTGAACTGTACTATTTGGTTTTACAGTATTTTAAGTTGGACTAGCTATTTGTAAATACATTTGAGGTATTAAAAACACTTTCAATGAAAAGCTATGTTGACTATGGACATGTAGTCCCTATCCATATTAATCTCGATTTGTTTTGATAAGTATGTGTTTAATGTAGTGTGTGCCTTTTTGTAAGTTAACTGTTATTTTTGGTTAATAGTTTCTCAAAGAACTTTTAAGTATTTTGTGTATTATAAAAAACATTTGCCTGGAAATTAACTGCTTTTGGCTGTGTATCCACCAATAGCTTGCCTTTTTATTGTACTTCAGCTTTATTAAAAACAAAAAACTAAGTGTATACACTTAACGTCACCTTTAGCACCCTATTAAAGTTGTGGGGTGTCCTCTGTTCTTAAGGGGTCCTCTGCCCTACTTCACAACAAGTTAAAAAAACCTCTAAAGTTAATAATGATAATGGTCTGTTTCTATTCTTTGTAGTGGGTTGTGGTTTGCTGCTGGACTCTCCTCCCAGGATGATGTGAAATTTGACATGAGATAATGCATTCAGGTTAGCTGCTATATATTGAGCCTTTGGTGTGAAATGATACAACTAAGACCTTTTTCTTTCCCTCTCACTTATTTGGCTGTTTTACATTTGACAACCAAACACACACCCTTCAGGACATTTTTTGTAGATAAAAGTCACAAAGCTATTTGTATTAAAATGTATCAATGCAGTTTTGAAATATACATTTAATGATGATGTTTTTTCAAGAGTTTAAAGTGATTACAATTTATTCGACGTAATTGTTTTCAGGCCTCAGCTTAACATGCAGGAAAATAGACTAGTCATCATGACAAATCATTCTTATAATTTTTAGTGCTTTAAGTTTGTTTTGTGCATAAAAAGATTCAAATGAATATGATTGTATAAGGCAAAATTAGTTTTACTTTAACCAAATAGCTTTGATCATCCTTGCAATGTGAGGTTTTATAAAATAAAATGTAACGTTTATAAAATAGCAAAATGTTTTAAATATATGTGTGTGTATATGTGTATATATGCCTACATTATTTATATTTTTTATATATATAGTGCATACATGTCTTGGTTTCTTAAAATACAGCCTTTGCCTGCGCTCTATCATCTTACAGTTTCTCTTATTTCTGTCAGTGGATGTGTATTTTCTCCTTTCCAAAGCTGGGTCAGCTTTCTAATGCTCTCAGATGGAGTGCAGGTTTTGGGCTGTGCAGCTATTTTGCTGTCAGGCTCTTGTGTTGAAAGCAGCGTCTAAGTGTGCCAAAGTTCAATTTTATTTCTTGTTTATTTCTTGTTTTCTCATTGGAAAATGGGAGCAGCTCTGCCCTGGCAACAAAAGTAGGCTATTTGCATACTGCGTTGTGATTGGTCTGTGCATTGATGGGCTTGCCAAATCACGCTGTATCTCTGTGGTGATAGGCTATGCTAATTAGGTGCTGTTGCTGGGATTCTGAATAGTGGTTACTGTGTAGCACTGGTGAATTGTGTTGTCTGGTGAGAGATGCTGATAGCTGAACATGCTATTTGATAATTTTTTGATTCCTTCTGGCTTAAAATGAAGGATGATTCACTGTATAGAGTGGAGATGCTTTCTTTTCACCCCTTTTCACTGTTAAACCTGCAGTTTTGCTCCTTTTTCTTCACAAAGGTTGATATCTTACTGCTATAATTTGTTTTATGGTTATCCTTTGATGCATTTTTGTGACTTAACATGTTTAACAAAAGACACAATGTATTAATCTGACATTTTTCTTAACAATGAATTATTTTTTAATTGTTCTAAAATATTTTATGATCATTTTTGTCTGTGCTACATTGTCAAATTGATCATTTTGAATGTACAGGTTAATATTACAAATGCATAATTTGCATTTTGCATATATTTTTATTTCCCAAATTGAAATGAAGACGTTATTGTATTAGGAAATTCATACTGGATACTTGCAAAAAATGCTGAATAATATTTAATATGTTCAATATAAAGCATATATTTTTATTTGTTTGATTTTTGGGCCATATCTCTTTTTTGGATGAGGAAAACTGCTGTTTTACATCAATATTATTACCATTTCTACTCCTTTTGTGTGTTTTGTTACATGTAATGTTGAATTATGGTTTATATGCAACTGATAGCCGTGTTCATTTCTTTTAGGAGGAGAGACTTCAGCATGCAAACCTTCGTCCGTCCGGCTTGCGCCCTCTTTTTCTTTACACACTGCTGGTCTTCAGATGGCTGCTCCAATGCCCCATACGCACCAGCAGTACAGTGACCGCCACCAGTCAAGCACTGACCAATCTGTTACGGTCTTACCGTACAGCGACCAGCCACCACAGCTCACTGCCAATCAGGTACACTAACTCTGCCCCTACCTCCGCTCTTACATTTCCTATAATCTGAATTTTACATTACAAAAATTAAAATAGGCCTACTTAATGTGATTTGAAAGACTACTGCTCTTTCTGCTACTGTCACCAGGCAGAGTAGCTGCTTACACATATTCTTTCAGTCTAGCCATTAAGTATTGTGTAAACTGTATTTAAGGCCTTTTTAATGCAATGACAAAGCAAAAGTAATGTGCAAACTGTTTGTTTATGAAATGTTGTCACTTCCCCATTTGATACTACAGAGGCACATGCCCCAGTGCTTTCGTGACCCAACTGCAGCTCCCCTGAGGAAGCTCTCCATTGACCTTATCAAAACATACAAACACATCAATGAGGTTTGTTTTCTTTCTCAATACATGCATTTATCTTTTAATATTTCAAGGAAGAAAAAACATCTTTTTAATAATGTAAAATTCTTCAAGTGTGATTTGTATTCTTTATTTGTTCATTTATAGGTGTATTATGCAAAAAAGAAGCGGCGGCACCAACAGGGTCAGGGTGAAGACTCCAGTCACAAAAAAGAGAGGAAAGTCTTCAATGATGGCTATGACGATGATAACTATGACTACATCGTCAAGAATGGGGAGAAGTGGATGGACCGCTATGAGATTGATTCCTTGATAGGAAAAGGATCATTTGGACAGGTGCTTACTTTTTTATTATAATCTCACACACACTTTATTTGAATACATGTGAAACGAAGAATTGTTTGGATTTTGGAGAAACGGATGATTTCATTTAACTCTGCATAACTTTGAGGACACTTCCTGAGGATTTTGCAGTTAAAATGTTTATTATCAATAGAGCAGTTCTGATTTAACTTTGCAATATTAACATTTTCTTTTCCTGGCCTCTTTAGGTTGTGAAAGCGTATGACCGTGCTGAGCAGGAATGGGTCGCCATTAAGATCATTAAGAACAAGAAAGCTTTCCTCAATCAAGCCCAGATTGAAGTGCGCCTCCTAGAGCTCATGAACAAACATGATACCGAGATGAAATACTACATCGGTAATTCATTCTTGAAATGTGCCTATGATCTGACAAGATATATGAAAGAACTGAAATGTCCTGTATTTGCCTAACATTGTACTCTTTGTGTTTCTGCAGTTCACTTAAAGCGTCACTTCATGTTCCGGAACCACCTCTGCCTCGTGTTTGAGATGCTTTCATATAACCTGTACGACCTTCTCCGAAATACCAACTTCCGTGGTGTCTCACTCAACCTCACCCGGAAGTTTGCCCAGCAGCTATGCACGGCGCTGCTCTTCCTGGCCACGCCTGAGCTCAGCATCATCCACTGTGACCTGAAGCCTGAGAACATCCTCCTCTGTAACCCCAAGAGGAGTGCCATCAAAATAGTGGACTTTGGCAGCTCATGCCAACTGGGACAAAGGGTATTTAGCTGCAGTTTTCCTAATTTGCAATAAATGAATTTATGCAAAAATGTCCTTTTCTTATAGTTCAGATGTTAATGGTAAACAATGAGACTGACTGTTTATCCTTTCTTCCTGTAGATATACCAATATATCCAGAGTCGCTTCTACCGTTCCCCAGAAGTGCTGCTGGGAATGCCCTACGACCTGGCCATTGACATGTGGTCCTTGGGCTGCATCTTGGTAGAGATGCACACTGGAGAACCTCTCTTCAGCGGAGCCAATGAGGTATGAGCCCTGACTTGTACTATATTAGTCTTTAATATAACTGTGAATGGCAACGGTTCATTGTCCTTGAGTTTTGTCTTACTTACAAGTGTGTGTATGGCAAATATGTCTTATAGGCCTTAAGATCCATACGTGGTGTTCACTAACCTAAAACGTATCGCACTCACAATACCTTTTCAAGCCGTAATGTAAATGGTTGTTTCCAGTCATTGTGGCCACATGCCTTAGCCCACAGTTTTAAACGTTAGGTCAACTCAAGCTGAGATGACATTTGACTTTACATTTAATGGTGATAAAAATGTATTCAATGTCTTTGTAATTTGATTGAAATATAACTATAACTTGATTTATAACTTGTTCCCCAGGTGGACCAGATGAACAAAATAGTTGAGGTTCTTGGTATCCCACCTAATCACATAATGGACCTAGCCCCAAAAGCCAGGAAGTTCTTTGAGAAGCTTTCGGATGGTACATGGAGTGTTAAGAAGACCAAAGATGGCAAAAGGGTAAGCTTCATTTGTATTGCTTCAGTTAGACCGACTAAAAGTTGTATTTTGTGATTACAGTGGAACGTAACGTACTGTGTGAAGAGAAGTCATGGCTAAGTAAATCTCTTAATCTTTGTGTTCTCTGCCTTAAACAGTATAAGCCTCCAGCCTCGCGGAAGCTCCACTCCATCCTGGGTGTGGAGACAGGGGGTCCAGGTGGCCGGCGGGCGGGGGAGTCTGGCCATGCTGTTGCTGACTACTTGAAGTTCAAGGACCTGATCCTCCGGATGTTGGACTATGACCCCAAGAGCCGCATCCAGCCCTACTATGCTCTGCAGCACAGCTTCTTCAAGAAGACTGCGGACGAGGGGACCAATACGAGCAGCAGCGTGTCTACGAGCCCC
This sequence comes from Notothenia rossii, assembly GCF_949606895.1. NCBI lineage: Eukaryota > Metazoa > Chordata > Actinopteri > Perciformes > Nototheniidae > Notothenia > Notothenia rossii. The sequence goes on from NC_136902.1 coordinate 74,392,417, forward strand.
GCATTAGAGCAGTCCCAGTCTTCAGGAACCACCTCCAGCACCTCCTCTAGCTCCGGTAACCTGAACACTCAGTCTCTCCACTCTCCCTCATTTACAGTTCTGTATCACATTTATTTGTCAGTTGTTCTAAATTCACATGCACTTCACCAAAATTATCTATTTGGTAAGGAGGATTGGTTTTGTGGAACTTAGCATCTACATTATGAATTGTAGTATGTAAGAACGCCATTGAAACTATTCCAATATGTTTGTGATATTGGGCTCGTAAATAAACTTTGATTGATATGTTGTTGAGGCTTCATTTGTGACTACTCTTTTGTTTGAACCACTAGGAGGATCCTCTGGGACAAGTACCAGTGGCAGAGCCAGGTCAGACCCTACCCATCACCACTTGCACAGTGGAGGACACTTCGGCACGGCTTTGCCTGCCATCGATGGTGACAGCCTCTGCCCGCAGGTCAGTAAGATATCAGAACAATATGGAAATACAATTTGATTGGAGTTATTGTGATGTTTTGTTCAATCAGTATCTTTATATATCTTTGCTCCTTCAGCATGTACCAGAGACTGTCCTGCTTATTTTAAGCTGTTTAATAAAGATCTTTCAGAACAGATCAAAAAAAGGTTACATTTCACCAATGAAATGTAGCTTGGTATCAAAACAAGACTGGATAAACGTCAAAATCATTTGCAAGAGTAAAATTCAAAATCAATCATTATTATTTGGGGAAAGAATGCTATGTATGCTGTATTGGCAATTATATCCACTCTGTTTAGTCTTTTGCAAATGCTTAAGACCTCTGGCTGTATTCCACCACTGACTCTTGTTCTTTGTTTGACATTGACAGGCAAGACAGCCTTACCCACCCCCACTTGTGTGGGGAGGTGGTGTTGGAGCAGAGTCCGCCACTGGAGAGACCCACCCAGTCCAGGAGACCACCTTCCATGTTCCCCCTCAGCACCCTAAGGCCCTGCATCCCCACTCACATACTCATCACCACCACGGGCCGATGATGGCTACACGCCCACGCCCACGCCACTACACCTCCCCGACACACAGCTCCTCGACACAGGACTCCATGGAGGTGGTTCATGGCCATCTGTCCATGACCTCTCTGTCTTCCTCTGCCTCCTCTTCCTCTACATCGTCCTCTTCCACTGGAAACCATGGCAACCAGGCCTACCAGCTCCGCCATTTGCCTGTCGGAGCTCTTGACTTTAGTCAGAATGGTGGGCTGAGCATGGGGCTAGGTGCCTTCTCGAACCCACGGCAGGAGACTGGCATGGCCGCGCACCCTGCATTCTCCATGGGCACGAACACAGGGCCTGCCCACTACCTAGCGGAAGGCCACCTGGGCATGAGGCAGGGCATGGACCGGGAGGAGTCTCCAATGACTGGAGTGTGTGTGCAGCAGAGTTCTATGGCCAGCTCGTGACTGCACTGACATTTGGCTGTGTGTTCCCCCTGTGCGTCATTTTTAAGGTGGTGTTTTTTACTACAAGGTGTGTTGAGAACAAAAGCTGCTCACGTCGGAAGGGAGATATCACTGAACCGCTACTACAGAGAAAAACCTTTTGTTAAAAAGTATATATGTAATTTTCATCAGTCTTTCTTTTGCAATCATTAGGCACAAAATAATACCGCGGAATAACCATAGTGAGATTGAGACATCCATCTTACCATTTCACCAGTTTCATGTAACCACCAAGTAATCACCATATGGTATTATGTGGCAAAATCTTCTAAGGAGCATTTCAGAGCAAAGTTTGATGCTGTTTTGCAGGTAGCTGTTGGTGATGAAATGCTTGGCGTCCTCTTTCGGTTCAAACCGTGGACTGCCTGACATTACTGTTCCACTGGTTCTTTATTATTTTGCCCTTTTTAAGTGAAATTTCTCGTAAAAAGCTGCTTGTAAATCCTGTAGCTTGACAATGAGGGGAAGTGTTTGCGGTGATATTTCTTGTTGGTCGGTATTGTGTAACTCTGTCAAAGGGGAGCACATAGCAGTGGAGTCCCTAAAGCGTGTGCTGGCCGGGCGGAGAGGAGACCTTGCAGGTGGATACTGACACCGACTAGGTCAAAGGAGAGGGAGGCACCACCCTTCAGGCCTAGAGGCCCCGTTGTCCTGCAAGCTGCACCCTGGCCCGGCACAGATGAGAGCAGCGACGTTTGCAGGAGACGCAAGGATCCAGCCCGGGGAAAGGAAGACAGTCAGTGGCTGGTTCTAGATAACCCTTTGGCCTTATGACTCATGGACTTGGAATGGGATGGAGCTGGACATTATCATTTGAATTAAGATGGCTTTTCTCTATTTTTCTCTCTAGACAGCCCTTAATTCTTTAAGGAAATTAAAACAACTTTAGAAAAGGTAAATAAGAATGGTAATTTGAGGCCTTTCTCGACAAAGATTTCTTCTTCAGCAGGGCCCCACATAACAGGGTCTTATTGTACACAACAACCTCCTAAACATTACTTCCTTGAAAATCTTATTCACTGGTTAAGGATTTTGCAGTGGAAAGAACTATCTATTCCAGAGTCTACCCTTTTATGTTTTGTTATTTTTCCCTTTTGCATGTAGTTCCTCATCAGAACCACCTGCACAAGTCTCTCCATCCAAAACATGGAAACTGAAGAAAAAAAACGAGTTAAGTGACTGCCTTTTTTCTCCTCAAATTATGCTGTGAATTTTACAAGAATTTATTTTCCCTTTGGATATGTTTTTATACCAAAGCAGTTGTTTTATAGCATATAGGTGTCTGTAACCAATAATGTAGCAGTTCACCACTTTGACGCAAAGTTTATCAAGATCTTATTTTAACGTCAATACAAACAGCTGCAATATATTACTTTTAGCAAAACTGGAGACCGTTGTTGAGACCGTTGGCTATTGTGTATTCTGGCCAGATTTGTTTGCAACGTTTTACCAAAACTGTTTCCATATTAATTGGTAGATTATTTTGGGAGTCTTTTAAAACTTTGGTATGTTAGAGAATTTGGTAGTTACTCTGCAGGCTCCGGAGTAGCAAGATAGAAGCTGATGGTTTAAAAAAAAAAAAAAAAAAAGGAGACTAATGCGTTCTATTTCTGTGTCGTCGTTTTTCTTTTGCCCCCATCATACTATTTCAAAGGGTTTTGCTGCCTTTCATACATCATTTGGTCAACTTGGCTAGTTTCTGCCGTGAAAGCAAGACTTAAAGTCATTGTCTTGGCAGGGTAAGGATAATTGTGGCAAATCAGTTTGTGATGAATGGTATTTTTCTGATTTGGTAGGGCAGATCCCCCATGATTGTTGTCCTATTAAAAAGGAAAGGGTGTCCGTCAGCCCACAACCACATGCTTTGCCTAGGCAGACATGCATGTCCTCAACATAAGTCAATAACTAGATTTTTTTTTTTTTTTTTTTTTTTTTTTATATCAGGGATTTTGAAGTGCTTTCTTTCTTCTGTTGCTCATTTTACCAGCTTTGAAATTCGACAGAAAAACCTGCCCACAGCCACCTTTCAAAAATAAGGGCAGGCCACAGGTCATGCTCTTGCCATTTTTAAAGGAGAAACCATCATAAGAGATCATGCTTGGTATTTCCACAAACACAAATGTAAAGCTACCTATAATGAGATTGGGGTTTTATCTGGATGTCAAGGTAAATTGCAAATTTGCAATCATTTTTCATACCCCGCAGAATTTGAGACATTTAGAAATTGCCAGTGGTTTTTATTACTGGCACTCATACTGGTACTAAACATTCCAAAAATAAAGACTGAAAAAGAAAAAAAATTGACTGCAGTGACTCGTAAGTGTGCGCCTATTTCAGATCATGCTGATTGACCTCTTATTTAGAGCAGTTGTCATGAAATGCAGCCCCTTTTTAATAGTTGAAATAGAATTTATGTATATATTTATATTTTTTTAATAAAGGAAGTATAGAACTCACTACCTTGCTCCTGCTGGTATGTTGATTATGTTTGTCAATTTGGTGACCATTCAGTGGGCAGGAACTCCTGTTTTCTTAGTGGCAAAACCTTGCCTTTTGGCAAAGGTACTTGACTACATCAGGACAACACTATGAGGTAGGGTTTGAATCAAACAGGGAAAGCTAGATCTTCAAACCTTAATAATTTTCACAGGGTATATTGTAAGTGCATGTACATCACAAACCTTACTTTTTGGTTATATGAGAAGCACATGGTTGAAAAAAAAGGTTCCATCTTTCATAAGCCTGTTCAGTTTGTGGGTTATACACAAACACGTATACTTGTCGACATATCTGAACACCCAACAGAAGTTGAAATCCTCTTATTTAATTTGGATTTATCCTTTTCATTTTTAATTTCACATTTTTTTCACTTTTTTTGTACATGCAACATGCACTATAGAATTGAACAGCATGGGGGAAAGGATAAGTCCATGTATCCACAGATTGTAAGATCTAGTCAAGACTTTGCTGTGTTTATGACAATGCCCTTTGTATTATATTAAGACAGTCTTATGTATGATATATAAAAAGAAGTTAATTGAATTGCTTTGTGTGTCTTTATTGTTCTCCATCTACATTAAGTCATTTTCAGATAGAGCTCACTCTTCACCCCAGGTAACATAAAAACTCATCCGAAATGAAATATTTTTTATCATAGCCTTTGTAATAAATAAAATGCGTAGCAAAATAAAATGTATAAGCCTTAAATATAAATGCTTGACGCTATCTATATCAGGCATTTTATAATATCAGAAAGGCCTGTAATTGACGTTCTGGCTCGTTGGTCTAGGGGTATGATTCTCGCTTCGGGTGCGAGAGGTCCCGGGTTCAAATCCCGGACGAGCCCTGAATTTTACTCAAAGGACGGAGGCTGTAGTCGTGAACACAATTGGTTAGTCGCAATTTACTCCCGTGTAGTTCAACGTAGTTTGAAAAATCAAATAACGTAATAAAAAGTATAATCCTAAATTCATTATACTTTATGCGATTATGGATTTGTTGAGCTATTTTAATGCCGAATACTGACCGTATTTTCGCTATTGTCGATCGTGTCGATTGTAATGTGATGCTCGGTTTCAGACTGAAGACAATATAACAAAAAAAGAGGGCTCGTCCGGGATTTGAACCCGGGACCTCTCGCACCCTAAGCGAGAATCATACCCCTAGACCAACGAACCGAATGACTGGGGCGGGTTTCATTTTTGATTAGTATTTGCACTATAAAGACGAACTACTGTTTACTAGTTTATCTAATAAACGGGTTTTCTCTTAACCGATTTGACTGAATTTAAGACGGCTAACTTAGTGAGGAAGAATTAGTAAATTGTGGGATTTCATAGTTACCAATTGCAAATGGATTTAACGTTATTTTCTAAATATGGCTAGATATTTATTTGAAACCCTAGGTCATATAACGAGTTAACGGGTACAATCTTCTTCTTGGAAAACCTCATCTATCGTTAATATATTAAGCACAAAGACAATCTACCATTTAAGCAGGCTAACTCTTGTCATCCCGTGGGAGACCCAGTGGGGGGCAGCAGCAGTAAACCTTGGAAAGCTGCTGTCAGTATATTTAAGGGTGAAGAAGAAATATTAGATGTATTTTAATTGGTCATTAGAAATGAACGGCGTACTTTCAGCAACCAATAGTTATACCTCAGAATGTGTGTACGTCCAATCAGGAACGTGGTAGGCGGGACGTCGTCCTAGTGCAGAACGATCTTCTCAAAATTCAACCGTTGTGATTGTGTTCGCGAATCCACTCCACAAACTGTTTGATAGTTTGATGGAAACCCAAACGCACACTAGTTGAGGCGTTTTAAGTGTTCTGCTAGCCTGAGAAAAGTATCTGGTTCCACACGATTAAGTAAAGGAAAGCTCTTAAGTTAGGTTAGCTAAGCTAACTACCTAGCTTGAAGCATGCCGAATTTTTGCGCGGCCCCAAACTGTACAGGGAAGAGCACACAGTCAGATATGGCATTTTTTCGTTTTCCACGGGACCCAGAAAGGTAGGAAGGACATATTTTAGAGTCACCCACTTAAATAAACTGAAACCTCCATGTAACCCTTAACATGAATGCAAACTGATAATTCAGTGAGAGCTCAACGATCATAACATTTGCAAAGCTGGCAAACGAACTAACCAAAGCGTTACCTTATATACAGAGATAAACGTTTTTCATGTTGGTTCTAGGCTTGTTATTCATTTTAAAAATACATATCTAAATATATTTTGCAGAGAGTGATGTTTGGCTTAAATTAGGTGACACATATATCTATGGGCGTTATATCTGACTTGTTTTTGTTGAATGGCCAGGTCTACTTTAGTGCCGTGGTGGTAGCGAAAGTGTGTCAGAAGTAAAACTGTACTAATACCTCGCTATACAATTAAAACTCTTGTACAAGTTCTCCAACAAAACATTTAGTATAATTAGGCAAATGTAACTAAAAGTAAAAAACACAATGCAGAAAAATATTCCCTGTCACTGTTAACTATTAAAATATTGTATGGCACATGCAATCATTGTATGGGAGCACATACTATGGATAATATAAGTTGATATAAGTTGTGTTTACAGACACAGCCACCTGTCTCAGCACAGATTTGTTTTGGATGTCTCATAAAGCTGCTATGTGTCTCCTTTAGATGCCGAATCTGGGTAGAGAACTGCCGCAGAGCAGCTTTTGAGGCAAAAACGTCAGACCATCTGAACAAGCACTACAGATTATGTGCCAAACACTTCGACCCTGCGATGGTGTGCAAAACCGTGAGTATCTCAAACAAGTCTAACATTTCTACTTATTTTCCCAAAAATGGGATTATCCCAATTTTTTTATAATTTGCATTGTCTTTCAGAGCCTCTACAGGACTGTATTGAAGGACACAGCCATTCCAACCATATTTGATCTGACAAGCCATCTAAATAATCCTTATAACAGACATCGCAAGCGAATAAAAGAACTTGTAAGGAAAATATTTAATAGTTTCACTGTTTTTAAATTAACCTCTTAAGCATGATAGTTCACAACTGTTGTCTGTTTTTTGTAAATGACTTGAATTTTTCCTTTTAGACTGAAGAAGATTCAAGGAAGATTAAAGAAAGGAGATGTAAGTAAATAGGAAATATATGTTGTGGTCATTAAGGAAAAATAATGTTTATTTTATTAAGTATTTACTGAAAATGATCACTGTTTACATTTTGTCTGTTTGTCTTTCCCCAGTGGCTTCTATTGAGCAGCTTGCTTCCAAAAAAGATGGAGCTGTTGAGGACAGCTTAAGCACCAATGAGTATGAACCTCAACTGTCCACAGAGGAGACGGAGTTTCGTGACCACCTGCGGTCCTTGTTTGAGGTTGTGGTTATGCTAGTAGCTTGCAAGGTATCTGAAGCCAAACACATGTCCAGCAACCTCCAGACCCTTTTAGATTACCGCATGAATGCTGGAGATGAAGCTCTGAGGAAGCGATTTCAGGCAACAGCTGTGAACACTGAATACCTCTCTGCAACCCAGCAGAGCCAGCTGTTGGACGTCTGTGAAAACACAGTGAGAGAGGAGATGCTGATGGAGGTGAGAGAGAGCCGCTTCTTCTCCTTGGTGACGGGGGACCTTGTGGACTTTGCCAACGAGAAACACCTGCCTCTGTTTCTACGCTACGTGAACCAGCAAAATGTCCTTCGTGAGGAGTTTTTGGAGTTTATGTCATTTGATGGTGATGAGAATGCACTGGTAGAGAGGCTGGAGGCCCAACTGACTGACCGCTGGGGACTCAGCATGGAGGAATGCCGCGGTCAGGCCCACAAGGCTACCGGGACCTCCACCACCAAGATGAAAGCTGTGGCAGTATTACTGATGCAGAAGTATCCCCTGGCGTTGCACATGCCTTGTTCTCATATGGCGCTGAACATCCACCTGGCCAACAGTCTGCCTTTTCCTAACGTCCAGGTGGTCATGGAGACTCTGAGGAGGGTCAAAGTTTTCCTTAGCACCCCGTTTGCCCAGGAAGAGCTTGAGAAAGCCATCGCTACTCACTACCAAAAAAATGAAGAGAAAGGAAATACATTAAAACTAGCATGTGGATCAGAATGGACAGAGAAGCACAGTGTCTTTGATGTGCTGCTAGACATGTTGCCCCCCCTGCTGCTGTGCATGGATAGCATTCGTGACAATAATGATGGAACGTTTTCTGATGCTGTCACAGCAGACGCATATTCAATCACAGAAACCCTGTCGGACTTTGAAATCATCGTCACCATCATCATCTTAAAGAATGTTCTCACATTCACCAGAGCCTTCGGGAGGAATCTCCAAGGGGAAACACTTGATGTGTTTTTTGCTGCAAACAGTCTCACTGCAGTGCTGCATTCACTAAACGAGGTCAATGATAACATTGATGTCTACCACAAGTTCTGGTACGAGGAGGCTGTGAGTGTGGCCGATGTAATGGAGATTCCTGTGAATGTGCCGAGGCTGTTTCTTAGGAAACAGCGTGCAGCTGATGCGGGGGAAGTCCATGCAGAAGTTTATTTTAAGGAGTATGTGACCGTCCCCGTTATCCATGGCGTCATGCAGGAGGTGGAGGACATGTTCTCCGAGACCAACCTCAAAGCTCTGAAATGCCTGTCACTGGTCCCAGCCGTCATGGGCCAGATGAAGTTCAACACAACAGAGGAGAACTACGCAGAAGTTTACCGCACCGACCTCCCCAGCCCAGACACACTTCCTGCGGAGCTTAACTGCTGGAGGATCAAGTGGAAGCACAGGGGCAAAGAGGTGCGCCTGCCCACCACCATCCATGAAACCCTTCAGCTGCCAGATGTCAAGTTCTTCCCCAATGTAAACTTCTTCCTCAAGGTGCTTTCTGCCCTGCCAGCTTTGAAACTAGAGGACAATAAAAGTGACACAGCGAGTGATCGTCTGCAGGTTTACCTTGACAGCATGTCCAGTAAGCAGTGGAACAAAAGTCTGGCAATGCTAAATGTTAACGCTCATGTTAAACATGACTTGGATGTCATGGTAGAAAAATATTGCAGACTCTATCCTGAGGATGATCCTGAAGCCGAGTCTGAGGAAGTTGCTGAGGCAGAGTCTGAGGAAGTGGCAGTGGCCGAGGCTGAGGCAAAGTCTGAGGAATTTGCCGAGGCTGAGGCAAAGTCTGAGGAAGTTGCAGAGGAAGACGCTGCGATGAAATGAAGCAGCAAAGAAGCCAAATTTGGACGAAAATGGATGGTACAAATATGCTGTCACACATCTTCTTTTGGTCGCTCATTTGTGCTAGGGTGTACGTACGCCCGGATGTCACTCATAATGATTATAATGTAAATATTTTGTGTTAATTAGTGTAATTTGTTTTTCAGTCCATGATCCCAGTAAAAAAAGTGTAGTATCAGTGTATGTGTTAAAAATAATGGTGTACAGCTACATCTTGCATTGTTAATAAGTAAGTAAATTTGGCATAAAGAAAAAGTGGAAATAATTGAATATTACCTGAAGACTGAAGAAGAACAAAAATGCTACACCACAAAATGTCCAGAGTGAAGAGAACGATGTGTAAATATTCCAAGTTCTGATTCTTTGTCAGGCTGTTGTTATTAGAATAGCCTCCTATGTAATGATGCTGTGACATTAAGTATCTTGCAGCTATTTTCTTTCCTACAGCCTTTATTTTATCTGATACATTTGGTATATGAGTTTGCTTCACGAATTACCTGCCATGAATGGCTCACTTGTAACATTTCTTCAATGTGTGCTTTTAGTCTACATGATGAAGGCAATTGGCCCTGTTGATCTATAGTACAGCACAAGAGGGAGTAGTTACACCAAAATAAGAAATAGGCCTGAATTCACGGTCAATGGGGAAAAAAAGCATATACATGTGTGTACATATTTTGCATTGTTACTAAGGCCAGTATGTGTATGTCGTTTATTTTCATATTGAAACGGTGGCCTTTTGGATGCCACAAAAAGTGTTAAATAACTTGACAGGTATCACATACTTTCACAATGTTATTTCTTCAGTTTGGTTTAATAAAATAATTTGTACGTAATTAAAAATGAGTCAGCTTTGTGGCGAACTGTTTTTATTTATATTGCTCTTAAACTGCATGTAAACTTCATTTTGTAATCCATCTAGTCAAAATCTTTATTTTAAAGAAGGATGCCAAAATAAACATGGATTTCAGAATTAAAGCTTGTAAAAGAGAATCTTTATTCCGCCCCTCACAGCATCATGATCGGCCATTTCCTCTCCATGGAACCACAGCAGGCTACTGTTACATCCCCTGTCGTTGTAACGCCTTTTCTGACATGGCAGCACAGGGGTTAACCGTGTCTCCTCCCTCTGCTGGCCAGACTGACGAGCTCAGGTGATAGTTATAGTTCTACTAGTTTATCTAATCAACGGGTTTTCTCTTAACCGATTTGACTGAATTTAAGACAGCTAACTTACTGAGGAAGAATTAGTAAGTTATGGGATTTCATAGTTACCAATTACAAATGGATTTAACGTCATTTTCTCCATATGGCTAGATATTTGTTTGAAACCCTAGGTCATATAACGAGTTAACGGGTACAATCTTCTTGGAAAACCTCATCTATCGTTAATATATTAAGCACAAAGACAATCTACCATTTAAGCAGGCTAACTCTTGTCATTCAGTGGGAGACCCAGTGGGGGGCAGCAGCATTAAACCTTGGAAAGCTGCTGTCAGTATATTTAAGGGTGAAGAAGAAATATTAGATGTATTTTAATTGGTCATTAGAAATGAACGGCGTACCGTCAGCAACCAATAGTTATACCTTAGAATGTGTGTACGTCCAATCAGGAACGTGGTAGGCGGGACGTCGTCCTGCAGAACGATCTACTCAAAATTCAACCGTTGTGATTGTGTTCGCGAATCCACTCCACAAACTCTTTGATAGTTTGATGGAAACCCAAGCGAACACTAGTTAAGGCGTTTTAAGTGTTCTGCTAGCCTGAGAAAAGTATCTGGTTCCACACGATTAAGTAAAGGAAAGCGCTTAAGTTAGGTTAGCTAAGCTAACTACCTAGCTTGAAGCATGCCGAATTTTTGCGCGGCCCCAAACTGTACACGGAAGAGCACACAGTCAGATTTGGCATTTTTTCGTTTTCCACGGGACCCAGAAAGGTAGGAAGGAAATATTTTAGAGTCACCCACTTAAATAAACTGAAACCTCCATGTAAACCTTAACATGAATGCAAACTGTGATAATTCAGTGAGAGCTCAACGATCATAACATTTGCAAAGCTGGCAAACGAACTAACCAAAGCTTTACCTTATACAAAGAGAAACGTTTTTCATGTTGGGTCTAGGCTTGTTATTCATTTTGAAAATAAATATCTAAATATATTTTGCAGAGAGTGATGTTTGTCTTAAATTAGGTGACACATATATCTATGAGCGTTATATCTGACTTGTTTTTGTTGAATGGCCAGGTCTACTTTAGTGCCGTGGTAGCGAAAGTGTGTCAGAAGTAAAAATGTGCTAATACCACACTATACAATTAAAACTCGTGTACAAGTTCTGCAACAAAACATTTAGTATAATTAGGCAAATGTAACTAAAAGTAAAAGAACGCAATGCAGAAAACATATTCCCTGTCACTGTTAACTATTACAATATTGTATTGCACATGCAATCATTGTATGGGAGCACATACTATGGATAATATAAGTTGATATAAGTTGTGTTTACAGACACAGCCACCTGTCTCAGCACAGATTTGTTTTGGATGTCTCATAAAGCTGCTATGTGTCTCCTTTAGATGCCGAATCTGGGTAGAGAACTGCCGCAGAGCAGATTTAGAGGCAAAAACGTCAGACCAGCTGAACAAGCACTACAGATTATGTGCCAAACACTTCGACCCTGCGATGGTGTGCAAAACCGTGAGTATCTCAAACAAGTCTAACATTTCTACTTATTTTCCCAAAAATGGGATTATCCCAATTTTTTTATAATTTGCATGGTCTTTCAGAGCCCCTACAGGACTGTATTGAAGGACACAGCCATTCCAACCATATTTGATCTGACAAGCCATCTAAAGAATCCTCATACCAGACATCGCAAGCGAATAAAAGAACTTGTAAGGAAAATATTTAATAGTTTCACTGTTTTAAATTAACCTCTTAAGCATGATAGTTCACAAACTGTTGTCTGTTTTTTGTAAATGACCTGAATTTTTCCTTTTAGACTGAAGAAGATTTAAGGAAGATTAAAGAAAGGAGATGTAAGTAAATAGGAAATATATGTTGTGCTCATTAAGGAAAAATAATGTTTATTTTATTAAGTATTTACTTAAAATGATCACTGTTTACATTTTGTCTGTTTGTCTTTCCCCAGTGGCTTCTATTGAGCAGCTTGCTTCCAAAAAAGATGGAGCTGTTGAGGACAGCTCAAGCACCAATGAGGATGAACCTCAACTGTCCACAGAGGAGAAGGAGTTTCGTGACCACCTGCGGTCCTTGTTTGAGGTTGTGGTTATGTTAGGAAAACAAAGCATCCCAATAGTAGCTTGCAAGGTATCTGAAGCCAAACACATGTCCAGCAACCTCCAGGCCCTTGTAGATTACCGCATGAATGCTGGAGATGAAGCTCTGAGGAAGCGATTTCAGGCAACAGCTGTGAACACTGAATACCTCTCTGCAACCCAGCAGAGCCAGCTGTTGGACGTCTGTGAAAACACAGTGAGAGAGGAGATGCTGATGGAGGTGAGAGAGAGCCGCTTCTTCTCCTTGGTGACGGGTGACCTTGTGGACTTTGCCAACGAGAAACACCTGCCTCTGTTTCTACGCTACGTCAACCAGCAAAATGTCCTTCGTGAGGAGTTTTTGGACTTTATGTCATTTGATGGTGATGAGAATGCACTGGTAGAGAGGCTGGAGGCCCAGCTGACTGACCGCTGGGGACTCAGCATGGAGGAATGCCGCGGTCAGGCCCACAAGGCTACCGGGACCTCCACCACCAAGATGAAAGCTGTGGCAGTATTACTGATGCAGAAGTATCCCCTGGCGTTGCACATGCCTTGTTCTCATATGGCGCTGAACATCCACCTGGCCAACAGTCTGCCTTTTCCTAATGTCCAGGTGGTCATGGAGACTCTGAGGAGGGTCAAAGTTTTCCTGAGCACTCCGTTTGCCCAGGAAGAGCTTGAGAAAGCCATCGCTACTCACTACCAAAAAAATGAAGAGAAAGGAAATACATTAAAACTAGCATGTGGATCAGAATGGACAGAGAAGCACAGTGTCTTTGATGTGCTGCTAGACATGTTGCCCCCCCTGCTGCTGTGCATGGATAGCATTCGAGACAATAATGATGGAACGTTTTCTGATGCTGTCACAGCAGACGCATATTCAATCACAGAAACCCTGTCGGACTTTGAAATCATCGTCACCATCATCATCTTAAAGAATGTTCTCACATTCACCAGAGCCTTCGGGAGGAATCTCCAAGGGGAAACACTTGATGTGTTTTTTGCTGCAAACAGTCTCACTGCAGTGCTGCATTCACTAAACGAGGTCAATGATAACATTGATGTCTACCACGAGTTCTGGTATGAGGAGGCTGTGAGTGTGGCCAATGTAATGGAGATTCCTGTGAATGTGCCGAGGCTGTTTCTTAGGAAACAGCGTGCAGCTGATGCGGGGGAAGTCCATGCAGAAGTGTATTTTAAGGAGTATGTGACCGTCCCCGTTATCCATGGCGTCATGCAGGAGGTGGAGGACATGTTCTCCGAGACCAACCTCAAAGCTCTGAAATGCCTGTCACTGGTCCCAGCCGTCATGGGCCAGATGAAGTTCAACACAACAGAGGAGAACTACGCAGAAGTTTACCGCACCGACCTCCCCAGCCCAGACACACTTCCTGCGGAGCTTCACTGCTGGAGGATCAAGTGGAAGCACAGGGGCAAAGAGGTGCGCCTGCCCACCACCATCCATGAAACCCTTCAGCTGCCAGATGTCAAGTTCTTCCCCAATGTAAACTCTTTCCTCAAGGTGCTTTCTGCCCTGCCAGCTTTGAAACTAGAGGACAATAAAAGTGACACAGCGAGTGATCGTCTGCAGGTTTACCTTGACAGCATGTCAAGTAAGCAGTGGAACAAAAGTCTGGCAATGCTAAATGTTAACACTCATGTTAAACATGACTTGGATGTCATGGTAGACAAATATTGCAGACTCTATCCTGAGGATGATCCTGAAGCCGAGGCAGAGTCTGAGGAAGTTGCTGAGGCAGAGTCTGAGGAAGTGGCAGTGGCCGAGGCTGAGGCAGTGGCTGAGGCTAAGGAAGTTGCCGAGGTTGAGGCAAAGTCTGACGAAGTTGCAGAGGAAGACGCTGCTATGAAATGAAGCAGCAAAGAAGCCACATTTGGACGAAAATGGATGGTACAAATATGCCGTCACACATCTTCTTTTGGTCGCTCATTTGTGCTAGGGTGTACGTACGCCCGGATGTCGCTCATAATGATTATAATGCAAATATTTTGTGTTAATTAGTGTCATTTGTTTTTTCAGTCCATGATCCCAGTAAAAAAAGTGTTGTATCAGTGTATGTGTTAAAAATAATGGTCTCGCATTGTTAATAAGTAAGTAAATTTGGCATAAAGAAAAAGTGGAAATAATTGAATATTACCTGAAGACTGAAGAAGAACAAAAATGCTACACCACAAAATGTCCAGAGTGAAGAGAACGATGTGTAAATATTCCAAGTTCTGATTCTTTGTCAGGCTGTTGTTATTAGAATAGCCTCCTATGTAATGATGCTGTGACATTAAGTATCTTGCAGCTATTTTCTTTCCTACAGCCTTTATTTTATCTGATACATTTGGTATATGAGTTTGCTCCACAAATTACCTGCCATGAATGGCTCACTTGTAACATTTCTTCAATGTGTGCTTTTAGTCTACATGATGAAGGCAATTGGCCCTGTTGATCTATAGTACAGCACAAGAGGGAGTAGTTACACCAAAATAAGATGTAGGCCTGAATTCACGGTCAATGGGGAAAAAAGCATATACATGTGCGTACATATCTTGGATTGTTACTAAGGCCAGTATGTGTATGTCGTTTATTTTCATATTGTAACGGTGGCCTTTTGGATGCCACACAAAGTATTCAATAACTTGTCAGGTATCACATACTTTCACAATGTTATTTCTTCAGTTTGGTTTAATAAAATAATTTGTACATAATTAAAAATGAGTCAGCTTTGTGGCGAACTGTTTTTATTTGTATTGCTCTTAAACTGCATGTAAACTTCATTTTGTAATCCATCTAGTCAAAATCTTTATTTTAAAGAAGGATGCCAAAATAAGCATGGATTTCAGAATTAAAGCTTGTAAAAGAGAATCTTTATTCCGCCCCTCACAGCATCATGATCGGCCATTTCCTCTCCATGGAACCACAGCAGGCTACTGTTACATCCCCTGTCGTTGTAACGCCTTTTCTGACATGGCAGCACAGGGGTTAACCGTGTCTCCTCCCTCTCTGCTGGCCAGACTGACGAGCTCAGGTGATAGTTCATCGTGCAAACTCACTCACGCAAACCGGGCATCACTACACACAAATGTGGGTGGGGTTGCTTTGATGCGCAACTAGACCGCAATGTGCACTCTACAGCACGCCCCAAAGTCCATTTAAACTTCAGTCAGAACAAATATCCTGCAGGAGGGGATCTACTTTCTCTAATATCAGGCAAAGAGTGGTGTGAATTGCATAGAGCTTTAAGAAGAAATAACTGACGGGGCAACATCTGAGAGATTACAGGGACCAAGCCTATGAAGTCTTCGAATCGTGAGTAGGACGTTCATTTGCACGTCAATCCGTCATCTAGAGTTTTTCGGCGCATCTTTTTCTCGCCAGCCTTCTTGTTTTTGTATCATCATGGCATGGCCGTGCCTCACGCGTGCTTGCTGCATCAACCGCTATTGGACCGAGCTGGACAAAGGGGACATCGCGGTGCCTTTGGTTTTTAGCAGATACTCGGATGTGGGCGAGGTGCAGCATCTTCCCCATCACCCGCAGCCGAGGCTGAAGAGGGCCGGGGCCATTGCCATAGAAACCCAGCCTCATTCCGGTGAGCAGGAGCCTGGGAAGGCACCGCCCGCGACGGGTGCCGCAGCGGGAAAAGATGGCTCTGCTGCGTCTGTCATGCGCCAAGACTTCAAGGCCTGGAGAGTTCGCCCCGAGCCCAGCTGTAAACCCAGGAATGAGTTGCAGCGCTCGGCGGCCCCGTTCAACAACGAAACTCAGTACCAGAAGGATTATAAGGCCTGGCCTATAGCGAAGAAGAACGACCACCCCTGGATCCCCAAACCCAGCCCCACCTCCGCAGGGCCAGAGCGAAGCGCAGGGGGCGGAAAACAGGAGCAAGCTGCCCCCGAGGTGGAGAGCGGCGTGGAGAAGAGCGAGATCGAAGAGAAAACACAGGAGAAAGAGTCAAACGAGCCGACGAAGAAGAGCGGAAAGAGGGAAAGGTCAGCAGAGAGACAAACTGTGGAGAAGACGGAGGAGCAGGTTTCTGCAGAAGTGAGCGCCGAGCAGAAGAAAGGCAGAGCGGCTGCAGACGCTCTCAACAGGCAGATAAAGCAGGTGACTTCTAGCAGCTACAGGTAAGCCTCAGGCAGCGAGACCTTATCATGTACGCTTATCCTCTTTCACATTTCTGAGAGTGTTTCAACTAATCTACGGAATGACTTCCTGTGTGCCAGACCGCTCCTCTGTACATTTAAAGATCAGATCATTAACGGATATATTGGTTATTGCATGGTGTTTTTTTAATAGTCTATGCATTTCCAAATCAAACTGATATTGCCACAGATAAAGCTTGCATTATTGATTTGTCTCTGCTTTATCCTCTACCAAATCAATGCAGTAGCCGAGTACAGCCAGTAAAAGGGTCTGAATGTAATCATGTGTCTTAACTTGGTTTATTAGCAGTCTTCCTCTGAATCTAATTAGGGATGCATGATGCTTGCAAACTTAGTTAAGGCTTGCTGCCTTCAGTATGCCCTACTGAAATATGGAAGTTGTCGTACCAGTGCCTTTGTTAAAGGAAACTTATTCAGAGAGAATATTTCAAATTAACTCAACTGACCAATAAACTAAACATACAACCTGTGCCAATGTGCTTTGTGCGCAAACATTGGAGATTTAAAAAATCTGCATTTGTCTTTTGAATTGGCTTAAAAAAAAAAGTTAAAACAGGATTTCCTGGTCAAATTGGCAATTAAATACTTTTCTTAATATCTATTAAAAGCTAGCTTTGATATCAGAAATTAACAAGAAACTCATTAATTATTATATACTGTAAGACCAGTAACCAGTGAGTAAAGGATAATTCATTTTAGTATAGCAATAAGAACAAAGTCTAGTCAATGCATGCTGAAATTTATGGTGTTACAGAACTTAAAACTCAAACTTAAGACTTATTGTCTTACAGAACTTAAAACAGAACTCAAAAGAACATGACTTCTGACTTCAGTTAGATAGCTGCTCACGGTGATGAGTTCTCATCATTTATCATAGATACCGTCCAATATTGAATCTTAATCCATGAAACAAAACTCCTTCACATTAAAAAGTAGTAACTCACTACACTCCCTTTCACACAGAATATACTCAATCAGGGAAGTCATTTTCAAATTGATTGATAATGAAATGATCATAAATCACATCCACAGATACCTCTCTGTTTGCTTATTTCATGTTTTAGGACTGAGTTCAAGGCATATAAGGATGTGAAACCAGTGAAGGCCATTAAAGCTCCATCTCAGTATAAACCCCCAGTGGAGGAGAGCTGCCGTGAGACCAGCTACAGTGCCACATACAAGGGGGAGCAGGTGAAGGCTCAGCCCGCCGACAACAAGCTGATCGACCGCAGGAGGATACGCAGCCTGTACAATGAGCCGGGCAAGGAGACTAGCAAGGTGAGAGCGTGCGCCAAACACTGATGTGAGGACTGTGTGACACTGGTAACACTATTTACTATTATTCAATTAAGTACTTGGATTTAAGTCATATCTTAAACTGTATTAGCCCTGCAATTACCTAGGTCTAATACTTTGCCATAAACACTGTCAGTTTTGATTGTTTTTAACATAAATTCTTTATCACTAGAAGCGTTTGATGTGTACATGATATTCTTCATACTGTGGCTTGGCATTGTGATTGATTAAATGCGAACACATTAAACAGCTTCAAATCTAAATTTGTATTCATTTTAAATTGCAAAATTAGCCCTTATTTTATTCCATCATGCATATAAATCAGACAGTGAAATGTTTAAATAGCCACACTGTGTCAACTAAAAAGAAACATTTACTTATACCAATAACAAATATATTTATTGCATCCCATTTTTGGATTATAGTGACATCATCTCATAATAAGGTATGCCTTTTATTCCA
This sequence comes from Notothenia rossii, assembly GCF_949606895.1. NCBI lineage: Eukaryota > Metazoa > Chordata > Actinopteri > Perciformes > Nototheniidae > Notothenia > Notothenia rossii. Next base: position 74,410,814 of record NC_136902.1, read on the forward strand.
AGTTATTTCTCACATAGATTGGTATCCGTGTGCATGATTGACAGTTCAGACAACAAGTGGTTAACATTGTGTCTGTAGTGTGTTCATATGGCCACTCCCTCTCTCATTCTTGTAGGACGTCTCAGAGACTGAGAGCAGCTCTGTTCTAAATCTGCGGTAGTCAGGTGTGTTGTCTGTTTCTTCAAAAGGCATGGAGGCTGACCTCAAGTTGATCAGACGCAAAAACGTACTGCATACTGTACACACACACACACACACACACACACACACACACACACACACACACACACACACACACACACACACACACACACACACACACACACACACACACACACACACACACACACACACACACACACACACACACACACACACACACACACACACACACTGTCTGCGCCTTGGCTAGTACGAGCCGCAGTCTCCACCCTGCTGCCGGATGCAATCCTGCAAAAAGTCAGCCACATCTTCACTGTTTACCCACCTCAGCTTGCATCACCGACCACCATTTATGGAGCAAAAGGGTCGATTAATTCATAAATAAAAGAAACAAGTAAACTTAGATTATACTTGAGAGTAACAGATTAGGGTCAAAACAAAAAAGATGGGTTCAATACATTATAGAGGGCAACAAGACATTTCATAAGTGTACATATAAAAAGTTCTTCACTTTTTATGGCTCTTTGTTGGAGACAATGTATAGGTACAATTACATTTGGAAAGTATACTTTTTGTTTGTTTGTAAAATATCACACAAAATGTAACACTTAAAGAAAGGCACAGCCGTGTGTTTGTGCCAATTGCAGTTGTTAGCGGATGATGTTATCCTTTTTTAGCTTTTCATTTCAGTTTGGTGTAGTAGCAGTTTGAAATTCAGTATTATGCAGCCATGAATTTCATTCTTCAATCTCCACATACAAGAGTAAAAGTAAATGTGTTGATTATAATCTGGACTGTATCGTGAATGGTGCATAATATGTTTACTTTTTTTTGTCCAAATAGCACCATGGTCCCTATTATTCTTAGGATTAGAGCATTTCACTTTTATTCTCAGTTACAGCCTTTACAAACAGTTGTCATTGCTTACAAGAAATACTTTTTTAAGGTTTATTTACTCAGCAAAATGTGAGTATATTGGAGCTAATCAGGAAATATTAAACTCAACAAGAGCAGGGAGAGGCTGGGTGCCTTGCTTAATTTTCCAAGTAGGTGTAAGAGTTTGAACCAGCAATCCTCCAGTCGCTTCTTAATCCTCCACTACTACTGTTAATAGTTGAATGTTATCAAAACATTACATTTCTTTTACTATGACTAACATCATAATTTACTAATATAAACCACTAACTCTTTAGGTTATGGTTTCTTCTTCTTTTTCTATTTCAATAGAGAGGCGAAATCACGCCCGTCTACTTCCGGTCCATGGGACTTTATTTTGGAAAAATTATGTATTGAAGTCAATGGAGAGAGAAAATTTATCTTTTGATCCCGTTTGAATGGTGCCATGAATTACACATATGATGTTTGTCAATCTTAAAAAATCTTTTCCATGTCAAAACAGTCACAGTTTGTCTTAAAACTGTTGAAATATAAGACTATGAATTATACGCAACTAGAAAGACTACAAATCCCAGAATCCCGGTCCCGCATGCTGGCTCTTACGAACCGAATAACTCCCCTTCTTTGTATGTACAGCTCTCAACATGCCCAGACTTCTAGTGATTTTCACCTCTTTTAATACTTTCCGCCTCATTCTGAAAGAAAGAAGTGAAATGTGCTAACGTGACGGCCGTCTTGGTGTGTGGTGCGAGACGGGAGATGTAGTTCATTGAGCGGTTCCACACAAAAAAAGTGTTACTTCACAGTTTTACGACACATTTTTTTTTTTTTGACTTGCAAAATTATCTTTTAAATTGACAAACATCATATGTGTAATTCGTGGCACAATTCAAACGGGATCGAAAGATAATCTTTCTCTCCCCCTTGACTTCAATACATACAGCTCCCCCGGAAAGGGAGGGACTTCGCCTCTCTATAGAAAAACTGCACAAACCACTGTTCTATAAAAACAAAGGCACAAATACCTCTTGTGCTGTTTATTTTTTATTTTATCTCCATTGCACTAATCCACATAATGCAAATATCACCTATACCGTATGGTGTCATTTGCCTGTCCTCATTTAAGTAACAGGGTAACAAAGGTACCTTTTGCATGCCAAAATAGCACTTTGACATTATTTAGAGTCTTAAAGGGTTAGTTTAACATTTTGGGAAATGCGCTCATTTGCTTTCCTGCCAAGACTTGAATGAGATGATCAATACTAGGCTCTCGTACCAGTCTGGCTGTCATGGAAATTCTCCAGGAAGTGACAGCACCAAGCCAAGAAGGTGCTGTTGAGTCTTTATGCTAGGCTAAGCTAATCAGCTGCATATTTAATGGAAAGACATGAAGGTGGTATCAATTGTCTTAACTTACTCTCGGCAAGAGAGCAAATAACTGCATTTCCCAAATTATCAAACTATGGCTTCCCGACAAGGTTTATGTTTAATTAACAATTTTTTTTGTCCATCTGAATATTTTCACCCCTCTTCTCTTTCAGGTGGATAAACCAGTGTCTCGCATCAAACCAAAAAAGACACCAACAACAACAGGGAAGACGGTGAAAAAATCAAAAGAGAAGGTGCTTGCTAGTTCCCTGTCAGCCAAGAAGAAACCGTCTTTGGGCACCCCAGAACCCAAACCAGATGGAGTCGTCACCAAGAAGAGCAAAGAGATCAGCAATAGACTGGCTGAAGCAAACCACTAAATTAAGTTTCTCTCTACACTTTTATGTGTGTGATCAAAGGCGACATGACGAATTAGGCACATTTCTTCCTTTTGGTTTATTTCCTGACCTGTTGTTTTTGCTGTCCTGTCATATATTAGTCACCTTTAAATGGGCACTGATGTTGAGCTTTCAAAATAATGCAAGTCATTTCACTGTAAAATGTGAGTAAGTGTGTGTGTGTGTGACAGAGAGAGTGTGTGTGTGTGAGTTCAGATGTATGTGAGTATGTGATCCCTTGTGTTTTGGTGCACAAAACCGCTTTATATTATTGAGCACATTATTTGCACTTTGTTTATATGAGTTCTGTTTGACATCGAACCATAAAAAAAAGCCATCAGTACACATATACCTTTGTCTTAATGAATAAAAACTCAAATCAGTTTTGAAATGATTGTAGAAAAAGTCAGGGGGATGGTTTTTCTCTCAGACTTTATCACATAAGAGGTGTTGTGACAGTACAACATATGTTTTAGGGTTGCTTTTCCTAGTTACAGTGCCTCCGCTGTATGGTCCTCGTTTTCATTTCATTGTTTGGGATGATATCTGGTCTTATCAGTTTGGTTGCCAAGAAACCAAATGAAGTGTAATATAATTGCTACGGCTTGCATGCAGGACACTGTGTTTGGTTGAGTGGCTACATTTCAGCAGACTATATGTCACACAGTCACATTTTTGCTTGTAAATTGAGCAACTAAAGATACATTTCTAGGGGAAAGAACTTTTCAAGTATAATGCATGCGTAGTAATAGATTTTGGTCACACCGAAACTAAAGTACATTCACAAAATCATAGTCTAGTGGCTAATAAAGCTATTACCTAAACGCACCAGCAATATGGTTGTACACAATTCTGGCAATCTTAATGGAGATCCACTCCTTTGATTTGATGGGAATACTGCAGTACTTATGACTCAGTATTTGTGACATTGTATTCCGTCCTCTCCTCTCATCTGTGATGCTGTAATTGTGCTAAATGAGAAAAATGTATGCATAAAGGCCTGAAAAGGGAAAAACTATTGTATTTACTCAAATGTCACTCTGAATGGGCTGATCTCACCAGGTGGGAAAGAACAAGGAATGGGCCAGGACTTGAAGTTCCGCTTTTTAAAATGTTGCTATCTGATAATACGCAAATCACACCTGTTCATTGTGAACATGACATGAGGGGTTTTTACTTACCTGTGGCGGCAAACATGGCTGCAGTGTGTGAGAGCCCAGTCAAGCACTACCCACCGTGAGTCTGCTTCAAGTTTAAGCTTCCGTGTGTGAGCCTGAGAGCTTTGATGTGTATGACCTTACAGCCTGCTGCAGTTAGCACCATGTCTGACCTAACCATAAGACCTGCTGCTACACACTCCAACACCCTGGTGCTAAATCGCTCATTCTATATGCTGTCTTGTTTGGGCCACACGTGGCATCAAACCAGAGGGAAATTATGAAATAACAACGTTATACCGCTGCAGACGTGAAACTGTGCTTGTTCTCTCAGCTTGCTCTGGTTGAATTCTGAATAAAGTGATGATACTAACAGCTTGTGTTCTGACTTATTCTACCCTATAGGCATTAGTGTTTTTTATATATATTTTTGTAGATTAAAGAACAATATACATTCACACCCATAATCTAAATAAAAATGATTTTTGAGTTGTGTAAATTTGGTAAAATAATAAAACATTTAAATGAAGGATCAAGCAAACAAAAGCATTTGAATCCTGGTGTATAAAATGACAGGGGGGCTTCTAAATCTGGCAGAGCTGTTGTTATTTATTCCCTTCTAGTTCAAGCAAACCCCTACATCTTATTTGCATTTGGTGAAGCTGATTGTGGATGCTACAGTAATGATTAGTTATTTAAGTTTTCAAATTAAAAAGGAAACCATTTAATTTATAGCATGTATAATATCAGTATACATGGGGCTATAAAGCAGAGACAACATCAACATCGACCTAACCTAGTTTTTCAAAAAGACCTTGGAAAACCTTTCTTTTCAGCCATGTATTTTATTCTCACAGCCCTCCAAAAGCCAAATCAAGCACTCTCTCTTTTTTCTTTCGATGTGGGAATTGCAAACATTTTCCCATATGAAGAAACAAAGATTCAAAGTCCAAATGAAAATATCATTTGATCGTTTTTCAGTTCATGCACTAGCTCATGGCTGCTGCTGCTGCTGCTGCTGCTGGTCATTTCCCTGTGAATCAGTCATCCTGACATGAAACTGCATGAATAATTCAGTTGTTATGGGCCCTTATGCTTGCAGAACAGCATAAAATATTGAATAACAGCTCAGTAATGGCACTGAGTCTGCCTAAGCTCCATCCCTTCTATAAAAGACTTGTCTGACTGGATACAGCTCTACCTATGGTTATTTTATTGTGTTAAAAAAGGTTCAATAGAGAATTGATATACTTGATATTAAATATTCTACATGATTTAGTGGTGTAACATTTTTTATGTGGAAAAACTAACTTGCAGTTTCAAAAAGGGAACAAAAGAACCCTAAATAATCATAAAATGTAAACTAAACAACAGCGCTGTAGAGGTTTATGAGTCTGCACCAAACCATTCTTTGGCAAGCACCCTTGAGAAAATATTGTATTTCTTGACACACAACACATTGCATATTGTGGTGCTGATGATCAGCAAATGATGACCTCTAGTGGATAGGATCTCTTACACAATCTCAAAGCATCATGTAAACTGGATACAAAGTAAGGTTTCCGCATGCCAAGCAAAGTAGATTAGATTTCCATCTTTGCAAAATCAAGTCATTGAAGGTGTCCCCTTGCTTGATGGTGTGATTATCTCTCTACTTCCCTGGCTCGGATCTCCATTGTTAACATGTACATCCAAATAGCTACCAGGAAAATAAACCTATTATCACAACATGACAAGTGTGGGAGTGCATCATACTGCAGTAACCATGGTCATGGTTGCTATGTCAGGAATACAAACTCTGATGGCAATCTGATAAACTATACATGATGTGCAGCAAGGATATGTTGAAATGAAAGACGTAATATTAATAACAACGTGAGTAATTGGGGGGAAGGAGGTTTTTTAATTATTGTATTAAGTAGAGTTTTAGATTAAATCCAGTAGTGGGCGGCAAAGCAATATTTGGGATGCTAGCCGCCATTTTTACATCGAAGAAGAAGGATGATAGTGACCGGAAATAAACAAAGCCAGACAAGCTGAGAGGAGGGAAGAGGCTCAGCTGCTGCAGGCAGGGATATTCATACTCGTAAGAGAACCATTTATTTAACGTCGTGTATAACGACAGAAACATAAGTATGTGTTTACAAATCGACCATTAAGATGTCAAACTGTAAACCATATACGTTTGCTGTTTTTAGGAAAAGTCCGCAGAGTGCAAACCAGTGACAGGTTAAGCGTTAGCTAGACAACATGCTAACTCTTAGCTAGATTAACACAACAGACTACTATACATAATCAGCATTTGAAAAACCACTATCTTCTAAATGAGGATAAAAAGCCACTCCAAACGGATTTGAGTGAGTGCAGCTTTCAGTTAGAAAAGAGAATCAGTTCTCAGCTAACTTTAGGTTATGTCCGTTTAACCGGTGTATACATTTCAACATCTTGCTATTATCATATGCTAACTAACCAATTCTGATTCTCATTCAGGATTGTTAGCAGCAGCTGAGCTCATATTAATCACCATAATGATGACAACTAAGAGACTAGACAATTTTGAGGTGATGTGTGAGTGGGATTCATGCGACTTCAGGGGCTGCACCGTGGAGGAGCTCAGCGATCATATGGCTCTGCATTTAAAGGACTACCTGGGAGACAACGACGCCTTAGAGGAGCTTGGTGAGTAACTGAGGATCATACAAGACAAACTAAAGGATCATGCTATGTCACTTGTAAGGCTGGAAATAAATATGACCTTTCAGTCATTCTAACCTTTATGTAGTTAGGACAACTCATTCTAAATCATCTGTAACAATGTTCACACCAGGTCAGTGTTGTTAGTCTTACTATAGGCTAATGTATTGCTTATGTATGGTGCTAACTACAGGAAAAGGTTATCTTTTGTAACTTAAAATGCATTAACGACATGTGTACACTCTTATTTACAGTGTCTCTGGGTTACAATGTAGTACAAAAACACTGTCCTTTTTTGCAATAGGGCAACAACTAGTCTGAAGAAATATACTAGTCATAAAGGTTTATGTCTGTAAATGTTTAGGTGATCGCCCAGATCTACTCAATCAAATCTCAGCGAGCTCCCTGTACACAAAAACAGTCATTTCTAAACTAAAGTTGTAACTCCTTCCCTTTCTTTGTTTAGACGAGTATGCTTGTCTCTGGAAAGGGTGTCAATTTCTAGCCATGGGCTGCCCTGCGGAGCTGGAGGTCCACGCTCACTTCCACAACTATCACGGTAAGCTGAAGTTCGTCGGGGCGAGGCTTCTCAAGTCCCGCTCCGACCTACCCAGCTGCAACGAAGGTCTGCACAGCAGCAACCTGGTTCCCGAAGGGTCGGATGGATACGTCTGCCAATGGGAACACTGTGATGTAGGTTTTTCCTTTTTAATTAGAATGATCCATTGGTTATCAAATGATTGATAGCACCAATATTAATTAAGTTATATTCTTCTTTTACACAGAGTACATTTAACAATCCTGAGTGGTTTTACCGACACGTGGACAATCACGTTGAAAGTGCTGAGCCACAGTCCCTCCCTCATCAGCAGCAGACTTTCTTATGCCCCTGGACAGGTATAACAAAGTCAAAACAGATCAATGAGATGTTCCTATTATAACTTCAGCCCAATTCAAAAGCATCCCCTACACACTCCTTCTCTGTGACAGAGTGAACTCCATCTGTAGTCATACTCACAGCTGAATGAGGCTCCTTGTATTCAGGTAGAGGGTGTAGATACAGCAGTAAGCTTTGGAACATCTCCCCTATCTCCTGGCAAAAACAAAACGGAACTTTTGCAACAATGATTGAGAATCAGCTTTTCTCGGGCTAAAAAATTATACGTTATAATAGGGCTGCTCAATTAATCTTATTTTAAACGCAATTACGATTTTGGCTTGCAACGATTATAAAAACAACATAATCAAAATAGAACGATTATTTATTTTATTTATTTTTATTTTTAATTGTTTATTTTTATTGGTTTTTCAGTTGAATTATACTTAAAGTTCAGGGTAATCAACTGTTAAAAACATACTGTTCACATTTTTTTCTCCCAATAAATGTATGTTTTCAAAGTAAATGGATAATCGTTTTTAATAATCGTGATATCAATTATTGACCCGAATAATCGAGATTATGATTTTTGCCTAAATCGAGCAGCACTACGTTATAATTATAATAAACCATCAAAAATCTTTAAAGGCGTTCCTTTTTTTGCTAAATCAGATGTTTATGAGCCTTTTTTTTTTTTGCAACAGTACCTGTAAATACCAAAAAACTTGACAATCAAATGCACACACCTTCTGTGTACCAGATGAAGTATACAAAAATACAAAGTCATCTTAAAGTTGTTAACATCTGTATGACAATGGAACTACGCACACAATGTGTTTTATGTCTGACACAAACAGTGTTGCACTTGGTCAGGTATTGCCGGTTATTAAGTCAGGACCCATGCAGACTCGCTCTTTGAGGGTTTTATAACGGTGCGAACGGAGTTGAAATGGGTAGGGGGAGAATGTTGGAGTTGGACTTGAATTGAGCCTTTAAGTTTGATCTTATCTGAACCTCATATTTCTTTTACAGGCTGCGATGCTTCCTTCAAAATCCGATACCGTCTGAGGGAGCACATGCGGAGCCACACTCAGGAGAGATTGGTGGCTTGCCCGACGTGTGGCAACATGTTCTCCAGCAACACTAAGTTGTTCGACCACCTGCACAGGCAGGCCGAGCCAATAGGTGAAGGACTCTTCATTATTTCCACGATGCAGATAGATCTGATAGTATTGCCTCTATACTGAATTGTGTTCCTTTACCTCTAATTTGAGCAGATTCACTGGTGTGTGAACATTGTGGCAAAGCTTTTTCCAACGAGAGGCTGTTGAGGGATCATGTTCGTCAGCATGGTAAGCACTTTCTAAAATCTATTCTACAACTTTGTTACCTTGTGGGTATGAAAAGAGGATTTAGTGTGCTGTTGAGTTAGGCGTGGATACAGTCAGGTTTAGATAGAAGATAGAATTGGAGGGATGAAAGCCTCTTTAATGGTCACACATACATGCACACAGTGACATTTCGCCTCTGCATTTAATCCATCTTAACTACTAGGAGCAGTGGGCAGCTATTTTACTGCGCCCTGGGAGCAATGGGAGTGGGGGGGATGTCCGGTGCCTTGCTCAAGGGCACCACGGCAGGGCAGGAGGTGAACTGGGACCTCATTTCATTTAATTTCAAACCTTTATTTATACAGATGAATGAGATCATTGATCTCTTTTTCAAGGGAGACCTGCTCAAATAGCAGTCCACACTCCATATTTAGGTCTGGTCGGGGACTTGAACCGGCGACCCTACGGCTCACAGTCCAAGCCCCTACTGACTGAACCACTGCCGGACAGTGAAGGGCTAATGAAAATAATAATGTTGCGAGAGTTAACAATGTCCAAGCCATAGACACAGACATATTTGGCAAGTATTATATCTAATAGTTGCTCTCTTTTACTCCAGTGAACCAGGTGAAGTGTCCCTTCTGTGACATGACCTGCACCACTTTGGCAGCTCTGAAGATCCACATCAGATTTCGCCACTGTGACGAGCGGCCCTTCCCGTGCGACTTCTGCGACAAGAGGTAGATCTTTGGACAGCTGATTGGATGTCCAGCTGACAAATGTTGTTTACAGCCACCCCTGAATTGTGTCTTCACGTATGTTTAGCATTAAAAACAATATCAAGCTTCAATAAAATACCTTTTAAAATGCTTTATCACTCAGGGTTATCCTTCAGAACCTGTTAGTCAGTTTATTTGTAAAAATAAATGTCATCAAATTATTCAAACGTTTATTTCACATTTCTTTCTGCAACTGAGAAGTTAAAAAAAGAGGTGGACCACACTTTACATTTCTTAACATACTGTTGGGCTATTTGTCGTAGCATGGATCCTTTTACTTGCATTTGTAACCAAATAGCCCTTAATATCTACTCTGTACAGACCTGAAACATGGAAAAAACCCAGAATATCCTGATCCACGTTAGCTTTTTATTCGATTACCAAACGATGGAAAAAACCTTTTAGTAACAAATGTATTCAACATTTTGGAGTGATTGTCCTATTAATGCAATTCCTCTGGTATATTTCTTTGTCATCTCAGTTGCAGAATTTGAACATATTCTTTGAGTATGTTATGTTTAAAGAGTACCTTTATTCTTTCCTTTTCAGATTTAAGAACCAGCGCGACCTGCAGAAGCACACCGAGGTTCACAATGAGGGCACCGTGTATCACTGTACAGTGGAGGGCTGTGATTATTCCTGTCACACATTTCCAACCATGAGCTACCACTACAAGAGAGTGCACCAGGTTTGTTAGTGTAAAACCTATTTTGATTGCAATGACAACCTGCTTTAACCTCATTGAGAGTTACAGAACTGTGTTGTTTACATGATTCCATGATGTACACAAACAGGTCGGAGGGATATCCAAATATAAATGCCATATCTGTGATAAGGTCTTCTCCTGGTGTTACACTCTCACACTTCACCTCCGCAAGAAGCACGAGCTCAAATGGCCGTCTGGACATTCCCGCTTTCGGTAAGTCACAACAGCAATTAAAACTGAAACCACCATTTCTTTATCCACTCATCTTCTCATCCTTGGAGGGGGGGGGAAGAGACATCAAATGCAATTTAAGTGATTTAAAAGTTGAAATAATCCATATTTGATCCGAGTTTGTTCCACATGCTTTCTTCACAGTTACAGAAAAGACGTAGACGGCTTCCTAAAAGTGAACATGGTGCGGTTTGAGACTGTGGAAGTGACGAATGAGATCATGAAGAACATGGCCAAAAAGCCGCAGAGCCTTCGGAAAAGTCAGAGAACGAAGAGGGCTGCCGTCCCACCGGAGAGCAGCCGGAGCTCCCCCGCAGGGTCCTCCTCGCCCTCCTCCAGCTCCTCCTCCTCGTACGGCTCGGATCTCTCTGGAGCGGAGGACGTCTCGTCTCAGCCGAGCCCCCGAGGAAGCGACTCTCCGGTCTACTGCGTGATGAGCACCATCCCTCTCATCGAGGAGGAGCCTGGGGGGTCGTCGCAGGAGGACTGTGACGGCATCGGGACGTCGGGGGCGGTGCAGGCCCTGACGGAGGTGGCGAGGGGCCTGGGCATGGACGTGGTGTGACCCCTGCCTGCTCCACTGCACCACTGCCTGTTGCGCTATTTGTTGCTGTGTGAGGGCCATCAGGGACCAGAACTGTTTTATACCCAAAGCTTTCGCGTGGTCTCAAGAGCTTTTAGTGTGGTTTTATTTACCTTTTAGGAGGGCCCATTTTCATTGGAGCAGCTCTTATTACCTACAATGCCTTGGCTTTGTGATGCTTCCTATCTAAGGGATGCCGGTTAATGTTTCTGACCAAGTTGACATGAATGAGAATAACTGGAAGCACTATGAAGTTAGTTCCTTATACATTTAATTCTTAACACACCTTGTTCCACAGTGTGTTCCATGCCCGACAGAGGCTTTCAGAAGACATTATTTTTTGATGTATTGTTTTAATGCTGCTTGAATTTAGTGTTACAAATTTGAAATACATTTTTGATACTAAAGTAACATTTTCTTGTTGTTGTTTTTGTTCTTACCCCCCCCCCCCCTGTATGAAAGCCAATAGGATTTAAGTCCTGTCTTTTTATCCAGTTCAATATGTCGTCCCCTCTATCTCCCCGTTTCCTCTCTTCTTGGCTTAACTTTGTAATGAAACGGCAAAATAGCCCCAAAATGAGTTTGTCCATACTTTGGTTTATGACCAAATACCTAATGCCGTTCCCTTCAGCTTTACTTTGTGTTAAGTGCCAATTACTTTAAAACTAAGATGGTGATCATGGTGAAAATGATACATGCTAACATCAGCATGATAGCATGTATTATTATATCATTGTAAACATTGTAGAACATACTAAATTAAGCTTAATGCGCAAATCACAGAGACTATCAGCTGCATTTCCTTTTAGTTTGGCAGATTTGCAATTATCTTTTTTAAACTTCTTTCCTTCCAAACAAGAGAATTGATCACCTGGCCAAAAAAATCAAACAACCACATGCATCCTAATATATCTTATAACTTAAAAACAACAACCTTTCAATCAAAGGGAAGCATTACAGATAAGTATGACTATAAAGTCGCCAAAAGGCATTTAAGAAATCAATGTTTGTTCATAATATTTGTTGCTCAAATGAAGCTGTTTAATGCAAAGAGTATATTTTTTTGATAAATGAATCAATAGATATCCACGTCCACAGTTTTTTCTACATCCTGGACACTGGAGGCCTGTTGAAATAATGTGAAGCAATGTGACAAGTGAATCTATCAGACAGGAAGTAATGGGTAATCTATCTCATGGGAATATCTACTTTCCTCTCAGGGCCTCAGGTAGGATGTTGTCAGTCAGCCAGGATGATGGAGATGACTGTTCATGTGACGTGAACTGAGGTAAAAAGATTGCTGTTGCATCAAAGCAAGAGGGAAATAAAGAGGCGGCGCATAGTAACCAAAAGTCTCTCTTTGCCTCATTGCAACAGGAGGTACCTTGATCGCTCTGCAGGTATTCAAAGAATAATCTTTTAGGAGATGTTGTCTAGAGTAGAGATCCATGATCTTGTAAACACCCCCAATTGGATCCCATGAAGCAGTTAGGTGGGGATGCATGTCAGATCCTGGATAAGTGACAAGTGTTCTAGTGACATGACATCTACTGCTGTTCGGATACAGGCCGGACAAAGCATGTGTGTTTATGTGTTGCTCTGGCATGGTGTGAGTTGTACTGCGCGGAGATGGATCAGACCTGTCATCTACAATTTCTTGCTTCGCCCTCTTACATTGAATGGAGCTGAAACCTTCAAGCTGCCTCTTCCTGCCATGTGATCCGCTGCGTTCAGGTTCAGGAGTTGGATTCAAATATTTGTCTCTTGGAGGTGAAGTGTCTGTTGTTTCAACTTGTTGGCTCCCGTGTTTCTCTTTTTCATCAAGTTCCTCTCTCCGGTTCAGGATTAGGGGCTGTTCCAGTTTCTCCCTTTTGTTAGTATGGCTGTAAGGTGCTGGTAATGATTGGAAATATTCAGCGGGATATCTTCTGTTGAAGAGGTTTGAATGTCCTGCTGTTTTTCCTGGCTCACTTCTGTCACTTGTGTTTCCAAATGCAGGATGTCTATAGGGAGAGTCTAAGAAAGGAGAAGCAGTTCAGTTTCAATAGTTTGACAAATATAATACAGTTGCAAACTGAACTCACCAATCTTTGGCTGAAAGCAGGAGGGCTGCTCCGATTCCTTGTCAGGTAAACTGGATGCAGGATACTCAGATGTCAGATCTTGATGGAAACTGTTGGGTTTCTGCTGTATTTCCTGGTGGATAAAGTTTTTAAAGCACAACATTGGTTTTGGAATTAGATAGGAAATAACTAATCACAACCACAGTCAAAAGAAAACATTTCAGTACAACAAAAGATAATGCACAATATGATGTTTACTATATGTATTGCTCCTTTAAATTAAGTGTGTTATTATGCCTGTCAACTGACGACTTAAAGCTTTTGGATCTATTATTATATTAAACAAAACACTTTTTCATACTATGGCTTATTTTTATTCAGACATAAAATCCCTAAATCAAGTTTCATTGACTTGAGTTTCAGCCACAAAATAAGGAGAATGTGTACAAATAACTTCTAATGTATCAGTTTATGTGAATACAATTTGATGCAATTACTTATTACCTTGATTTGCTTCTGGTAATATATCCTCCATGCAATCCTGACATGCAGGGCGCCACATCTCCCTCGTTTCTGAACAAATAAATGCAACAAACTGTCAGAGGTGTTAGACAAAATGTACCAAAGTAAGAAAGTAGCTTGACTTTTAGCTTGGTTGACATGTCAGTTGTTATCGGTGCATGTTGGACTCACTGTTGAACTGAAGGGTGCCTGCGCTGCTTTGTGAAAGGCAGTGACAGGAGCAAAAGAGCGCCTCGTCCTCGCTCTGGGGAGGTGCATGTTGAACTGTAGCAAGAGGTTAAAGACAACATCTTTAAATTATTTGTGCACACTTAGTGGCAATAAGCTAATAATGGCATTCAAACATCAAATAACATTACAGAATAGACCTCAGATGAACATCGGTACTTTTTGATTACCATCACTGCTAAGTAAAGTGACACATCTGCTTACATTATTGTCCTGAGATCCCATCTGAGCAGGTGTGGTGGTCAAGGAGTGGAGCATGATGGGATTGTAGGCATGCTGGTGAACATACTGATGCATGGGAAGATGTTGAAGAGCCAGTTAGTTTTGGAGCTTGAGGAACTTGAATGAGTGGACTTGCTCCTGGCTGGTTGAACACCTAATGGTCACAAATGCAGACGGATCTCTTCCTTCCGATCAGGGATGAACCTTATAGTCGAGACACACACGGCATGAAAAAGTGAACAATATTTTACACACAACTATGCAAATCACATGCAAATGACATTATCTTAAATTAAATTAAATTGCATTACGAACAGTAATCCAATTTAGGAACCCAGTATGGCAATCCATTTAATTAATTAAGGATCCATCCTTTCCAAGAACACATGATTATAACCGCTGTGAGTGATCACTGTGAATGCAATTATTCTGTGTGAATAAGTAGAGATGGGAAGTAGTGGAGTACAAATACTTTGTTACTGTACTTAAGTAAATTGTTCTGGTATCAGTGCTTTACTCCACTACCTATTTTTCTGACGACTTTTTACTTTTACTTCTTACATTTTTAACACAAATACCTGTACTTTCTACTTCTTACATTTTCAAAACAGGTTTGTTACTTTAGTTTTAATTTGTGTTTGGTGGCCTGATCATTATTATTTAGAGTCATTGCGTGCCTATTGATTTGAACACGATCCGTGTATCCATCATTTCCTGGTCTTCTCTAGAGAAGAGGGACCAATGAAAACGTTGTCATGTTGCCGTTGTTCAGCATCGAAACATTCATTAGCTAACAATGACATTATTGTTCTATTAATATAAAGGGAGGTCAGTTACTCTTTAAAACAGCTGGTAGTTATGGGTAATTTTTACTTTAGTACATTTCGAAGCCCATACTTCTTTACTTTTACTTGAGTAAAGACGTTTAGTCAGTACTTTTACCAGAGTATTTTCAAACACAAGTATCTGTACTTCTACTTGAGTAAAGGATGTGTGTACTTTTGCCATCTCTGAATATAAGTAGTGACAGTGAGGCCCTACTTTGAATTTACTGTGTACTGGGCAAGAACATTTCAGATAAAGTTGGTGCAGGTATCCTTCCTTCCTTCCTTATGAGGATCTCCTTTATCCTGCTGTTTGTGTCAGTGCCTGTTTAACCCCTTTAGGCCAAAGCAATCCAATAGCCTGATCCCTCCTTTCTCATAAAGACAAGATTAGCTGGAGGTTAGACATCCTATGTTCTCTAAACTTCGCCCATGTCAGCGTGCCAAAGAAATCTCTTAATCTGATAAAGGAACCGTTTGTCAGAAGCCCAAACTGCATGCATGAGGCCTCAGAGTACTTTCCTCAAAGCACCATACATTATACATCAGTCAAATCTTAATACTTACATAAAAAAAGTTCCAAAAGGATTTAAAACCCACAGTTATATTTTAGTCTGCTGGTTTAAACAGACAAAACGTTAAAGGACTCTGGAGGCTCTTTAATTGATTTGATTTTACAACCTATAGAACAAATGATTTAATAGAATACAGATTGAATAGATAATTTGGAAGATAAAATAACTATTGATTAGCCTATTAACTGTTGATTGAAGCACTAAACAGTTAGAACAACAGATGGATAACCTGTTAAAAAAAAGTCCCCCTTGCTTGAGAGATAATGTGTAAATCATTGTTTTAACCCTTGTGTTGTGTTCGAAAGCTGTTACCGTTCATGGTGTTCGCGGGTACATTTTGACCCATGATTTATTTCAGTCCAAAACACACACAAAAAATGACTACCATCCAATGTTTTAACTACATCATAAAAGACGTATTATGCATTCATAACCGTACAATCCTGTTGTAATTGTATTGTATGGCCCCAAAACACATTACACCACATATTGCACACGTGCATGTGTGTGTTCAGGTTCAAGTGTTAGTGTACATATTATTTGAGAAAGGTCGGGTTGCTGTGGGGGCGGGGGATGGGGGGCCAGGTGCATGTTGCAAAAAATTATTGTTACAGTGGATGAAGGGGGTGGGGGAGGGGTGTCTAAAGTCAAAGATGAATCTTGATTGGGCCAAATTTGACCTTGAGTCACCCACAACAATTCTACTGGGTCTTCCCAGACCGGGTCACGGGAGACCCGAACACAACATAAGGGTTAAAGCTTTTATATTTAGAAAGAAACATAGCCTACCTCCTACACAAAATAATACATCATTTAATAGCTGGCATCCATCTGACTGTTTGATGATGCAAACTCTATGGCAGACTCTGTAAATGTGTTTCTTACCTGATGAGGCACAGTAAAAGACGTCCTGATGTTTGAGGGTTATAGTCCAGTTAACAACATCCAGCCCCGTCAGCTTCTCTATCAACCAACAAAGTTAGAAGACATCAACCTTTTTACTTCAGCTACTAACAGGACAATGAACCCTGCTTGTCGTCTCTCAGCAGAACCAGAACACTGACATCAGTTCAGGAACACCTGTTGCTGTGAGCCAGTGTCAGCTGTCTGTTGCCCTTTAGTCAATTAGTCAGTGTTACTTACCAACACTAGGAAAGACCATTAACTAACCCTAATGGCTTAACCCAATCCCATTAGCTCCCTAAACCCTTTAGTTTAGAGGAATACAGTTTATGTGAGAGGAGAGGGTTTTTTAAGATAAGGTTAAATGATATAATAAATATATGTTTTTTTTTATTATGTAAGGTTTATTTGCAAACCTATAGAAATGTAAGGTATATTATCATTTATTTAAAAAGAATATAACTTGAATCACTCAGGAGTTCACCACAATGATAATAAATACAGCATCTTAAAGAAAGGATGAATAGATGTATTGCCCACAACTACACATGTTCCTTTTCCACATGGATAACACACAGACATATGCAGATAATATTGGTAAAAATACTAACATTTGAGGGTATAGATCAAATGGTGTTGTCTTTATTCCAGTAATTCCATTACCATTTTAATGTTTTACTACTGAAATTAGTTAAACCTATCAACACCAAATAAGGCTTCACCGTTAGTGTTTCCTGATTGAATTATTCGAAACGGATCATTGAATTGAATTCTTCAATGTGCTATGTGTCTCAAGCTTGTCCTGAATTTGCCCCAGACAAACTGGGCTACCCTTCAATTGGATCCCATTAAGAAAAACCTAAGACGGTGATTGGATGAGGCTTTGGGATGACATGTTCTCCTTGATTAGCTAATTCCATTCTCACTAACCATCCAAATCTTGTTTAGCATGGGGTTACCTCTAATGCTATGTTGAGGAACAACACTCACCAGGCCCCAAACCATTAACCTTTATGACCCCAATACACTGGTGTGCCAAAACTATTGGACAACTTAGAGCTCAATAGTGTATTCTCATCTTGTTCACACACTGCTCTTAAAATATTGTTGGAGCTACTTTGTTTTTCTTAAAGTTAGCAAAAGTAGACCGTATCATTATTGGCTTTGCATAAATATAATGATGACTTTGTACCTTAAGCACTTCCACATAAAGAGATTTTGAAACCAAATGAAGGGTTTGCCAATATATTTTTCTGAATGGTGGTGCATTAATACAGAGGTTTCTATATTGGGTTATATAATCAAAACCAAAATAAATCATTTCAATATAATTTAGTATAATCCACAATTTAGAATGCATTACATTTCACGTAGCTCTATACTTATATACTAAATGGTTTGGTAAACTGACATTAAAGAGTTTAAAGGTCTGTTATATTTAACTACAATAGGGGTCACTGTTTAGCAGAGGGAAAACAAGCAGTCTTCTCTCAGCAGCTGTGAGCAGGAGGCCCTGAGTGAATGTGATATTACTGTAAGCTTTAGTTTCGTTTTGACAGTAATATCTGAAGCAAGATTAGACATGTTCAGCTTCCCTCCCCTGAAGGTAATGACACTGCCCCACATATATTGTATGTGGGTGTGTTTTTGCTTCTGTTAGCAGCAACCGAGAGGAAAAAGCCCTCAGGGTTGTTTTTTTTACTGGGGAATTCCACCAATTAATTATTGATTATATATTAGAAATGTACACCAGAGGGAAATAATTGTTTGATTGTCACAATGTAACGAGGAGGTAAAAACCTTGGTAAAAGATGGATAATTTATTTAAATAAAACCATTCCACCCATTTGGATTAGGACAAGAACTCTCCTGCTTTAAGCTAAGATTTCACAACTGCCACACTCACACTTAGGTCGATTAGTAGGTCTGACTAATAGTCAGAGATGACTTACCGACCTCAACAGTATATCTAAGTCAAAGTGTCTTGTTAGTTCACTAGGTAGAACTTGAGTGCATTGCTATCCAACTAGAGAACTCTTTTAAGGGTGGAGAAATGTTTATCTACCAGAATCTGACCAAAAAACAAGTAAACAAGAAGTTTAAGGTAGACGCACTTTATTCCTAAAACAGAAGCTGCACCATCAGTAGCGGCACACAATTATATGTACACATATACACACACAATTACCTAAATCTGTTATATAAAATATATAATCTGACAATGTACCTTTTAATTCCTCTTCAGAGCTCATTGAGTTACTGTGCGAGAGACTCTGGAGCCAAAGCGGACAGAGAGGTAAGTCTCATCCACTCATTGGGTGGGACACAAATGCCCAGGCCAGCTTTTACTTCATTTTTACAGCATGGCAATAAAAAGGTCTGTACCCTTTGAAAAAATAATATTCTAAAAGCAATCTACAGCAAATTCACTTGAACAGGTTTTTCCGTGTTGTAATTGAGAAAATTACACTTTTTAAACCAATTCCTTTACAGTGAGATGTACACCCCCTCTAGGATTTGTAATATATAAAAGATATTAAGCATTAAAAAATCCACATTTAAAAACTTACAATAAATAATATATGCAGGCATTTCATTAAGATAAAATTTCATAGATTGCAATCTACAGTCATAAAAAGACAATTTATTCTCGTTTATGAAACGTCCCTTGATCTTCCAAAATGCTAAAATGGATTCTTGGCATCTGATTGATTGATTGGAAACTTGTAGACAGTCAGTGTTGTGTGAGAAACACCGGGGGAGGAGGAGGAGGAGGGATGCTTCCCCCCCACTCGCCCTGATGGAGTGTAAGGTCCATTGAGTGTCCGGGATCATTCAAAGCAGGAAATCCAATCAAATCTCAGCACTTTGATCCCGATAGAGTTCAGAGCATGTTCATGATAAAGTTGTACATCTGTGTGAGCACCACAAAGTGAACGGGCAGACAGGAGCGTCGGTCCTGGGTCGCAGGGTCGCACGTCAGCCAGGAGAGGGCGTTGTACTGCTCTAGAACAAATCTATGATGTAGGAGGCAGAAACAGCTGTGTTAGTTCATTTTTCACATTGTTCCTTTTTATTTTAACATGCCGCTATTAAACTGGAGCAGCTTACCTGAGCACATCAGAGGTGTGGTTGGAGTCGAGGGGGTGGGAGTGTTTACTGTGCAGGAGCTCGTCTGATTGGACAGAAGACACGTGCAGGTGCAGAGAGGCCTGGGGAAATTGAAGGATAAAGATGCAAATTACAGATAGCCCCACATTAGGACGTGTACACACCGGCCGTTACATCGGGTTTTTTTTATTCAATAGGAAAGACATTTTTTTAGACTTCTGTCTTTTACTCCTGGTTAGTCTACTGAATTTTGGTGTTAAAATATGAAATAAACACTTCATTACAAGATCATTCACTGTGACCCATGTTCGCCTCTTACAGCTCTTTCCACAAACAATTCCTGTAAAATAATCTGCACTGTAAGATACTGGAGGATATGAGAAGATAGGACCATGCTCTAAACACAATGTACAGAAGAGGAACATAACGTGGAAGGTAACAAACAGTTTGTAAGTGGACACTATGGACCCTTGTGCTAGATAAGTATCATTTTCATAAATTAAAACCTCAACTAACCAAATTAGCATTCTAAGCAAATTGTCTCCCACGCTACAGGCATCAGTTCGTGTTTCTTTTCTCACAATTCTGCTGCTATAGCGCAGAAGGTTTGCCTTTTGGGAATTGGGTTTTATATTATAAATAAAGTTGTGAAGGGCACTGTGGGATAGCAGAGTTGGTTGTTTCTTTCAAGTTGCTTTATAAACCGTACCCACTAACTCCAGTCTGCAGCAAATCACAGCTGATTACCGCCCCCTGCTGACATAACAAAGGCCTTACATAACTGGGAAGCCAGTTCTCTGTTTGGTCCTTAAAGTTCAAATAATATTTTCCTTTACACTGATCACATGGCTTAATCCAATGGATAGATAGTTCCTTATAGCAACAGAGAATTAGCTTTTCTGACAGACACTCCAGATTTAAGTTATGTAATGAAGCGTTTCATAGTCCCTGGTTGGGCCAAAAATACCAGCAATTATCTTGTCCCAACTTGTTAAGAGAAATATGTTTTGCTCAGGACACATTTGTCTCAAGTGAAGTTTACTCGGCACTGACACGTTATCTAACAATGTGTCAAGGAATCAGTCTGTGGGTTTGGTTAGATGCTTAACACACCTCAAGAACCATTCCTCCCACACGCTTCCCATTAGTTGTAGCCCTAACATTTGACAAAAGTAAAGTGTAACTGTACCTTGAGGAAGAGAGGGCACTGGTTCTGGGCTTGAGGGCAGGCAGACCAGAACCAGTCAGGCAGTGGTCCAGTTTTGGCTGTGGAGACGAAGTAGCCCAGCGCCATGGGCTGCTGCAGGATGTTCAGAGCCTCCTCATGGGACTCCATACGGTCAGCACTCTGGCCCTGCGAGGAAACATTGTTGAAATGAATTAACAGAGAAAGAGTTGATTTATACAGCACAATTGTTTCTTTGCAGCTACTGCCTCCATTTACTGTATATATTTAAATGACGTTAATGGCACCACGTATTAATGGAGTAGCTAACAAATCTTGAAACTTTGTGACTCAGTGAGGTTAAGATATAGTGAGCTCAAGGCAGTAATAGTTTTTCTTTATCTGAGTGCAGTTGCGTCATTTTTCAAACGCAAGCACGCATTTGAGCGTGTCATTATCTACACGTGTGATATCCTATCTCTTTCAAGCTTCAGTCTTCATCTATTGGCAACATTTGATACATTTTTGTGTCAGTCTGCTCCGCCTGAAGCTCACTGGCTGGAATACATATGTTTAAGTTGCTTCATCTCACTAGATGACCGAAGAAGAAAGACAACATGACATTTTGACGTGAATTTGTAAACACTGAGTCTCTTCATCTTGCAGGTATGCAGGTCATTGTCTGTAATAGACTTTAAATGGACTTCTGTTTCATTGGATTATAAATGATTGACATACCTTTGTTCCGTCTCCCCCCTGGTGGTAGTGGGAGCCGGGGGAGTGAACAGGGGAGGTTGTGGGGGAGTTGGGCAAGATGTTGATGAGGTCTGGATCCACCATGTCGTTGTCAAACAGGTCGAAGAGGCCCATGCCGTCAGATCCATCTGTGGAGAGAGAAACATGCAGAGGGTTAGGCTTCTGTCTGTCCTATTCATGGCTCAATAACTCTTGATAATGAACAAAAGGATGCAGAACGTACCGGGGTTTATGGGGTTAAAGTTGATGTCGATGGGCTCTGCCGTGTTAGTGTTGACCTGCACCATGGCTGAGGTGGGGAACACTAGGATGTGTGTGCACGATGTGTCCTGAGGAGTGTTCAGCTGCGATGTCTGCATGTTGAGCGTGGTGCTGCGACCGAACACTGAACCTGTCGACACAGAATCTACAGACACGAGACAGACAATCAGAGTCAGAGCCAAAAAGTCCCCTCCTTCACAAAGTCTAAACTAACATGTTACTATTCCCTTTTACCTGGCATGATGACAAAGGATCCCTGGGGCTCCATTGCAACTAGACAGACGCTAAGGATGCTGGGAGTGTCAGCAGCAGAGATGCCACACAACTTGCACGTCTCCTTGAGGCGTTTACTGAGAGACTGCAAGTTCCTCCTGCTCAGCAGAATACTCCAGTCTGGATCAGGGAGGAGAGAGGAGCTCATTAGTGGGTGTTCATGTGAGTAAATAAGCTACATGTTCTGCAAACACTGCAGGTGTGTGTGTGTGTGTGTGTGTGTGTGTGTGTGTGTGTGTGTGTGTGTGTGTGTGTGTGTGTGTGTGTGTGTGTGTGTGTGTGTGTGTGTGTGTACCTCTCAGCTCCCCGTGGCCCATTCTACCAAGCCGTCCGATGACCACCCTCCATGGCAGCGATGTCACCTGCACCAGGCCGAGACACCACTCCCACAGTTTCTGCAAACCCACCCGCCTGACGGAGCCCTTTTTCCTACGCGCCCTGAGAGAGACACAACACATGTTTTGTTTTTTTAAATACAGACACAATCTTACAGTAATTAAGACAGCAATGAACAGTGTGCGCATACCTATTGGGTACATCGATGCTAATAATGCAGGTCTCCAGCAGTTCTCCGTGCTGGTCGGTGCAGGAGGCCAGCAGCCAGCGCTGGTCGTGGGAAAGGCAGTAGCCGACAAACAGGACGTTGTACTTCTGGGAAGCCTCGCCAAACGTCTCCCCGAGCTCCGTCTGCTTGTCTTTTATAGGAGCCAAAATGAAGGGCGGCGTGTACAGGCGCAGACATTCGGGCCTCTGCACAGGAGAAACACGTGATGGTTTAAAAGATTAGAAAGGGAGAGACTTTAACAAAAGACAGAAACTGTTCTGGCTGACTCCCTTTACCAGAAGCCACACAGGTTTCATATAAACAGCCTATATAGGGGGCGTTTACCTCTGGATCCTTTAGTGCCATGTCGATGGCAAGGCCGGGGCCAAAGCCCGTCAGAGCCTTGAAGTTGGTCGAGTTGGGCAGAGGCCGCCGACACTGAGTGAACACAGAGAAGGCCAGCGACTTGAGGTGTTGGCTGTAGAGGTGGCGCTCCCCGCTGCGCACCGGCTGCAGCAGGTACTGGCAGGGAACAATCTGACAGGGAACAAACGACAGTGACACTTTAGTTTTTCTGTAGGTAAACATCAATGGGTTCATCTGCCTACTTCTTAAGTTGACTTTCCCCTCCCTATTTTAGGGGCCCCTATAGAAACTTTGAATATAAAAAAACAAATGTCTGTACAGCCCTATACAGCCTTTTCCACATAGAGTACAAGCGATAACAATTTGAATCATATTTCATTAATGACTTAATCATCCTTTACATAAAGAACATAACCAATAGCAGCACATGTACCACCATATTGGGAATGTTAGAATGGGCTTACTGGCTTATCAACAATTAGTTAAAATGTAAATGGAGTTACGAAATAGTATGCATGTGTGCATCTTTTGACAATTATGGTCAAATTAAGGAAAATATTTAAAGCTGTATTTTTTTTCTTTGACTTAATATTAAAAAAGGTGAAATACAGTGCCAAACTAAAAGTAGAAGGATATTAAAACTGCTCTTAATTACCACTGCTTTAGACTAACGCCTAACCATTAGCAAATTCACACTTCTCGTCTTTCAAAATCCCCCCTGCCAGTTCATGCAGTCTTGTGTCACTACTTTGCAGGTGTGGCAGTTAGCGCCTCAATTAGTGTCTGCTAATGAGTCCCCTCCTCCTGCTCAGCTCCCTCTGTGCCTGCCCGTAACCTGCTCTGTTGTGACTAATCCGTCAAAAGAGGAGAAGATCATTTAAAACTAAGGAAGACACCCATCACAGCACATGAGCAGAGTCCTGTAACTGTGTGATCTGTACATGTTAGGGATGTGCATCTCCATCACTGAGGCCGATGCCATGCGCATCTCGATACGTTGCCACGATACGATACATTTGAAACACCAGGCGATGCGATACGATTCGATTCCCCCCTGTTGCGATACAGTTCGATACGATTTGATTCAACATTATGCGATTCGGGCAATACGATAAATAATGATACTTCAATATGGTGCGACAGAGGATTTTTGTTTTATTCCTCAGATGCAGCAAATCATAAATTAACAAAAAAGTGCTTTACATATTTGGTTCTGTGCATCCCATCATGTTGTTTATTTTTTACCTTTAAAAGCTCTCCAGAGTACACTACAATTGTATAACACCTCACAGTTAAAACATTTAAGGATGCATTGCCCATGATTAACAATGTGCAAATAACAACTACCGTAATTTCCGGACTATAAGGCGCACCTGAATATAAGCCGCAGCAGCTAAATTGAATGATGTGTACATATATAAGCCGCACTGGACTATAAGCCGCAGGTGTTTTAATGTTTCATTACCATATGTAAGGGTTCGTGCACAGAGGGGATTGTCGGGAAAGAGAGGGCTGTTTGAGGAAGCTCCCATTTATTAACATTTCAACAAACAAGTTGCATATTTGCATAACGTATTCAAGTGTTACCATTTAGTGCAATAGTAGCTACAAAACATGTGCTGTGTAAACTGTACTGTATCACATAGCGTTTCAGACACACAAACTTTTCAACTTTCAAACTTAAACGGTGCGCTCCCAGCGCACGTACCGGCAGTGATCTACAGCAGTGGTTTTCAACCAGTGGTACGGGGACAAACTGTCTCGCTCTCGTAATGTCTGTCTGTCTTGCTCTCGTTCTGTCTCTCGTACCACTATCGGTTCCACTTTTACTTTTGCGCGCTACCTGTCTCACTCTTTTCCGGCCTCCAGCTTTTCCTGCTGGAGAAGCTGGAGCCCGCCGCTTAAAGGTGGGGGGCGCGGACCGGCCATAGAGCCCATAGAGTTAAAGGTGGTGGACTGTAATCTGTAAAAATCCATAGATTGGCCGCACCGTTGAAAAATGGGAAAAAAGGCGCGGCTTATAGTCCAAAAATTACGGTACTATAGTGCAATGCCCATACAGCTGCTGCCTGATGTGCTTAACACTCATTCATAGGCTAACTCAACAGAGAGCAGAGGTGTGGTTTCTATATGAACAATAAAGTCTGTACCTGCACTGAGACAGCGTTTCTGATGCGAGCAGGCAGGAACTGGAGCATCTCCATGTAGCAGCGCAGCAGTCCCAGGGTGTAGGCGCTGGAGTGGACGTCTCGGTCGGCATCTTCGTAGCTGAAGGGGTCGACGATATACACCACTATGGCAGGCGGGTAAGACACAGCGTGGGACTCTCCGTCTGTTGGCTTGCCCACTTTGTCTCTATCCATTGTGCTGTTGATAAAAAGACACTAAATCAATTCCATAACATTTCATTTAGCTGGCTGCTTTTATCTAAAGTGACTTACAAATAGTGCAATAAACCATAAAGCTCCTAGAGCAAAAACAACATAGAAACCAGGCATGAAGAAACAACCAGGGATTCCCACACAGACTTTACTTGGGCGGGCTGCACAGGTATATTAACGTCCTCCAAAGTATATAGCACGACCCATTTAGGTTTCATCTTTTTGTATCCGTCCGCGAGCACGACGCCATCTGCGATCGATTAGCTACCCCTCCTGCACCTGAGCAACCCACCCCCCCCCGTTCCTGGCTACCACCACATGTATACAAGTATATATTTCAGATCTGTGGGAAACACTGACAACCCATAGGAGATCTTTTCTAAAGAATAGATAACAGAAAAAAGGAGGAATAGCCATGTGTGTTGTATGATGAAATATACAACAATGTATTACCTACACCTGTTCAACTGCTCGTTGACACACATATCTTATCAGCCAATAACATGGCAGCAACTCAATGCATTTAGGCATGTAGACAAGGTCAAGACAACCTGATGAAGTTCAAACATTGCATCAGAATGGGGAAGAACGGAGATATAAGTGACGTTGAACGTGGCATGGTTGTTGATGCCAGACGGGCCGGTCTGAGTATTTCAGAAACTGCTGATCTACTCGGATTTTCCCACACAACCATCTCTAGGGTTTACAGAGAATGGTCAGAAAAAGGAATCATATCCAGTGAGCGGCAGTTCTCTGGGCAAAAGTGCCTTGTTGATGCCAGAGGAGAATGGCCGGACTGGTTCAAGATGATAGATCATCATCATCTTTATTTGATGATGATGATGATGATGATGATGATGATGATGATGATGATAGAAAGGCAACAGTGACTCAAATAACCATTAGTTACAACCAAGGTATGCGGAAGACCTTCTCTGAACGCACAACACGTGGAACCTTATGCAGATGGGCTACAGCAGCAGAAGACCACATGTGGTGTGGGGGATATTTTCTTGGCCCCTTAGGTAGGCTGTTAGGTTTAAACAATGCTCCATTGTTACTGAGTATTGTTCCTGACCATGTCCATCCCTTTATGACCACAGTGTACCAATCTTCTGATGGCTAATTCCAGCAGGATATAACACGACATTTCACAAAGCTCAAATCATCTCCAACTGGTTTCTTCAACATGACAATGAGTTCGCCGTACTCAAATGGCCTCCAGTCACAAGATGTGCATCCTATAGAGCACCTTTGGGATGTGGTGGAATGAGAGATTTGCATCATGGATGTGCAGCCGACAAATCTGCAGCAACTGCTTGATGCCATCATATGGACCAAAATCTCTGAGGAATCTCTGAAGGCAAGGGGGTCGAACGCGGTACTAGCAAGGCGTACCTAATAAAGTGGCCGGTAAGTGTATTTAAATAAGCTATGATTTATGTCACATTTTCTTCCAATGGCACTGGAATACCTAGTCCATGTTCAGGGTATATGCAGGGATCCTGAAGTCAAATTTAATACCTTTTAAGACCTTTTTTAAGACCCTTTCCATACATTTTAAGACCTCATCGCAACTTCGAGTTCTAACCGGTTACATTGGCAACACACTTTACCTCACATTTACTATATTGATTGTAAGATAGCAAAACTAAACAGAGTGTAGACAGACTACTGAAGCCTCCTCTCCACATGAACTTCAACCTCTCTGTGAAGGTCAGGTTTAATGCAGTATGCTGCTTTGTTGCTTCTGTACTCGGTGTTCTTTCATTCCAGTAAAACTCCTCAGAAACCATTAGAAACCAGTATTTGACCAATAAACAAAACAATTGACAAAACTTTGAACTATGAAATATATTAAACTTTGGTGAGCTTCAGCGGGGTAATGCCATATAGGAGCTCCCTCACAAATACCCAGGGGTTAAATTGGGCTGGGGCTGTCCGGGGCTAAGCCCTGGCACATAGGACGATGCTCTGACGTCATCACCCTCACACATTTGTCATATGTTTACAAAAAACGATATATATGTTAAGACTTTTCTCGTTCTTAATATAGACTATATTTAGGGTCGATATGTGTTGACTTTACTTTAAAATAGCAGATCTCTGTGACCGGATATAGTTTGGCTTAGACCCCGGCCCCACAAGGAGGCATACGGTAAAACGCATACGCAAGCGCAAAAAAGTCTTCCGTTCACACGCATTCGATTCATTAACGTGTCCGTTTACACTAGACCGCTGGAAATGCTGGAAACGCTGTAGTACATATGTCAGGCCTGTAAGTGACGCTGCTGCCGCCACAGAATACTCCAAAAGCAGCGAAGAGGACCCCGGAGCATGGTTGCCCTTCTGTTTATTCTCCGCGGTGGACGGCGTGTTCTCCTGCTGTATCTCTCAGGTAGTCCACCAGCAGATGAAAAACACCCACCTCTCCGCCTCTTCCAAGGAACGAGGGGACCGTGCGGCAGTTTCCGTAAAAAAAATGTTCCGCCGGTCAACATGTCCGTTAAAAGTTTAAATCTTCCGTACAAAATTAGAAAAGTGCCGGTCAGAGGTCTTCTTTGTTATTTATTGAGCTTTAAAACAAATTGATAACGACTCTGTTCTCCATATAATAATATAATAATATTTAATAAACGGTGCCTGCCTCTTTTCCTCCCCCTCTTCTGACAGCCCAGCAGCAGCAGGAGACGCGGGGAGAGGGAGGCGGGCTATTTCATCGTTATCAGAAAAATGATCATATAGGGCTTACACACGGAGCCTTTGGACCCCCAGAGCGTTGCGTATGCTGGTCTACCCACCTTGGGACCTGGGACCCGTTATCTTTACCGTAGTCGTTTAGTGCCCCCCCCCCCTTTTTAAGACCCCGCGGACACCCTGATGTTGTATATTGCAGAGGATGTAGCGATCAGTACAAATGAGCTGTGTATAAAAACCACCTGATGCAGATCCCAAACGTTTTAGTGGCCAGTTAAATGAAACAAAATAAAAAATGTTTAAATTGTAAAGTAACTTTGGAAATGTATTCAACCGGAAGGTGTTAATAAAAGCAAGGCAGGTAAAATAACCTAATTAAACATGGACAGTTTAGAATATTATACAAGTGATAAAAAGGTTGTTTAAAAAGCCAATTTGGTGTGCGATTTAACTATTAAAATATCAAGTGAAGCCAAGAGAACATAAACAATAACAAGAGCACCCAGATAAATGGAAACAACTAAGGATGAGCCAGAATTCGGCATTATAAGAAATCTTTTCCAAATTGTCCTTAGTTTTGATGAAGGTCATCGATTGTATCCCTTGTCTGCTTACTGATTCAATGCACAGCCAGGGGCCACTGACAGCTTTGTGAAATAATCTGTTTATAACATGAAATCCTGTATTTATATACATGACCCTCTCTCAAACTGGCACATACTAAAGTGTATACTACAATGTCTCTTACATCTTAAATGAATACAAACTGAAACGGGCCATTTCAAGAAATGACATAATAATTATATATGCAAGATTGCATCCAGGTACAACTTCCTCACAACGTAAAGCAATAAAGAATCATCAGGTATGCACCCCAAATCACTGGCACCCCTCAGACCTGTCTAGTTATAGAGTAAAAACAATAAACTAAACGTCATACTTCCTTCCAGCTACTGCCACCAGGAAGCAGCTTCAGAGTAGCCAAAAATAACTTCCAAAACACTTAAAAGCCATTGGTCACAACAAAAATGCATCTCTCTGTCTAGATGCTAAATTGGCCCTCATTGTGGTAACATACCTCTCTGGCGCCTCGACGTGCACTTGAGGCTGGTTGGCTGAGGGTCCGTTTTCTGCCAGCCCCCCCGCCCCCTGTTGGTTTGACTGCGGTCCGTTCTGAGACAAGCTGCCCTGCAGGCCTGACGTTCCAAACGGCGTGTAAGAGCTTGGCTTGGCTGAGGGCATCCCCCCGATTGTCTGTGGGCCTGAGGAGGCAGAGGGAGGGGTGCTGTTGACCGGGGCAGAGCTGATGCTGGCGCTGGTAGTGTTGGTGCTCTGGGGTCCTGAGGTGGTGCTGGAAGAGCTGGGGGTCTGGGACAAGGGAGAGGCCACAACAGGGCTGCGCTGAGACAATAGGGAGCTATCCAAAGACTGCTCTGACAGGTATGGAGCTGAAAGGTAAACACAAAATGATTAGCTGTCATTTCTGCAAACCATGCTACCTTTTCAACTGGGATTTAAGATGAATGAGTAAAGATGTTACCTAGATCATAGCGGCACACTTGAGCAAAGAGTTTGAGCCGATTAAAGGCTTCATTGTTTCCGTCTCTGGCAGCCATCTTAAGGAACCAGTCACTAAGGGGCTGCTCCGTCATGCTCCTGCCTTCTGTGGCGCCGACCTTCAATACGCCCTCTGGGTGACTCTTACAGATGGGCCTGTGTTGCCCAAGCTGGCATGCCTGTCGACAAAAAGGGAGTGAATGAGCAAAATGGAACTGTATGAATCACTTCACAAGAACATGTAACTGTTTTTGTGGGCATGTCTGTACAAGAAGGATGAGTTTCATCCCGTCAGGTGCGTACCTCATACATAGCACTCAGATCTTTGAAGAAGGTCTTTGCGCCGCGGAGTAGAGCCTCATTCTCTGGGCAGATGACAACATATCCCACATCTCTCTGGGAACCAAAAGGATCCAGAAGAAGCTTCTCCCAGTATGGCAAGCCGAAAGGAGACAGCACCACAAAATCATACTCATAACCGACCAAGAAAGTGGGGATGGGCAGAGGCTCAGGAGACTCATCGGTACCTGTAGCAAAAAGACATCAAATGTTATTTCAACAAATACAATATTCCATATCAGATCTCTATTTTTGTTAAGAGATTAGAGTGTTTAGGTAAAAACATTTCCACATACCATATGATCCCCTCCCAGCCATCTTGTGGAACTGTTGCCAAGTGAGCGGTCCCTGAACGCCCCAGGAGCGCACACTCCTCTTCTTCTGAATGGTGTCCTGCAGCACAGGCTGCAGGGACAACAACACCCGCAGGACGTCCTGAGAGAATAGCTTGCTCATGTCTGCTGCTGCAAAAAGAACAAAGACAACAAATGTTTTAACTTCATCATGTTTGTGGTTAGGAATAAAAAAACAAACGGGGGAAAATACGCTTGTTGTTAGAAGAAATTGACACAAAAAGAATACATACATTTGCATTTTGGCCAGTGATGAAGACAGGTGCTCTTCACTAGTGCTTCATCTACTTTTCCCCCTGACATATTGTCCATGAACTGCCTGCCGTGCTCCAGTGCCATGTAGCAGTCATTATAACAGTCTCTCTCTTCCACCCTCAGAAATGAACTGGGTGCTGAGCTCTGCTTGGTGTATTCTACGCCTGCCATGGGGGCAAAAGGGTTGGTGCACTGGTCCTGCAGCAGCAGGATTAGCTCATCCGGAGGCTTCTCTGTCAGGCTGCCAGCTTTGTGAGCCGTGGAAGCTCGCAGCTCTTCGAAACACCGCTCAGTGTCCCGACTTGCGTCCGAGCCGCGCACCACCACGTCCAGCTCGTCCTCCAGAAACAGCCCGGCCGACTGGCCAAAGCGCCGATTTGTGACAGCACTGAAGCCACAAGTGCAGGGGTACTGGGCCTCGCCATTGTCCTTGAGGTACACCCCTACATCCGCTCCTCTGATGTTCATGTTGCAGACACACACGCAGCAACTGTCAAAGTTACAGTCCTTGAAGAGGTTCATGACTGACTCAGACAGAATGAGGGTGACGTAGAGACTGTGAGCCTCGGGGATGGAAGGTACGGTGGCCGGCTCAACAGAGCTGACAGGTCGACAGGTGGAGGCAGTAGAGGCGGGGGAGTAAAGGTCAGAGTTGTCGTACTTAAGGGAGCCCTGGACACTCGACGGGCCGCGGGGAGTGCGTGGAGTGCGTGGGGTGCGAGGCGTAGGCACGGAGAAGCGCGGCGTGGCTGGGGAGGGCAGGATGCCGGTGCCGCTGTTGCTCGGGGGGGCACTGCTGGACATGAAGGGGGTGTGGGTCTGGGGGGTGTAGGTCTGACTGTAGTCTGGCTCCACACTTGGGACGTTACTGGTACCGAGACAAGCAGAAAACTAAAGTTAGTTTTGTGGTTACAACATGTTTTTTGTTTATACAAAAAAAGTTGTTTCTAGATTTTATTATTATTTTTTAAAAACCCATTCTAAAATCTCCATCAGTATTATGCATAATGGTCCGTAACCATAACATTACATCAAATTACATCCACAGACATTCTTCCAAATATTGTTTTAAATATTTTCAGAATCATAAACAAATCAACTTTGCAAAAAAATAATAATATTAAAATGAATTTAATTCAAAACATCTGGCTATTAAAATAGTTTTTGGATAAATTCAAGTCAAAACTACTTTTTTTTTTTTTTTTAAAGCTCGACAATGAACAAAAATGTTCGTTTTTTTTTTACAGTTTATTTATTACACATACTTTAATTTGCATCTGGCTCAAATACATTTCCCATACCATTATATGATCAAGTTTCAATTATTAGTGACTGTTAAAGGATATATCAATACATTCTGGTTCAAAGTATAAGTAATGAACATCAAGAAAATCTGTCATAGACTATAAAGTGGTGCCCGATACAAGTTTTGTAACGGGGCTCATCCCAAACAGCCCCCTTCCTCACTTTTTCTGAAACAGCACTGACCTGTCTTTGGTGAGGAGATTGACATTCGTCACTGGGGGTATCAATTCCATTTTGCCCATGGTCCAACTGGGCGTGTACACACAGTCTTCTGGCAGTTTGATAGGCAACAGACACTGGCTTGGTAGCATCTTCAATGGTGCGTACATGGAACAGCCGATTAACAACTGACACGTCTCTGGCTTGTATACAAAGGAGAAGTCCTGAAAGAAAAAAGGGTAAAAAAGGGTGAGATTCACTGATGTGGGTAGACGTTCCACTCATTTCGTACTTGGCAGGTGTGCTTCGTGTCATACCTTTATTTCCGATGGCTTTGGGCTGCAATATCCCTCCTCCACCTCCATCTTGAAGTGGTTGTTGAGCTGGCTGCCGTCCAACAGGGTGAGGCCCGCCCCTCCTTCCAGGCTGTCCTTGCCCCCGGAGTTCATGGGAGAGTAACCCTGCTGCTCCAGGGAGGGCGGGGTGGGAAACATCTGGTGCAGGTCTGCTGAGCCTGGGGAAATAATACGTTATTACTTCTTCTATACGTGTAAAAAAAAAAAAGGTTACAATGCACAATGATGAATTGAAACAAAGTCTCCTTACTTATGCAAGACAGAGGATCCAACGTGGCTCCTTTACTGTCTTTACAGCCAAACTTGTCCTCCGAACCAACTCCAGCTCTTTTGGAGCCAGGCTGTGCAGACAGGGAAAAACAAAACTCTATACTCAAAACATTTCATATCAAATCGTTGAATGGGCTTAAAAGTCCCTAATAAACAAACGTTTTCAAGCAAATAAAAAAACTGAAGATTAAGAAAATCTTGTAAATTTCAACTGAAATTGTTGTGCTGCCCTTACCACTAGCTCATCTTCATCTGAATTGAAGATTTTATCCAGGTCGCTGTATGACACGGCCAAGTCGTTCTCGTGGATAAGGCTGGTGGAGGCGGTAGGTTTACTGCCCGATGCACCCTGACCATCTGCACCGCAAAACAAATTGGAAAGGAGACCTTGAATAACCAGACTCCAAACATTACATTTAATAAAACGTCAAACCTATGGGCCAAACGAACAAAGAAAGGGGATTCTCACCGTCTGCTGATCCATTGTCCTCGTCCCCCTGGATTAAAGAAATACAAAGATTAGTTTTTGTAATATTGTAGGAAGACTATGCCATATTGTACAGTAGATAATCAGGGAAACCACCGCCATTGTTATTTGCATACAGGATCATTGCATAACACATAGTTCGCTTACAGATATACTCTGCATCTACACAAATAAAGGAATACCGGCAGAGCTGGGATAGTTTGGAAATACTTTCAACACTGGTGAACAAATACAAATAAAACTGATGGGGCTTTTTAAAAAAACACCTTTAATAACTTCCTGTTCCAGTAACCAAAAGAAGTCAAATGCTTCTAATAGGTTAAGAGCTTTCTTAGAACAAACAACTATATAATAACTGAAGATACATTTTCTGAAACTGGCAGACTGATTATAACAGATAAACAACACTAAAGTCTGACAGGCATTTGATGGCAACTTTTTGTACCTGACAATTGTTGATACTCAGTGATACAAACTTAAAAACACTAACACACACAAAAAGGTACCAGGCCGTATTTTGGGGGGTAACCGAAGCAGGATACATAGAATACAAGGCAGTCGATTCATCCAGCCCATCTGTGAACCCACCTTGTTTTTCTTGCTGCCATCCCTTTCTGAGCCAGACTTGTCCTTCTTCTCTGTAAAGCTGAACTCCTCGTCTCCCTCTACAAAGGCGTAAGGGTCTGAGTCGTCACCGTGTTCTCTGTCACCTGATGCGGAGGCATAATGGCTGTTTCTCCGCTGGGCGTAGGCCCTGACCAGCTCCTGGGACACTTTCAGGGTATGCGTGGACCCCGACATCAACCTGAGAGGAAATAAATTGTGCAGAGTTGCCAAGACTGATACAGGCATGTGGTTTAAATTGAACATGCAGCTGAGGCGGAGTATTTCAGCACTTACTCTGTGACGGAGATTACGTTTTCTGTTCCTCCACCTCCCCCAGAATCATCTCGTATTTTATCCACAGGTAACAGGGGCGTCAGGAAGTTTGATGCCTTCTTCCTGGGCAGGTTGAAATACTTCCAGGGGTTGTGGGTGGAGTCTTCATTGGGGTTAATGGCTGAACCCACAAAGACAGTGGGTTCCAATGTTTCATTGTAGGATTGGGGGAAAGGCATAGGCATGTTCTCCAGCCGAGGGTCCTCCTCCAAGCCCTTCTGAGGAAGCAGACAGGGCTCCACCGATGGCGGATAGAACGTTTGATGAATGGGCGTGGAAGAGTTCTTCATGCCGCCGGGAGTCATGTCACCTTCTGCGTGATCGCAGGGGTGTGGGCTAAGGGGAGGGGGAGGCGGGGATCCGTTGAGGTCTGCAGGGTGTGTGTGCAGCGTAGGGGCTTTGGAGGACACGGTATCCACGTGGTGCAGACTGGGATACGAGCCGTCGTCCTGTGATCTCAAACAAAGCCTCTGGTTCTGCGGCTCCATGGTCTGCTCCTCGCTCACAGAGTTGCGGTGGTGAAAAGGCGTCTGCGGCCTCTTCTGCTGCTTATCCCCCTTTTCCAGCTTCTCGCCCAGCTTGTGCTTGAGGGCCGGCTGGGCAGGCTGGCCGGATGAAGGCGGGTGTCCTGAGGTGCTGCTGGATCGCTGTTTCTGATTCTTATGTCTGTATAAAGAGAAAGACAATGAGTATAAGACACTTTCCTTTGATTATTAAAATATGTCACTTTTTTCAATTCAACATACCGTAAGCAATTGCAATGAGGCCTGTGAGTACACTCCACAAAATCCCAAAGACCAGTTTTGTCCGACTCCTCCTCACAGGTCCCATTGGTTAAAGTGGTAAACTTCCTCCTATTGAAAAAGGGCAGATTGATATTTATCAGTCACCAGTCACCATGGAGGCAATACTTTGAATACCTTTGAGGAAGAAATGGCACTGCACGTACTTGTTCCCTGTACGGTTTATGTTATATTCCTGCCATACAGACTCCACCATCTGGCTGGCCAGCCTGCGAGGGATTTTACCCCCATGAAGAGTGTTGTTAGAGCTGTAGCCATCCGACGCAGAGGACAACTTCAGCCACCTCTGAGCAGGCTGGTAATCTATGAGGGAAGAAAGATGTAAAAACAATACTGTTATTATGCTGAATCTCTCAGAACAAAAAGACCAATGAAGGCTTTCTAGTCCATATTCAGCCTTAAGTCTCACCAGTCTGAGCCTCCTCTGGTGATGTTGGAGGAGTCAGAGTGACAGAGGACATGGCAGGGTCTCTGTGAGCAGCGTGGCCCTGCTGAGCACCACACAGGCTTCCTGAGGTGTTCACTGAGCCCTGCAGGACCACAGCAGGAAGGTCCGACAGGGGGAGAAGCACCAGGCAGGAAGGGTACACCATCCTAACTCCCGCTGCAACCAAAGAAACACCACCATTTACTTAAAAAAATAATAATTCTAACCGCATTCGGAAATGATTTGTTTACATTTGTTGCAACATTGCGATTGATTCCACAGCCGGTTAATTGACAAGTTTAGACATAAAGTTCTGCACAACAACCACAAAGATTTTTTTTAACATTTTGGTTTCTTACCGACGAGGACCTCCACAGCCGCCAGAGAGTCATCCTCCCAGTCTGTATCCTCCATCTTATCTTCCTGGACGTCCTTGGGATTTGGGCTGATGGGATAGAACTGCCTCCACTCCTCTATGAGCTTCTGAGTGGGGTGGTCTGACATCTTGAAAGCCTGACCGGTGAGGGTCCCATTCAAGCCGTATGGGCTAAGGATGACTGCAGGGCAGAGGAGTCACAATACGTATGTAAGTTCAGTAATAAACCCCAACAAAAATGTATTAAAAAAAAGCGAAAACCACTTTTTAACTCTGTGCACAGCTGGGGATTTTCTACCTTGCAGAGGGCTGTTGTTCTGCTGTGCGAGGCTGAGATGCTCCTCATTCAGCCGCTGAAGAGGCTGATGTTGAGCGATCTCCACACTCGTGCACACGTTGCTGTCGCCGTGCACGAAAAATGTGAATGCACAAGACAGGTGCTCGCTGCAGGGTGGGTCAAAGATAAAAAGGGTTTTTTGTAATTAGATATTCATCCCCAAGCATAACAACATAATTAGGTCGGAAAAATAAACACGTGACTAACGTTTCAGATTGCAGTTAGCACAAAGATGCTAATATAAACCCCTGAAGGCTATTGAGGTTATCAATGTACTTTCCATCAATCATTGGGAATGAGTGATGAAAGGGGGAACAATTAATTAAAATGGTTGGGATGAGGTGAAAACAAGAAAACAGTCCTTGCATTATTGACTTGACATTTCATATCATGCTTACAGGTGTCAACTGTTGCTTCTACAGATATTAGATGGGAAACATATAGGCCTGCTAATAAGATTGTGCACATAGCACACTCTGCTTTAACCCAGCTAACGTTAATTAAAACTTCTTGCAATGCACATGAAAAAATACAAGTCAAAAATAATCATGGGAGATTATTATAGTCCTGAGATGTTAAAACAATATTAACATGTATTTTCAAACTACTACTGGTGGGTCAGGCGGCTAAATGCACTAAAATAGTTGTTGACATGGTTGCTGTAAAACCACTGTGCACACTCAGCATTTTCCAAAGACTGCCCTGTTCGCCAGCCAGAGAGGGCCGGCGACAGCGAGGCTGCCAGACTCTTCTGTTAGAGGTGCTGCGCTGCCGTCTCAACGCACACTTGTAGAAATATGTTTGTAGAAAAACAAGTTAAACAACAGTGAGCCCTGTTCTAAACCAACACCGCTGTTATATATCCACTACAACTGTCATACAGTAGATACAAAGCTGCCAGAGGGAACTGAGCCAAAGAACTGTGCATCAAACACAAGTCAGCCTGGATCAACACAGCCAAAAAGCAGAGGCTCAAATTAGCTTGTCAGGGAACTCCACTCAGGGAACCCTACTCTGAACCAGCTACTTATGTGCTGCTGCTGCTGCTGGTTCACCTCAGGCATGTATTTCAACAACAACACAGACATGCTTTACTGTGCAGCGGGGAAAGTGAAGGTGTGGGCATTAAAATGTAATAGAACTTAAGCTGCCAGCTGGATAACTATTACTTCGATGAAAAACTAGGTGGATGTGTCAAGCTGATAATGTAATAAGAAAATAGTTATAATCCTGTCATACACAACAACATTGTTACATCTGTAGAATTATAAGAATCTAAATGTTCTGTATTGCAGGCGACATGTATGTACTTGCAAATGCTTCATTAACACGAGTTACAACTGACCTCAGAGTACAACAACATAGAGAAGCGAAATCAGAACAGCAGATAAGCAGTCAGTTTAGTGACGTGGATACACTACTTAAGGAAAGCCTTGTGTGTATTTGTTCAAGCTATCTTTCTTATAGTAAAATGATGTCTCATTACCTTAAAGTGCTATCTAATTATAACAGCATAGTTGGAACAATACAGCTGCAAAAACCACATCAAAGCTGATTCCCAAAAGGGGATTTTGACAATTAAAGGCTGTCTTAGGGCAGGAACTGTTATGGAAGCATCGCAAGACATCTCCTCCAATGGGGCTTCCCAGATTGCTTTGCAGCACACATTTGCTTAACATTCATAGGCATCCGTCTTTAATATTTTCATGAACACGCATAGTATTTTGCATGCAGGCTTCAAACCCTTTTCCCAACTAATGTATCATGCTGCACAGTTAGTCCACCTCTTTATAAGCACAACCCCCACATGATGCAAATCTTAAACCAGTCTGTGATACCAAAAGCTGACTAATGTTCAGAAATTCAGCACAAGCTCAAATCATGAAATCCTGCTCTACTGCCATATTTATCTTCAGCGATGATGTTGCTTGTGTGTTATAAACAAACTCCCTTGACATGCAAGTATGACAGTTATGATGTAGGTAGACAAGACCATTGCCAAATGGGTAAGTGGCACTTTTTCAACTTCTGAATAGGTATTCCGACTTTTTTGACTTAAAAAAAAGTGTTAACATGTTCATATTAAAACATTCCCAGCTAATTGGGCAACACAACTCCCCCTTCTTTTTAGTGGAAAATGATTTTGTGAAACATCTGTTGGTAATGTTGGGGATTCATTAATAGCGGCATTTACAATGACAAAAGTAAAAACTGTCATGATTAGTAAATCAGTGAGTGAGGACAGTATTTCTGTTAAAACTAGAAAACCACAGCCATCGATAAGATTCCAGCTCCACCCTGATGTTGAACCAATACAACAGGTAGAGGTAGAGATTCAAACAAAACGCACAACTGCTATAACTTGCTACCCGACAATCGGTTAAGTGTCTGCTTTAATTAGACAATTTATGGCATGTCGTATAACTTTGTTGACTGCTACTTGCTTGTAAGCACTTTGAGCACCAGGAAAAGATCTTTATAAATGTAATGTATTATTACTTGGAAACAGGACATACCTTTTATTAATGGTCTTCTCCTCCTTTTGGTATGGCTTAACAAACCACTTGCCGATGCGAACAAAGCCACGGTTCATGAGACACCGCTCCAACAGGTTGTGGATGGCTTTGAAAAGAAGCGTTCTACACTCGTAGGACAGGCCACTCTCCCACTCACCATCCTCTTCACCTGAAACATTGCAGATACAAGAAATAAGTTACTTGAAAGAAAAATATATCACTTCTTCCTGATAAAAAAAACTGTCTCATGATAACTGTGATCAAATAAATGGGTTGACCCGTATAAGGGGACTTTGTAATGTTTGTAAACAACTAATTGCATAATACCTAAAGTGACCTTTTTGAGAATATGAAAACATTTGATTTCAACATTCATCTTATTGATAATTATACAATAACATGATCCAAAATAGAATTAGTAAGCCACTTAGGTGATAACATTGGTGACTTATGTGAAACGAAACAATAAACAATTACACTAGAAACAGCATTATTGTGAAAAGTTCAAAAATGTATCTGCAAGTGGATATGTGTTTGAATCCTGCTGTAGTCACTTGTGCTTTATTAAAAGCCATATAACTCAAAATTAAACCTGCGGAATGACTTTGCATTTATCTAAGATTTGTGAAAAGGTGGCTCTCTCTTGTCTCTGTGTTGTTTTCAACTAGCACTTGACCCTCCTTGAGACAGGAGACAAAGAATCTGGTCAGTGGAGAAGCCCTTAAAAAAAAAGGGAATTGTTTGAGAGATATATTATTAAAGAAATATGCAAAGAACCCTTGGTCCAAAAATCAAGACTGAGTCAGGTGACTGATGAACAAACCTTGTTTACATGATACTGTACATCCGTGGCTGAGAGCCAAATGGATTCTCACAACTTATTATTATCAGACCTCAGATCTTTAAAATTGCATTTTAATTAATTGCCGCAGTTCAGAATTGTTATCATCGTCATCAAACCCTTAACATGTTTAAAACATGAACAGAGCTTTTAATATGGACAAATGTTGCCTGCAGCTCTAGACTGTATCTTTTAATAATTTCAACCACTACACTCTGTATTATTATTTTCTAAATAACATAATGAGGCCAATTCTAGAGCACTTAAACTGCTTGGATTCTATGAGAACATGCGTTAAACTTGGGGAAGATGTGTTGATACTGTTGCTATTTACACTGAAGAATTACATGTATTATAGTGTATCCAATTCTGATAGACATGGAGGTGTTGCATGTACTTACTTGAGAGCTCATTATGGATAAGCTCGGCAAAACTGGGGTCATCCCCCCACCAGAAAAGCCAGAGCTCCCTTCGACCCGGGGTGTGGTGCCTTCTCCACACACTCAGCACATCTGCAGACAGGCATCGGCTGAAACTACACAATATAGGGTCTTCCTCGGTCACAGGGAAAAGGATGGGCGATGAGGTGGGTCCTTGCCATACAAATCGCCGCCATTTTATTCCAGTCAAATCAGCCTAGAAAAAAAGAGAATAACATTGTCAGAATGAAGCACAACATAGCTGCACAACAGGAGGTCAATCATCTGTTGTTGGCTTTATGACTCTGTAAGTGTGTATGTGTGTTTCTTCCCATGAACACAGTGTTTTTTCCCATAAACACACACAGTGATGTGAAGCTGAAGACAGCTGTCATTCAGAAAATCACTTTGAATGAAAAAAAAGTTGAAAACTGAGACTTGCTGACATCTTGGAAAGTTTTGCAATACTTTGTACATCTGAGACCACAATCATGCCTAAAAACATAACTGTCATGAGGTAATTTACTCAACTGTTATTAACAACAAGTGACGCACCACTGCATGTCAGTATCATATCTGATTAGTTTGTCTAATTTATTAACAGTAACTATGTGATTTTACCTCCAATATGAATATTGTTTAATACAACATTGTCATTGTAATTTATGAAATGTAAAATGTTTTGAAATGTTAAAATAATTCGCCAGTTGGCTTGACCTGTTACCATCATAACGTTAATGCTAGTTGGGTATGTCTGTAACCAATGCAGTGTAAACATGCAACTATGCCATTTTCAGGGAAAAGTCTTCAGTGTACTTGCTCTGCAGTGTGTACTGTCTTTATTATGAAAGTTATCTAGATCATGATGTGTATTTTGCAGGCCCGATGCCTTAAAGCCAGTCTGCAACTGACGTTACAAAGCTTGTTGCCTGATTAGCCAAAATGGCTTTCTGGCCTCTCAGTATCATAGCTAACGCTAGCTAGCGCATATAGCAGAGACTTACCAGGCAGAAGAGATTGGAGTGGCAGTCCTCCAAACTGGCCCCGTTCGGTACAAAGCACGAACTCATCCTTTCACTGCGTGGTTGTAACGTAAAGGTCCATTGTCTCAATCACCGTCTGGGGCAATAGCCGATGTAGGTAACTTGCTGTGGAAGCGGTGTTCCGTTGTAATTATACCGTTTAAGCGCTGACCAACTTGCTAGCTACAGCTAGCTGCCGCTAGTCAACCAGACAACTTCTAACCGGCGCTAGCCACCACTAGCCCGGTAGCTAAGCTAACGTTAGACAGGCACCCAACGTCAACTGTAAGCTTCTAGCTATTCGGTTCATCAATCCTATTTGAAATGTATTGTCTGATCTGGTTAGCCGCAATCTTGCTACTACATTACCTTATTGAATAGTCAACGTAAACATGACCAGAACAGACAAACGACAAATCAAATACCAGAAAAGTTAGATGCGCAATAAAAAATACGAGCTCGAAAACTAAAAAACTTCACCCCAAAAGCTTAGTTCCCGGTGTGCTAATGCTAACGCTAGCTAGCTGATCTGAAACAATTTCAAAGCAAAGGAACTCTCCCCTCCCCCTGATCTCTCCTAGCCTGCTAGCACAAAAGCTAACATACCAGAGCTCCAACGCTAGCTTGCTAGCTAAATAAAACAATTAGCTACACCGCCCTCCTTTTCGCTAAAACCATCACAGGGCTCCGTCATAGTAAAACTACTCTTAAAACAAACGAAATGCTAAATTGGCGATACTACTCATCGGCTACTTTTCTCTGCCTGATCCATGGGTCCTGCAGATTTCCATTATTTCAGTTCATGGATTGAATTCTTTAATGGCGGCCAGGAGGACAACTCTGCCTCTCAACTCCTATTGGCCAATTTGTGGTAATGGGGGCGTCATCCGTCTTCAAGTAGCTCCATGACTTCACAGTTTACAAGATGAGAGCTCCAGTGCATCTGTCATACAGTCAGTGGTCACTCCTCAATGATGTCTGTTACTTAACATGTTTCACATGCAACA
The DNA here is from genome assembly GCF_949606895.1 of Notothenia rossii. Classification (NCBI taxonomy): domain Eukaryota; kingdom Metazoa; phylum Chordata; class Actinopteri; order Perciformes; family Nototheniidae; genus Notothenia; species Notothenia rossii. The sequence continues at coordinate 74,452,656 of NC_136902.1, forward strand.
TCTGCCGCATGTGACTGTTATAAGAAACTGAGATATTTATACAGTAAGTTATTGGGGTGTTTTTTTGCACATAATATGAAATATTATATTTGAATATTAGGGGGAAATTATAATGTCTGTCTGGCGTTTTGGTTTGTGCATTGATTTATTCTGCAGTATGAAGTTGTCTATGTCAATTTTTGCAGACAAAGATGGGGACATTACTGATCACAGAGGTATTTATTAGGTTACTAGGGTGATCAAATGAATCTCAGCTTCAAAGAGCAACAACTACTTTTTTCCCGCCGCTATACTACTGTGCTAAAATGAGCTTTCTGCAGCTAATAACGTTGACATTTTGAGTGCAAAGTGCACTTTAAAGAACATTTGAGTTGGTTTTTATTTTAAAACATATTAATTAACTTAGGCGTATATGGACATATAAAGAGATCTCATCCTGTCGTATCCCAACCAAACCACAGGGCGGAGACTTCACACAAGCAATACCCCTGTACGTCCCACCCATAAAGGCGGTGCGCCGGATGCATCGAATAAATGTCAACATGCCGGAGACTTCCAGAGAAGACGAGG